>NC_138554.1:49168458-49495958 GCF_964273705.1 Natrix helvetica | reverse complement strand
AAAGCTTGCTAACTTGTAACATGCATTGATAAGCTAATGTGTTGCAAACATATATGTAAAACAAATTGAAACGATGAGTTCTTTTTGTTGTTTTAATTTTAAAACATTTCTCTCTTTTCAAACGAAAAAGGTTTTTTGAAAGTGACACAGAATACCTTAAGTTTAGCTAGTAAAGAACAGTCAGTAATTATTTCAAGTATTTTAATATTCATCTTTGAAAACGAATAAATAGGCTTGTCAATGAAATATGAAACTTTCTTTATATTTGTTCATGAAGCATCACCTTTAACTAAAAATGAAAATCTTGAAGAAAGAGGAATCAATGTGATTAACAATACACCCAGCTCATGAATTGTCACTTGAGATTTGCTCAAAATGCCAAGATAGACCTTCTAGAAATTGGTGGGTTTTTTATGTCATCAAAATTATGCATGTCTCTTGGAAATCAGCTAAAAACAACTCTATAATAATTAACTTTAATGGAAAATATTTGAGTCCACTAAAATGTTTTGTTGCCTTGAGGAAATAAGATGATGAGCTTCCTCAGTATTTCATAAACAAAAGATCACTGACCTGGTAGCTGAACCTTTCTCCAAAATTTGTAAAGGAAGACCATTCTCTCAGAGGAGAGGCAGAAGTGCGGTCTAATCCATATCCTGTAGCACACAATCTCTCCTCCACTTCCCAGGATCACTTGTCAAGATTATAAAAAAGCTAATGGTTGGGTGAGCCCTAGAAATACTATTGACAAAATAGTTCTTCATGCAAGAAAAATTTGAGCAAAATGATGAGATGAGAAGAGTAAAATCTATTAATAGCAAATTATTAATTTCACTGTTGGAATTTTTTAAAAAAACTGTTTGTCCTGTTAATCGCAGTGTCCTTTCAACTCTGCAAGTGAACATCCTCTCTGCTTCCATTGGAAGCAGTGTGCACTTCTACCTCACAGCAGATTTTCCCAGTATTATAAGTCCCCAGGACTACCAAGCTGAATCCAAGAAGAAGAATGGTTTGAGTTGGGGAAGGGAGTAAAGAGAGAAGTGGGTCTAATTTGAATGGTGCCTTAACGAGGGGAGTAAAGAGAAAAGTGGGTCTATTCCATTCTCTGATTCAGTAGTGGGTGATTTCAAAAACTTGGTGCAAATGATCATTGGCACTGGACCTATTGGGAAGAGTGAGCTTTCTTTGTATTAGCAACTTGCAAGGTAGATGAATGGAAGAAAGATGAGATAGTGAGTTTACATGTAATGCTAGCCAGGTAACATTAACCATGAGTTATTCACACAAAACTATATTAAAAAGATCTGGACAAAAAGTCATCCCAAATGTTTCTGAAAAACATTTCGTGAAAAGCAACCTTTTAACACTGAAGTTCTTCATTTGGAGAGAAACTAACACAGACGTATCTAGGACTTGGGCGGGGGGGGAAACGGGATTTTAATGAACTCAGAACAATGATAGGTAAGCTTTAACGGCAGGACAAGAAAATTGGGAAAGAATCTAAAACTGTGTGAGAGTACCTAAAATTAGAGATCTTAAAAAAGTTCATTTGCAGATAACTTCAGTGAAGAAAAAAAATGGAGGAGAAGGAGAAGGCAATACAATCAAAATTGTATACGTTACTTTTGAAAAATACTGGAATTGTAAAATTGCCAGGTGACCAAAGAAAAATGGCAGACTTTATGTCAGGCATGGCAATAAATCTTGATTTTTCCAAAAACTTAATTCCAAATTCATTCATTAACTAAGAACAAAGCTTATAGATGTGAGGTAACCAGATAGGCTGCTTTATTGCAGACAAGAAAGAAGTCATATATAGATGATTTGCAGAAATCAACTCCAAAAATTAAATCCTAGATCTCAATATTTTACATTAAAAGATTTTTGGCCATTCCCCCCCCCCCTAAGATTTGAGAATGGAGACATCTGCTCCATGTTTACTTAATGATTGTCCACCTGACCTTCCAGCTTTAGCCCTTAGAGAAAGATGTCCCTATCTTCAATGTGTGTGTGTGTGTGTGTGTGAAGATTCTAAGAACCAAAGGCCAATCAGTCTGACATTAATACCTGAGAAAATTTTAGAAAGACCATAAAGAATTGTAGCTGTAAGCACATTGAAAACAATGTGATAATTAGCAGAAGTCAGCATGGGTTTGTCAGCATGGATTTTTTTATTGGGTATTTCATTAATAGATGTGGGAACATTGTAGACCTAATATATCTTAATTACTTGAGAAAATATTCCATGACATTCCGATTAGAAATGCATTGCATAATATGACAAGTGTGTACATAGTAGGCTCAAAAATTATATTCAGAATGTGCTCAGTGATGGTTGCTTATTAAGCTGGAGTGATACCTCAAGTTTTAAGACCTCTTCAACATTTTTATTAATGACCTTAGTAAAATGAGCTCATTTGTTAAGTGTACAAGTGACACAAAATTAAATTAAATAGCTAATACTCTGGAAAGCAGAAATGGAATTCAAAATAATTTTAATAAGTTGAATGTATACTACAATATTTTTCATTATGTTCCATCAAGTTGTTGGGACATAAGACATCAAGTTGTCTCAGGGACCATATAGATTTTCTCCATGAAACATATGATTTACACATGAGTTTGTTTATTTATTTTATTTATTTGATTTGATTTCTAGACCGCCCCCTCTCCCCGAAGGGAGTTCTTTGTATTGTAGCTTTATATTAGAATTTGGTTTGCCACTCAGAATTGCTTTGGTGGGGATAAGGCTGGATATATAAATCTAAATAAATAGATTTATATATAACAGAATTAAATTTAACAGTGACAAAAGCAATGTTCTTCACTTAAGAAACAAAACTGAGATGCAGAGTTACTGAATGGAGGGTGCCTGGTTTAGCGGATGTACTTGTGAAAAAGATCTTGGAATAGTAATTGATTATCAACCAAATATGAATCAGCAATGTGATGTCCTTGCAAAAATAAAAAAGAGCAAATGCAGTTTTAAGCTGTAAAGACAGATGTATAGATTTCAAATCATGGGAAATAATAGATCCACTTTATTCTGACTTATCAACCCCTTCACTGGGCAGATGCTTTAAATAGATTTCAGGGGAAAAAATGGGGAAATTCAGGGAGCAAACCATAAATAGGTGTCTAGGAATTAAGTCTGCTCAAGAGACACTAAAGGTCTTAGGAATGTTTAGCCTTGAACTAAAAAAAAAATCTACATTGGGGATAGAATATAATAGCACTCTTCAGAAAAAGAGCACTCGGAATTTCTAGATCAGCTTGCTTTCATTCCAAACTGCAAATCACCCAAAAATGGGTTTAAGATACAGAAGGCATATTTTTAAACTCTCCAATCTGTAAAAACAGTTGGGGAAAAGAACTAGTCTGAGGGCTGAATGAGATTGCCTTCACCAAGTGACATGTTGATACAGAAATGTAACAGTCATCAATACATATTCCTTAATTTGGGGTCTTGCACTGATCAAAGGGGTGGGGTGGGGATTTAATGATTTAAAGGCCCTCTCCTGGCTTTGGGTTGCACTTGATGTCTGAAACTATGACCCATAGTGACATTATAAGAGAAAAAAATATCTCATGATTTTATTGTCCAAATGATACAATTAGGTATTTGGGTCATCACATCTGACACAAATATGTGAGTTATGTCCTTTGCCGAGAAAATATCATTCTGCATTAATTGTCATTTGCCCTCTAAGGTAGGACTAGAACAGTCACCTGCTTTCTAGACTGGTTCTTTAACAACTAAACTAAACTGGCTCTCCATTGCAGATAGGCCAATAATGGTGGAAGGTATGGTGATCATATGATGTTGGTGTTTTGAAGTGAATTGGAATGATGTGACTATCTCCATCTGTGCTGGAAACGTGATGGGGTGGGTCCCAGCTGACATGGAAGTGTTTGATCTCCCTACTGCACCAGAAAATGTTGACTGCCTCTCATTGCTCACCCTTTGCACTAGCATACCATTCATTTCCCGCCTCTTCCCAATGTGAAATTCAGATATCTGCAACCTCAGTGGCTTTCTATAGGGTCTTGAAAACCTTGAGCCTTGGGTCAAGGCATTGAACAAGCCCATTCTGTAAGCCTTTGGGGATTTGAAATATGTTTGTGATTTTGCCTCAGTTAGGCTGCCTTACATTGTGGCATTTTACTAGTAGTTACTATATTTTATGCTTTAACCCTAAATTAGCTACTCAGAGAAAATATTTCTGTAGTAGGCAAGTATAAAACAGTTTCAATCAATGCACTGATCAATTAATGAATGAGCCAACAATAGGTGATGCTGAGCACAGGAACACAGCAAAAAGATGGGCAATCTTTCTTCTACCAGAGATTTCACATGACTCTATCAAGAGGCTCATTGCAAAAATGGGTGTGGCCAAAACAAACTATGGGTGTGGCCAGAACCAAAAGTGGCTATGTTTGTTTATTATAAGAAGTTATGTCACCTCTCCTGTTCACTTTCTTCTATCTCATTTCTTTATGGTTTTATTTATCTTTCTCTCAAAAAGCAGATTGCCAGAAGGGGAACAAAAAAAATTCACACTAAGTTTGCTTTTTCTCAAAAATGGAATCTTTATTTTTAGTTGCGGCTGTGACAGTAACAGATGGGAGGGTCTTGATCATGAATAGAACTGGAAGATGGGGGGAGTTCTTGGCCTGAACTGCTATTAAATCTGTTTTATGGGTCATACTGGTAGTTTGCATGTATTTTATGCCTAAAGTGGCAAAAAGAGGAGGAGGAGGAGGAGGAGGAGGAGGAGGAGGAGGAGGAGGAGGAGGAGGAGAACTACTACTACTACTACTACTACTACTACTACTACTACTACTACTACTACTTGGAGATCACATTCAGCCTGGTGACCAGAGATTTTCTACTTTTGTTTCACCGGACCTTGTAGCAATCTTTGGATTTTTTTTTTCAGTTTGGTAATGAAGAGATCAAGAATATTGGCTCCCCAGACATGAATGGATTTTTATCTGAGGAGCCAAGTTTAAAGCCGAGAGTCCTGCTGTAACTGGACTCTCATTCTTAAAATTTCCCCCTTCACAGGAAACATTTGACAGAAAATATTCTAATAATTGGTCTTTAAATAGTGCTTGTCAAACACATTTTGTCTCAAACTGCCTTGGCTTTTCCAGAGTTTATTCCCAGATGCCATTGGATGACTCAAAGATATCTATTGCCCTTGACACCTATGTTAAAATTGGTGTTTGCAAATGAATAGATTGGTGTGTGTGTGTGTGTGTGTGCGCGTGCGTGCGTGCCTGCCTGCCTGCCTGCCTGCCTGCCTGCCTGCCTGCCTGCCTGCCTGCCTGCAAATTTCCCCTTGCCCTAGCACTGTTTTTCATTTTGTGTCAATGTCTCCCTGAGAATTTAATTTTCCCCTTACCTACCTATTAAGGTATAGACAACCTGAGCAGCCTGATAGCAGAGTTGAAAAGATGTGGAAAGTTGGTGGCACAAAAACACAAACATATCTGAAACCCTCAAACGTGCAGTCCTATAATCCTGATCTAGGTGCTGACAGAAAAACAGCTGTGGGTTGCAGTTGGAATGAGGTTGAGTCTCAAAATGGGTGAGGAACACTTCCCCCTTCTTAGGCATGCATACCACAAGAGGCCCATTTCTTCCTTTTCCTGACATTAAACACTCATGTCACTTGCTCAGAACACTCATTCATTTCCCATCAGCCTTTGCTTTCATCATCACTCCCCCGCACCTATTGTTCTCATCTGTCTCTCTGTATCTTTTTTTTCTCTACAACTATTTCATCTTCTGAAACTGAGTTGCACATTCTGCCTTCCCACACATGCCTAAAGCTTTTACCTTGTCCCATGGCTGTGCTTTTAAAGATGTTTTCCATCATGCACACAAACGTACACCAACAAGATACAATTGGGAAGAATCTGGAGCTAAGTAGTAGCAAAACGGAGTTGTTCAAAAGCAGAATAGTTTTCTCCTTTGATTTTGCAAGGATGCGGGGGGGGGGGGGGGAGAGGCATAGTTTTAAAGAAGGCTACAGGGCATACCTGAAATAAGCAGTGGCAAGGTGTTTAAGAAATACAGATCTTACCTTGTGTGGGAAGTTAGCACCCACCCCTCTCCTAGAAAAATGAAATATTTTAGAAAATATTAAAAGGACAGAACATTTCCCCTAAAAGGGAGGCAGAAACTCAGCCCTCACCCCACCTTTGTCAATGGACCATTAAGGCCTGGGCCAGTCTATTCTACACAACAAAGATTTACTTCCTTCAGGCAGAGTGATAGTAGGAATTGCCCAAAGCCTTTTCATTACATCATCACCCAGCAAGGCTCAACTAAGCTTGGGACTCAGGACAGCCTACAGAATTGCCCCTGCATGGCCCCATAGGAGTCTGACAACCAATCAGAATACAAGCTCAAATTCAAAAGCTCAGAGAGGATATAAAACCCAGGCACACTCAGCATCTCTGTCCTTTTTTTCTTCGCCCAAGATCTTGAAGCATGTGACCCTGTCCACTATTAAAACCATCTTTCCAAACAGCCACCATTGTTTCCAGTGACTTTCTCCCCACTTGGGACTGAATCCAGATCGACATTTCTTCCAACACTTGGAATTCACCATCCAAAAATGCCTAGTGGTACATGACATTAGCTCAAAATATTCTTAATCAGTTTTTATATGTAGTTCCCAACTGGCTATTTGATGATCTTAAAGAAAGCTAAGCATGGTGGGGACTAGTTATTACTTGGATGAGAGATATCAGGAAATCCCAGTTACAAATTAGAGGAAAAATATCCCAGAAGATGGCAAAGGTACTTCACTTCCTTACACTTGCAAAAAAATACAACTTGAAAGGTAATCACTAGGACCAAACATCTATTTGTGTATGTTTTTACTTTTTCATCAAAACATACTTTTTTTTTTTGTAGGGTGGAGATGACCACAAAATGTAGTTCAACATTTCTTCTCCTTGGTCATTTCAATGATTTATCATTTAGCCCAACATTTTACTGTTTCTTTTCACTCTTTTTAAAAAAAGAAAAGAAAACAAGTTTATTACACAAACTTGCTAATGATATAATTTTCCATACTGTACATGTTAGGAAAACTTCATAGTTTGATTTCTTTGTGCACTCCCATTATAAATAAGGTGGGCATTTCTCTAAGTTATGTCTTTCACCATTGCTTTGTTAATCTTTTTAATTAAAACTAGAAATTACTTGTGAATAGACTTTGCTTGGAATATTGCAAGCATCTGCATCTCAAGAAGGAATATGTAGGCTTATCTGTGTGAAACAAGAGCTTTTTTTTAAGAAAAAAAGGAAAAAAGAATGAAACATCATTGAGTTTCACTATACTAGATCTTTTTTCTACTAGCGTTTTTCTTTCTAGTTGCATTTTGGAATGACTAATATGCTTCCCCAAGAGGGTGCCTGGCTGCGTTTACCTCCTTTCTCAATGCTGCTGCTGCTGTGCTCACTCTCCTTGGCCAGGTTGCTCATTGTGTGTGTGGGATGGCAAAGTGTGTGGGTCAGAGAGAGGGCCACACCCTCTCCATTTGAGGAGACCCTGCTTTGTAACCAAAGCATCCTCAGCAATAGGTTGGGAGACCACCAGGAGAGGTCAGGAGCAGGAGACAAGGGGATTGCGAAAGGGCAGCAGGGCTGCCGGCGGTCAAGTGCTAAGGCAGGACTTCCCTCAGACCTTCCCTCCCTCTCATTATAATCTCCTTCCTTGCTTCCTTTTTCTCTTTTCTTCTTTTTCCTTCCCTTCTTTCTTCTTCCTTCCCCTCTTTCCTTTTTTTCCCTTCCTTGCTCTCTTCCCATCTTCCCTTCTTTTCCTTTGTCTTTCCTCTTTCCCTTTCTCCTTTCCTGTCACTTCTTGGATGCTCAAATGCAAAAGGGGAAACATTTTTCAATGCTTCCATGCCTTGTGATCAAATGCCATTTTTGCTAGTAGTTTGCTTTGCCAGGACGCTGCCAACCGTCACCAGGTTGTAGATCAGCACCCAGTCTGGTCCTTCGCTGTTTCCAGGGTGACCCTGTGTGCCAGATCTAAGCACTCCAAGGACTGGATGCAGGCCGCAGGCCTTGAGTTTGACACCCCTGCTCTACAGCTTTTTCTCCCCATCTTTTTCCTAGATTCCTTGTTTGCAAAGATTCAAGCAGGGGATCTACAGTATATAGCTATGATGGCAAACCTAAGGCATGCGTGCTAGAGGTGGCACACAGAGCCCTCTCTGCTAGCACGGGCGCCATTGCCCCAGGTCAGATCTCCGTGGTGTTTTTTTAGCGAGCTTCTATTTTCCTGCATACGACGATACAGAAGCTGACAAAATAAAAAGATCTTATCTCTTGCCATGCTGCCGGCGTTGGAATGCTTCGCCTTCTACCAGCCAATTGATCTTCAGGTCTCTGCTGTGCATGTGCGCATGTCCGCATTCACATCCATGCATATGTGCATGCCTGTGTATACCCATCCATGTGTGCATGTCCAAATGTGCACACGTTTGTGCATGCACTCATGTTCGTGTATATGTGCACACCTTTCAGTTTGGGCATACGCGTGTACAGTTTGGGCACTCGGTATCTAAAAGGTTCACCATCACTAGTATATAGCAATTGCGTGCGAAGTGGAAAAAGAAACAACATCAACACAGAGCAAGTAGAGAATGTTGCATGTAACATCCAGTGCAGCTAATTTTGCCAACCACGGAGGTGAACATTTTGTCATGGGAGTAATAAACCTCTTCAAGGCAACTATATTATGCCTAATGCTAGTCTACAGCAATGTCTCTCAATCTTATAAAGATCTGTGGATATTAACACATAGAAATGTCCATCCAGAGCATGCAAAAGCAAAGAGTTTTAGGCAAAAATTATGCCTAGTGTTTTACAGCCTTGTAAACTTGAAGATACGTGGACTTCAGCACTCGAAGTTGCCTAGCAAGTGCATGCTGGCTAGGAGTTGAAGTCCACACATCTTAAAGTTCATAAGTTTGAGAAAACCTGATTGCAGCTCTGCCTGCATGAGGACAACAGATGTTGTTCAGACCAAATATATAAGAATAATGTTTAAAATACTTTGATGGGCTCCAAATGTGCTAATGCAATTAATCAGGTCGTCCTTTACCAGAAACACATAAAAGAACCAGCCACTTATCAGATTGGCTAAAGGTAAATTTATGAAAAGTTCTCATACTCTTAATTCTGACACACAAGTTCATGTTGACTTAGAAGAAAAGCACAGCTACAGATTTAAATTATTCACTCTTTTCAGCCCAATTCTGCCTCCACCATGTTATTAGAAAACCACCTCTGGAGATAAATCTGCGGTGCTGTTATAACTTTGAATAATCACTAAACAATTGGTTGTAAGTCATGGACTACAGAGGTGGTATTCAGCCAGTTCTGACAGGTTCTGGAGAACCGGTAGCAGAAATTTTGAGCACTTCGGAGAACCCCGCCCCCACTGCCTCCCTGCTGATCTTCTTTTATTGCCCTAAACAGGAGAATGGAGCTGGAAAACAGGTTAGTGGGGTGGGGAGGGAATGGGGATTTTGCAGTAACCTTCCCCTGCCATGTCCACAAAGCCACACCCACAAAGCCACACCCACAAAGCCACACCCACAAAACTGGTAGTAAAATATTTTGAATCCCACCACTGATTGACTACCTATATTATATCAGTGATTTTGGAGGAAAGATAACAAAAATATTCCTATGCAGGATCACCTCTGCCTCTGCCAGAAATTTCAACAGAATCATTTCCATCTGTTTTGTTATAGTGGTTCTTGTAACAATTTTGGTATTCCACACTAACATTCTCATGTCAGAAAGCTGACTGATACATTTTCTGAAATAAGTAAGACGATTGCCAGATTTTGTAATTGTGTAAGAAAGATTTGGATCTAATACTAGAATTGCATTCTTGAATTATTGTGGTTCATGTGTATTGTCATGTCATCCCGTCCCCCGTCTCCCATACCAATTGATTTTCTTCCAAAACAATATTGTATATATGTCTATTCATACTCTGCAATAGTTTTGATATCTGACCATAAATTACAAACTACAATTTAAAAAACTCTGACCTAGTGTGGCATTTACCATACTTATTTTATTTATGCAGATCTGAAAAATCTGGATGGCCATAAAATGTCAGCAAAGCAGACAAATTTTAGCATCTCTTTGCTGCCATCTAAAGGTTATGTATAATATGCTGCCCAGCCTGATAGCCCCAGTTTAATGCCATCTGACACAAGCTAACTTATATGGCTTAGGGCAGAGGTTCTCAATCTTTGTAAAACAGGGACCCTTTAAAATGATAGTGAAATAAATTATGAATAAAATGAAGGATTTTACTGAGGTCAAGGTTAGGCGAGAAAGAAATATCCCAATTACTTTAAATAATTACATGTTAATTGAACTACCACAGGGGTTCTCACTTTGCAGGCTTCTAACTGTTATGCAAATTTGCTTCTTGGTCTCTAAAACAGCAGCATCTTCTGCAGTGTAGCTCAGGCATCTAAATTGCAGCTCATTTTGCTTTTATAGTCAGCGCAATCCTGAATAATCATAGAAAAGCTAACATCTGCAATCCGTCTTGAAATCTCTAATTGAGTACATATACTACAGTGAATTCTATAAAACCGCAACTGATAAAGGAGTAGATTATGTAAAGCAATCCAAAACAAGGTGTGTCTGCAAAGGAACTAGAACACATTAAAAAAAATGACCCTGCCTCCTTCTCCATTCCCCAAAACTTCTTATAACAAAAGACTTTGTCTTTCTGCCTTGCAATTCTTCTTCAAATTCATTTCTCACTGAGGACTAGATTCTTGCCAAGTTTGCTGGACAAGGAAAGTATTTGTGCAAACTTTTCAGTAGATCTCCGTTGTGTGGTAGTATGAGAAAATTCCTGCCCTACCTTGAGCACTTCATTTTCTAAAGCCCCTAATCTCTTGTTTTTCAATAAACCTTTGTTCATGCTTCTTTCATCCTGTCAGCTGAGATTTTGTCTGCCAAATCTTGTGTTATTATTGGGAGGTGTACATTTAATTTGGTTTCCTGTAGAGCTTCTGCAACTGCAAAGTCTTATGGTAAGTTTTAAATCCTGTTGGTCAGACTTACAGTATCATGAAAGTTTAGAGGATATTCTAATTACTTAAAATGATGAGTCAGGTATAGAAAAATAACTATACTAGTAACTATAATATCTAAGATTATTGGATGACAATATTGCACAATGTTTAAGGGGAGGGAAAATTGTGGATGTGTACTTTTGATAAGGATCTAGGGGGGAAATGGTTTTTCCCAGGATAAGAAACAGAATTTAAGTTTATGATTCAAATTGTATCTTTATTTAAACTACAGATAATTCTTGCTTACAGACTGCTGCACTCAGTGACTGTTCAAAATTATGACAGTGCTGACCCTAATCTTAACCGGTCCTCAAAGTTGTGGCTGTCACAGTATCCTCACCATTTGGTAGCTTTGCAACTGGCATCTATTTAAAACAGTTGCAGCAACCTTAGTGACATGGTTGCCATTTACAAGCTTCCAACCAGCAAAGTCAGTGGGGAAAGTTCTGGTCACAAGATGCCACACTTAACAACCTACAGTAATTCACTAAATGACCATAGGGGAATTGTCACTGGCACAGTCATGTCATGTTTCACTTAATGGCCAATATCTAAGATCATGTAGTGATAGAATTGCAGGTCTCAATTGCAGTTTTTAAGTAAGGGCTACCTATTTAGGAATAATTTTTAAATGGACATCATTGTAAAAACTATCATATGCCTATTTTATGCAAATCCTATGTCTTGTCCTCTTTTGCTAAAATTTTCAAATGGAGAGTTGTCACCCCTAAGGCACCCTAAGCAAAATAGAAGTGGGGAAAGGGTTACAAATGTAGGGGGATTTACACCTGTCAAGTCAAAGTCATGTCAGAACATGCTCTCATTCTCTGGACAAGCTTATAATTACACTGAACATATTTTCTCAGAAAAATAAAGGATAAACTTAAAAGAGATTTATAAGGATAAAAGATTGTTTATAGCTTTGCTTTACAAAGAAAAATTCAGGAACAAAACCAAGAAAAACTTTACATGCCTATTCTAAGAATATGTAAAACCCAACAGAATGTGTAAATTTATTTTAAAAAGGCAATTCGATTTCCGTATTTTCCACACGAATGTGAAAGGCAATGCATTAAAAGTTGAACCATTTGTATAGTGAAATTTAGATGACAAATAAAATAAAAAGTGAGTTTTTGAAAAACAAAAGGACATCTAAAAGACAAGTTTCTGAAATAAATGATTGTCCTGTATAATAAAGGATATATGGTCACTGGATGTATCACTAATCATTTTTGGATCTTACGAGATCTTTCAGGCAAGTTAAAATGAATTGAGTAAAAAAATGCCAGGATGTTTAGATCAAAAGGGCAAGGTAAGGAGCCAAGATAAAGTTTGAGCTGCAAGATCTGGAAGTTTTCTCTGTAAATAATGGCCTTGCTGGAGTGCCTTGTCAAAAAAAGCAATTGAATATAAATGACAGAGGGCAAATCCGGAGGGAATGCCCTCAGGCACTGATCAAGAATACCTAATTTGAGTCCTTAATTGTTAACTGGTTCATTTTCTGTCCCATTTTGCTGCTGCTTGTGACCAACATTGAAACAGATTTAAGCATACAAAGAAATTCTTTTCACACTTAATACATCAATAAGATTGTCGACTCAAAACCAGAAGATGAAATGAGCTGTTACTCTGGATGCTTTCACCATTTCCTGAAGGCTGTCAAATCAGATCCAACAAAGCAAGCAAAGTAGTTCAGGATTTAGTCCTACAAATGTGAAGTAGAGGAGTTCTTAGCAAATGAATTTGTAAATGATTCTTGTCCATCATTGAATTTCTTGTTCTTCTTGATATGGTTTAAACTGGCAGAAGATTCTCCCTCCCTCTGCTTTCAGTCAAGGGTATTTATATTCTTTCAGTGATTTTAAACGATATATAGGCTATTAGTTTAATGTATTGCAATAAATACATTACAACATTTATTGCAAACTTTGGAAGAGTTGTATGTTTTCGTTTTAAAATTCTACTGGAATATTAGCAGTGAAATTTGAAGAATTATGTAGATTGACCATAGCAATTAGACCAATTCTCTTTGATGTTGCAGTTGTGGCAAATTGGACATTGCAAATTCTGAGTTCCGGCTGTAAGATTGCCAGTGTAGTAGTGGTGGTTCTGAATACATTGGCACCAGCTTCAAAAAGAATGACCCAGGTTTTTATGCAATGAGGTTGTTTCCCCCAAATATTGACTTCAGGATTAATAGACTTTAGATTTTCAACCTTGTTAGCAAAAAAACTGGCATAGAAGAGATGAAACTCATTTCAAATTGTTCTTTAATGTTCTAAAATTATGTACATATCCCATCTTTCCTCTAGGAGTTCAAGTTGTATGTTTGTCCTCTCCTTTTTTATTCACAAAACAGCACTCTAAAAACGGGTGAGGGCAATTGAGACATAATTCCCCAGTGTGGTTCAATTTCTGGGTTGAGATTTGAACTCAGAGCTCTTCCTCACAGCAAAAGAGCATTCCATTTGAATTTGAATTAACAAAAAACAATTATAATGCAAAATGTGCTCACCCCATCCCACCCCATTAAAACAAAGCTGGGGAAATCTACCTGGCTATCCCTATTCTGCCACAGGAATTTGCACAAGCAAATGCTGCTGGTCTTAATTTCAGCACAACAGGGCAAGTTAAGTGTAGGGCAGGTGGATTCCCCCAGCTTTGTTTGCCTTCCTTCCCACCAAACATCGCCAGCTGGAAGAAACGTATCTACCAATCACCCTCTTTAATGTTGGGCATAGCTGAGTTTGGAGAGAAAGTGGGTTTTAACAGATGGCTAGACTAGTGTGTTGAACCATCTGCCAAAACTCGCTCTGGTTTTGCACAAATATTTTGTGCGGGTGTGTTCAGAAGAAGCTGTCAGGGTTGAAGTTAGCAAGATGGGAAGAAGGAAGATTGGAAGCAGAGAAATCTGTTATGAAAACACTGTGCAGATGGACATAATAGCCAAACTTAAGAAAAGTCCCTTTTTCTTGGGCTATCATAAAGAAATCCAAGATTTAACTCTGCATTATGTCTTTATATAAAAACTTATATGTGGCTTGGTAGAAGCTGCTCTATTTTAGTTTGCTACAGTTATTGTAAAGGATGTTCATAGAGACATCTGATGCCCTAGATTCCCTGTGAGTGTGCTAAATTTCAAAGAGAATTATTTCAGGCATCTGAAGAGCTTTAACAGGAACTTCACTGTTAGTTGTTATCAGTGGTTCGGAAATATTAGAACTATTCTAGCAGAGCACCAACCCCAAAACAGCCTCAACAAAAAACATATAGAATCAGGGAAGGTTGTACCAAGCAGCAGAGAATAGACCAACTCCATGTGTCTCTGCTTCACTGTGTACTACCATTGCTCAGCTGCTGTTTGTCTGGTTCCCATTTCTGAGCCAGGAATCAATTTGGAGATCTGAAGAACAGAGGGGCCAGGGTACAGTTTGGAAAAAAGAAATGAACTTTCTCATTGCCCAGTTTCGAAGAGTCCTGGAAGAGAGTGCCCAGGCACCAGAGAGGTAGGGGCATGCCTGCACCATCTTAAAGTGGCCAGCAGATGCCAGACTATTCCCACCAATCTAAGGACACAATGTCAGTGAAGTACATCAGATTATTTTCACCACAAAATCTTTCTTGGGAAAAGTGGGGTGGGGGAGGAAGACAAATATAGTCCTGGTGCAATTTAGGCTAGCTGAAATTTGCCTAAAGGTTTTTGGATTTTCATAAACATCATACAACTATTGCTTTAAGGATGAGCTGGCTTTTTTGTTTGTTGTTGTTATCTATGCCATTAGATCTTTTTTTTAAAGCATCTTTTTTTTAAAAAAAATGTTTACAACTCTAAAAAGCAAACTGAGTACCTCCGCCTTCCCATTTATCTTATAATATTTCTGCTTTGCCATCTTTTTTTTTCCTTTAATGATAGCTGTGCAACGCCTCGCACAAAGCCATATGGAATCCAACAGTTCCTGGATGGATGAAGACTATGCTGAAGATGTTGAGGAAGAGGAAGAAGAAGAGGAGGAGGAGGAAGAAGAAGCTCAGGATTCAGATGACACTGTGAGGGAGATGACTGGCTTGTATAAATCAGGAGGTAAGCCAGACAAAAACTGATTAGGAAAGAAGAGACCAATGGGAAAACCAGAGTTGCCAGGCTGAATTTTGCAGTGCAGAGATAGGCACATTTTGAAAATGCTTCCTATTCCAAAATTGTTCTTACAAGTTTATTATTAATCAATCAAGTACCACTATTGACTGCTTTACATCGACTGTGCTTGCTTACCCTGTTTGATTAACATGATAGAAATAATTTATTGCTCCTTTCTCAACCTCAACAACTTTAAGATGTATGGACTTCAACTCTCAGAATTCAAGTGCTGGCTGGGGAATTCTGGGAATTGAAGTCCACATATCTTAAAGTTGCTGAGGCTGAGAAACACTGGATTATTTAGCATATTTGCCTGCCTGGTTTCTGTTCAGGAAGGGAAAGAGGGCAGGTTTCTTTGACTATAAGACAGTATTCCTAAATAACTTTCAAAATACCATAAATCCCAGAATTCTCAGATGATATGCTATGTTTTCTGGGCATTATGGGAGTTACATCTGGAGAGTGCTAAGAAAAGAAGGCTGTCTTAGTATTATTGCATTATTGGAGTCCACAATCAGAATATCCAAAGGCATTTTTTGGAATTGCATTGGCTTTTTCTTTGATACAGAGAAAAAGTCTAGTATTTTGTTTTAAACAAATACTCCAAGAACCATTCAAGTGGGTTACAGAGAGGTAGAACACACAATGTACCCAGGGAGGTACACATTAAGTTCCTCAGAAAAAGTACAAGAGATGAAATTCTGAGTGCACAAAGGGGGCAAGCTTTGAAATACCAAGACAGGCAAATAACCATTCTGAAACAGATCCCCAAGAAAGTGAGGGAAAAAAGAAAAAGCTATTCACAATTAGCGAAGAAATTATACCAGAAGGGGGTGTGGTTCAGATGGCTGATGCCTGAAGGTATGCTAGTATTCTGGGAGGACACAAGAGTTAGAATTAATACACTCATAGAGGCGCAGGCCTTTATGGAAAAAAACAAAGCCCTCCTAGAAAAACCAGATGACTCTACAACAGATATACAGGACACGGGAGGGGCCGGAGCTCTGCCAGCGGGGGGAGATGGGGCAATACCGAGAAAACTCAGATCACAAAAATGAATAAGAAAATCCACTTGACGTAAGTTGACCGAAATTATTAATTGAATTTATATGCTGACTATATGTTATTATTTAGTAATGAATTTTGTGTAAATGTATACTTTGAGTATGGAGGGAGGGGGCACCTACCGCACATCGCAACTGCCAAAATTTGTAACCTTTCCATTACCTTTTTCCCTGTAATTTTTTTTAAAAAACCAAAAAACTTTGTTTAAAAAAAAAAGTGGGTTACAGAGGGACACCTTAGAAGTCCAAATAATACAATAATGCCTAGTTTCCTAGACTACAGCTGAAATTATTTCATGTAAATGTAATAGCTGCATCGAATGCTGAATTTTTCCATGTTGCTGAAAAATGAATAATCCCTGTCTGTGTTTGTGTGCGAGTTTTCAGTTCTTGCTTTCAAACCTTAACCAAATCACATGATCACTTGCAATAAATTTAAAAAGGGGTGTTTGCTTGAACCTGGGATGATACCTCAAAGGGTATTGTGATGAATAGGGAAAGAGGAGGGTTGATTCCTGAGGTCAAGCAGTTTTAGGCAGGTGGGCTGTTACTGTAGTGACACACTTCTATTTAAAGGGCTTTTTTCCTGCTGTTACCTATGGATCCCACTCACTAGGGGCATACTGTATGTACTGAATATATTTCCCTTCGTTTAGCACCTTTGTCAGAGAGAAATCTGTAACTGTCTCCCCCTCGCAGCACACACATACACGTACCTTCCTATCCTGGCCACAGGGAGCTGCCAGTCTCCTAGGAAACCAGCTTTCTCCTCAGCAGGAAGGAGCTGCAAGATGGGAGAGGTGGAATCTGTAGAAGACATTTTTCTTTTTGCCACCCCCAGGCCCGCTGTCCACATATTTACTTTTTCTAGCAATTCCAGAGCAAAGGTTTGAAACTTACACTGGTTGCTGGTGCTCTAAAACAGATTTTACGGGTTTCAGACTCTCGTGAAATCTAACTGCATAATGCTGATTTTAATCAGCAGAAAGAATAGAGGTTGCACTTCTATTGGTGTGGGAATGCCACCAGGGGTTATGCAAATGTAACTGAAAGTGAGTGAGAGCCTATGGACTCTTAGGCTGAGCAATCATCAGTGTTGGAAATTTGTTTTATTAAAAACAAAGGAAAGCATAGAGTTGTGATGCAGGTCTACATGCCCACACACACACACACACACACGTAAAGCACCAAGAATGTGTTTCTGTTCATATTACTTTATTGTCTTTTACAGAATCCCAGGGGCAGGGTCCAGCTTCCAAGGGAAGACTGCTAAGACAGTGCACTGGTAAGATAAACCAGCATTTCTTCATGCCAGAAGTCATGACATACTGGTGTGGTTTTTGATTGCATGATTAAACTAATCAGCAGTAACACTGAAGAGCAACAAGAGGTAGTTCTCCTATATTTATCTTGAAGTAATGCAGTATTTGCAAGTAGGACTGCTTTTCTCATTCTTCTGTAATAAACTATATATATAGTCCAAGTTGAATGTCCTCCAGAAATGTAGACTTCCTTAACCAGGGGAATGCCAGGAGAATTCAGGAGCTAATTCTGGGTGAAATATTTACCAAGAGAATTAATCATTTCATCAGGCAAGAGGGATGTATTCTGTGTGAAAATTTAGGAAATTATTCCAGTAGGTAGAAAATAATATTCTGCTCCCATTTGCAGATAATTTTAAGACTATTCTGGAAGTCTGCTCAGAGTTACTAATGAAAGTTCTGTAGATAAGTGGATTCATTTGCAGATAGAGAAGCAGTCCGAAACAATTGGTCTATAAAGGACTGCAGGCTAAACATAAGGGAAGAAGGAAAGAAATTGACACAGTGTGAGAAAATTGCTGCTTTATCTTCTGAGGGATAATTTATTTCTCCTTCCTTCCTTCCTTCCTTCCTTCCTTCCTTCCTTCCTTCCTTCCTTCCTTCCTTCCTTCCTTCCTTCCTAATTATTGTCATCACTCCCCACAAAGTCTTGGAAAATAAGCCCAAGGAATCTGAGCATCCAGTGTGCCCATCTCTCTCCAAATCCCAGAAACGGAAAGGTAAATGTGTTACAATATAGAGTTAAGAGAGATTTATTGCTGGAGGACGTAATCAAAGGTATGAGTTTGGTCATAGTCATTCTCATTCTCTCTCTCTTTCTCTTTCTCTCTCTCTCTCTTCCATAGTCAAAAGGTTTTCACATGTCTTCGAAAGATAATAAAAATGTACAGAAAATTAGCAGTCTCCTTTACAGGCAATCTGTTCCAATGCTTTTAATTGTTGTCCATTTTCAACTCTTGCCTTCACAGATGAAGGCAAAATAGTAAATGTTCTGAGAGAGCAAGATGGAACTTGTGATAGATATAAACATTTTGATGATCCCGATGATAATTTTAATTTCCTCTTCTATTGTGGTAAATATAAACTTGTGTTTCTGAAGTTCAGGAATTTTAAGTTAGATGTACCGGGAAATTCTGGGATTTGAAGTTATGCATTATATTACTCCATAAATGTGCTTTTGTTTATTTGATGGTTAAATCAGGGTGATATGTGAACCTAGCAGTAAAAACCTATAATACGGAGTGGCTGCCAGACCTCAAATTCAGTAGTTGCTATGTAGCAAGTTAGGAGATTCTGCAGAGCAGAAGAGTTTTCTCACCCAAAGCTTCCTGTCCTCATGAATCAAATATTTTAATTGTTTAGTAAAGACTCCCTGGGTATATTAGTATTCCACCAGAATTCTTACCTAGAGTGGCAATTGGTCATCCAGGTTGGGAATTCTGGGAGTTATGGTAAAATACCCTACTTCTGAAAGAAGCTTCATGTGGGCAAAGACTGATAAAGTCCTTCAATAAGGTGCTTTCTTTTTGCTTTTTTTTTTCTCAGGCCCCAGGGATATATTTTTATCTATTACAGTACTGGTTTTTCAAATGGTCATCTGTTCATTTACAAAAATTGGTGATGTGCCCATACAAAAATATGTTGGATTCTTCTAGCACTACAGATAACTTTTGGGAGAAATCACACTTGAACACATGTTTCTAGGTATCATTCATACTAATTCTCCCAGACAGCCTTAGGAGCCTTTCAGAAAAACAGGGCACCAGAAATACTTATAGAGAGGGTACTGAGTGGTTTATCTAAATACTTATTTATTTATTTATTTATTTATTTATTTCTTAGATTTTTAGACCGCCCCTCTCCCAAAAAGGGACTCGGGGCGGTGTACAGTCAATACAATAAAACCAATCATAATAATTAAATGCATTTAAACTACATTTAAAATACATTTGGAGGGGGAGATAGGCTGTACTAAGAAATAAATACCTAAAAACATCACAATTAAAACCCCAAACCCTAAGATAAAATAAATCCCTGGGAGGTAAAACTAAGAAAGTGCCAGGCCAGCTGATTGAAATAGGTGAGTCTTTAACTTTTGCCGGAAGGAACGGAGGTCGGTGGTAGTTCGAATGTCTGGGGGGAGGTCATTCCAGAGGGTTGGGCCCATCACAGAGAAGGATCTACTCCTAGGTGTCGCCCGCTGGCATTGCCTAGCAGACGGCACCAGGAGGAGCCCCTCCCTGTGTGAGCGGATAGGTCGCAGGGACGTATGTGGTAGGATGCGATCCTGCAGATAACTAGGTCCTCTGCCATGGAGCGCTTTAAAGATGGTGATCAATACCTTGAAACGCACCCGAAAGGCCACAGGTAGCCAGTGCAGCTCGCGCAGGAGAGGTGTTACGTGGGAGTAACGTGTACGTCCCATAATAACCCGCGCGGCTGCGTTCTGAACTAGCTGCAGTCTCCGGATGTGTCCCAAGGGAAGCCCCATGTAGAGGGCATTGCAGTAGTCCAGGCGAGACGTCACCAGCGCATGAGTGACCGTGCGCAGGGCACTCCGGTCCAGTAGGGGGCGCAATTGGCGCACCAGGCGAACCTGGTGGAACGCCCCCCTTGCCACGGCTGCCACATGGTCCTCCATTGACAGCCGGGCATCAAGGAGGACGCCCAAATTGCGCGCCCCTACTGGACCGGAGTGCCCTGCGCACGGTCACTCATGCGCTGGTGACCACTGAAAGAACTGTAGTTCTGGATGAAGGTCAAGGATTCAACCAAGTTCTAGATAATCTTAATGACAATACATGGACTAGGGAGAGAGGTGACTGTTAGTGGACAATATTTTCCCAGAAATTGAATAGAATTTTCTTTCAATCTTGACAGCAAACATAGAGCTATTGGATGGCAGAATGGGACAATTGACCAAGGCTGCCTGGCCATTTCCACTTCACTCCAGGCCCACTGCTGCTGCAATCCACCACAATCATTCATCCTAGGCTGGCCCTCCAGTGGGGTCCCCACCCCCTTATTCTGGGTGATTCACAGAGGGACACTTGTCCCCAGCTACTTGGCTGTGAGGGACAATTAGACACTTATCCTGGCAGGTAATCCATGTACCAAAAGGTAGGCCTTTATATTGTCATTGGATGTGGTGGTGCCAGGTGGGGTAAGCAGTAGACATGGGTTCCAGGGAGGCGAGGAACATGGCAGTTGTTGTGTGAGGCAACCAGACCATTCCTCTCTGGGTGCTCTCCCAGGAGCAGCACAGTGTCCTCCAAACCCCAAAAGGAAGACTTGAGCATCCCGGAGGATCTGGGTGCAGAGCAGAGCTAGGAAGAATGCAACAGGTGGCAGCAGTGGCAGAAGCCACGGTATGGAACTCTGGCCTTCCCTTTTGGAGATGGCAGGGTGCTGTGCTGCCTCCAGGAAGGCTTGCCTGGTGGAGAGGAGCAGCCCAGTTGCTCTGCACAGCAACTGCCATGTCCCCCACCTCCCCAATGCCTGAGGGCACTTCCTGCCCCACCCAGCAGCACCACGTCCAATGGAAAAACAGAATCCCACTCCTTGGCACGTGGATCAGCTGCCAGGATGCTTGGCTAATTCTCTCTCACAGTCAATTGGCTGGGGACAAGTGTCTCTCTGCAAATCAACCTGGGCAAGAGGGTGGGGGACTAGTGGTGGGAGACCAGTGATGGGGGGGGATGCTATTCGCCGGGATGCTGTTCGCCATCCCGGTCCTAGACTCTTGGATGGAGGTACAATGATCCAAAATACAAAGCCAAAATTGTACCAAGATCTTGAATATGAAGAATATTGTAACTGTGTAGACTAGCAGATAGTAAAAAGGCAGAAAATCATAGCTGAATACAACAGAAATCAGAATCAACACTGGAAAGATATAATGTATCAGGCCATAATTGTCTTTGTGGATGATCAGTTCTATGAACACATAGGAAAGAAGTAAAGGCCAGCCCCAAGAAGACAACCTTAAATATGAAGAGAGGTAAGTCAGTCATAGCTAAAGATTTGAATATTTATGGATCAAACATGACAAATATAAGTTAGCCTCTGTATTGATTTAGTTCTCCTAATGAGGGAGTTTAATTGGAAAATCCTATGAGGAAGTATTTTACATGAGGATGCAAAACTAATGAGTAAAAATCCATATGATAATTGCCACATTTACCTGTATAGAAAGGTCATTCTTTGGAACATAAGGATATATTTGTAAAAAGACTATTAATAAGGTCCATACAGATCAGAAACATGGTGAAATTGGCTAATTGGCTCCATCCAAATGCAAAATTGTTTGGGTGACAACCAGAATACCCATCATCTCCTGTAAAGAAGAATTTGGTTCATAAACCATGTATTATTTGATGACATCAAAATGGAATATTTAGTCTTATTCC
Organism: Natrix helvetica; assembly: GCF_964273705.1. NCBI lineage: Eukaryota > Metazoa > Chordata > Lepidosauria > Squamata > Natricidae > Natrix > Natrix helvetica. Next base: position 49,473,883 of record NC_138554.1, on the reverse strand, counting down.
CAAATATTAAAGTCTGATGTCTGTGCAAGACTTGATAGTAGAAAAGGGTTGAAGCCACAAGTTGGTGGTGATATCAGAATGCATACCGTATCTACTTTGGAGAGCTGGTTAAGTAAGCTGGAAAGTGATGAATAGGAAAGACCATGTATAGTATCAGATCTACTCAAGAAAGGAGAAACACATAGTCCTGGATGCCATTTCTTTCTGTTCAGACTTGGCAGCAGGGGCCATTCTCTGCTGTTAAAAAGAGATCAATTAACTGGAGATTGCATTAGAGAAGTCCATGAATATCCCATGTCTAAAGATCCAGATAATATCTGAAAAGCAGGAGCATCTTGTAGAAGTGAGTTTGTTGCACAGAATGGGGTGAAACTACTATCAATTAATTGCCTAGTAAATATCACCTATAGATTAATTATAAACAATCACTCTTACTTAATTGCATTCTGCTTCTCTCAACGTGTGTAAGGTCTCATCTGTTTCTAAACAAAAGCAACCTTTGTCTTCAAAAGGGAGATATTCTGTATGTGACCTAACTTCCTGTAACATAAACTGGAACTAAAAGCAAAAGAATCTACTTAAAGAAATACTTATGAGTATGGGAAGAAAAACTGTCTTTCCTTTTTCTTAAGGTAGATGAGGAAATAAAGAAGTACATTTATCACACAGCAGTGATGTGCGGTGAGGTTTATGACTGGTGAGGCTGGTGACGTCATCAAACCGCGTGGTTGCTCCAATCCCAACCCAAACGGAGAAGTTTCTCTTCTCAGAAATGTCAGAAAGGGACAGACAGGCTGCCGCAGCTCCACTGAGAAGACATTTCTGAGAAGAGAAACTTCTCCTTTCTCCTCCTCCCCCCCCCCCCTTCTAGCACCGATGATGTTACCTAGGCATTTTTTGCATCGGGCGAGCCCGGGATCCTTGCAAGGGGAATGGGACCACGTGTGCAGCCGGCTCTTCAGCAGCGCACAGCCTCAGATTAGCACAGCCGCGATCCCCTTCCCCTGCACATGTGGTCCCATTCCCCTCCTTCCTAAGCCAACATGAAGGGGACCGCGGCTGCGCTGATCTGAGGCTGGCATTGAGGAGCCGCCTGCACATGTGGTCCCATTCCCCTTGCAAGGATCCCAGGCTCGCCCGATGCAAAAAATGGCGAGATCGGCACACTTGGGGCTGCTGCTGAGATGTCCAGGGAGGCTAAACCAAGCTGCGCGCCTCTCCCAGCCACTTTGACAGAGTATTTTTTTTTATTTTCATGATGAGAGTGGTGAGGCTCTGCCTCCCCTGCCTCCCCTGACTGCACGTCACTGTCACACAGAAAATGTGGATAGATTGCTAAGCAGGCCTTAAGCAGGTCTCCATATGAATTCAGTTTTCTTTCTTCCTCATCTACTGTGACAAAGTGTGGTTTAGTCTTAGATTTGTTCTTTATCATATCCACAACTGCAGAACTTATTGAAAATAAAAATTGGCAATTCCCTCTCCCCCATTTGGAACTGATAGAAATTTTCTTGCTTTTTCAAGGTTGGTGGTACATCATCCAAAAGCTGCCACAATTTTTTTCTTACAAACAGAAGAAAAGCTGGAATATAATTATTACTACTACATAAGAGTTGATGTGGGTAAACTGGAATAATATATAGGGTTACTGATATTATGTTGACAACTAACCAGTAGGTGATGTTACACAACCATTTTTAATTTTATTAGTACTTTTCAGATTTAGGTATTCTATATACAGTGACGGAATTGTCCCAATAAGGAAAAATAACCTTGTTGTGTAGTGCCTCCTAATGGTCAGTAGCTAATATAATCTCTAAAGCTACAAACTCCTAAGTATGAGAGCATGTAGAAAAAGTGAAGATGTAACTGCATAGCTTCTATAAATGTGTTGATGAATTCACTTTATGAAATTCAGACCTTAACATCTCTCAAAATTGTAGAAACGAACTGTGCAGGATGTAATATTTTCAGGGAGAAAGTTGAAAAGAATATGCTGATTGTTCAAAATCCAGAAAGAAAATAACATATAAGGTAGCTAACTATTCTGGTTGTCTTTATCAGGTCATTGGATGATAAAAGGAAGGTTAGTCTGAAAATGGGGGTTGGTGATAATCATGCAGGATTAGTGATAATCATGCAGATCTCAGCAATGCAATAAAAAGTCTTCCCATGCAAAGAAGTTATCAGCATAGTGAGAGATGACTTGGGAGACTCTCTTAGTAGACAATATAATAAGTTTAACTCCTGATGCCCTAAGACCTAGTACTGGAGTTAATGGTGATGATATAAAATGTTGTATATAAAATATACAAAGAAAATTGTTCTTTGAGAAAAATTCAAACACTTATGCTAATATGGTTATCTAAAGGAAATGGGGAAAACCACATCCAGAAACGTATCTTGCAAGTATGTATTTCCCATCAAAATATTTTCCTCGGCTGAAGGAAGATTCCAATGTGGGCTCCAAGCAAGTATATGATTGCAGAGATCAGAAATAATATAATAATACAATAGTAGAGTTGGAAGGGATCTTGGAGGTCTTCTAGTCCAACCCCCTGCATAGGCAGGAAACCCTATACCATTTCAGACAAATAGCTATCCAACATCTTCTTAAAGACTTCCAGTGTTGGGGCATTCACAACTTCTGGAGGCAAGCTGTTCCACTGATTAATTGTTCTCACTTGTCAGGAAATTTCTCCTCAGTTCTAAGTTGCTTCTCTCCTTGATTAGTTTCCACCCATTGCTTCTTATTCTACCGTCAGGTGCTTTGGAGAATAGTTTGACTCCCTCTTCTTTGTGGCAACCTCTGAGATATTGGAACACTGCTATCATGTCTCCCCTAGTCCTTCTTTCTCTTAAGCTAAACATACCCAGTTCCTGCAACCGTTCTTCATATGTTTTAGTCTCCAGTCCCCTAATCATCTTTGTTGCTCTTCTCTGCACTCTTTCTAGAGTCTCCACATCTTTTTTACATCGTGGCGACCAGAACTGAATGCAGTATTCCAAGTGTGGCCTTACCAAGGCATTATAAAGTGGTATTAACACTTCACATGATCTTGATTCTATCCCTCTGTTGATGCAGCCTAGAACTGCGTTGGCTTTTTTGGCAGCTGCTGCACACTGCTGGCTCATATTTAAATGGAGAAATAATTTCTCCATTCTGTGGCTCAACTCCCCTGAACTAAAGATTTAATTTCTACAGTTGCGAAATTATCCTCTGAAAAACATTAGCCAGAATACCAGTGGGGCTAAGTGAATAGGATCTTTGGAGGACAAACAAGACTTATTATAACAGCTTCTATGAGAAGCCCATCTCTGCAAACGTCCCAGGGTGGTAGGGCTTACATGTTGATCTGCTAAGGCTGCTGGGCCTGAGAAGCTGAATTTAACAAATGCATCCTCAGCCACAAAAAAGTAGTTTTACCCCTAAATTACAAAGGGATTTTTTTTTGCCTGCTGAAAGCAATATTTTAGAATAATTCTAATAATTATGACTATAGAGCAGTATGCATGTCACTGGTTTCACATACTGATTTACCATGTATTACATGTAAGCCCTTTCATGGATAAGCCAACTTTCAATTTTTTTAAATAAAAATACCATGAAAATGTATTGCCCACATTGGTATCATTGGTATCAACTACAGTGGTTTCCACCAAGGTCCTCTGTTCCAGTGGAAACAGAGGTTTAATCCTATTGGTTGAAAGGTCTGACAGCTCGCTATAAAAGGGCTGCGGGACATTAATTTACAGAGGAGGTTACTCACTAAATCTAACCTCACTCTACAAATTGCCTTGGACGAAGCCAGGGCATCTGAATCGGCAGTCAAATCCACTGAAACTCTGCAGCGCCAAAGCGCTCCACAAGACACGCAAAAGAGTACACGCGTACATCGGAGGCTGCAGAGGCCGAGAGCTTAGAGGCCGAGAGCTCAGAAGGCAGTAGCCGCACCCAGCCGGCACGCAAATTCAAACCACGTCTCCCAGCTTGCCCTAGCTGCGGAGGAGACCATGTAAGATCGGCTTGCCGTTTCTGCGATGCTACGTGTCAGCGCTGCAAGCGAAAGGGGCACATTGCCAAGGTATGCCAGAGCGAACTCTGGGATAGCCTGCTTGAGTAGCAGGGAGTTCTGCTACTACCTGGAGCCAAGAAGGGCACCAAACCGCCAGCCGAGGTCCAACCAAGGGGCCTGGCAGAAGCTGCCATCACAGCGCTCAGAGGACGACAGTAGAGTCACCTACCATACCTCAATCGGCCAAGTCCGCACCAGGAGGCCAAAAATGCTGAAGGTCACAGTCCTCATCGAGAACACTCTATGTGAAATGGAGATCGACACTGGGTCATCACTGATCATCATGCTGTGGTCGACCCTCAAGCAGGCTATCCCTAGCCTGAAGAAACAACATATACGTACCCCTGACATCCGCCTTCACAATTACCAGGGGAAACGGGTCCCCATCATGGGGCAAGGCACCTTCCGGGTGAAATTCAAGCATTTTAGAGGCCAACTCCCAGTGACGGTGGTCAGCAGCAACCTGCAAAGCCTCCTGGGGCTTGACTGGTTTGAAGCCCTGGGCCTAGAAGTGACCGGTATCAATCCCTTAAAAGATGAAGACCCTGAAGCCATCTTTAAGAAGTTCAAGGATGTCTTCGGCACTGGTCTGGGTAAGTATGTGAGGACTCCAATCTTCTTTAATTTGGACCCCAATATAGCCCTCATAAGGCTAAAACCCAGGAGAGTACCTTTTGTTCTCCGCCCCAAAATTGATAGGGAAATTGACAAGCTCATAGGCCAGGGAATCCTAGAGCTAGTTCACCACGCTCACTGGGAGACCCCTATAGCGACACCTGTCAAATCTGACGGGTCTGTCCGCATCTGCGCGGACTACAAATGCACAATCAATAAAGCATTGCAACAAAGCAATTACCCTGTACTCATTGTACAGCATCTATTACATTCTTTAGGCCCAGGAAAATTTTTCACTAAATTGGACATGGTGCAGGCATGCCAACAATTGCCTGTAGATGGCGCTAGGGCGGAGGGCCAAACCATTGTGACGCACAGGGGTGCATTCAAATGTCACCGCCTGCAATTCAGTGTTAGTATCTCCCCAGGACTGTTCCAAAGCATCATGGAACGGCTTTTGCAGGGGATTCCAGGAGTCATCCCCTATTTCGACAACATCTTGGTATTGGCTGCAAATGAGGTGCAACATTTCAAACATTTGTGAACAGTTTTGACTAGAATTAGAGAAAAAGGCCTCCGTCTCAAAAAAGAAAAATGCCAAATTAATGTGCCAAGAGTTGAATTCTTAGGGTACCTAATTGACGGTTTTGGGATTCACCCGACCAAAAAATTCAAGCAATCCCTATACCTCGCAATCAAACTGAGCTGCAGGCATTCCTCGGGCTCCTTAATTTCTACAGCATCTTTCTTAGACAGAAAGCCACTATTGCTGAGCCCTTACACCGTCTCCTGGCTAAGAATGCAAAGTGTTCCTGGGGCAAAGCCGAGGCTGCCGCATTTGCTGTGGTAAAATGACTCCGGACGGCGGATTCCTTCCTGGTACAGTACAGCCAGACCCTGCCATTGGTGCTGACCTGCGACACTTCCTCGTTCGGCGTCGGTGCTGTCCTCAGCCACCGCATGCCCAACGGAACCGAAGCCCCTATTGCATTTTACTCTAGGACCTTGTCTGCTGCAGAGCGGAACTACAGCCAGCTGGACTGTGAGGCTTTGGCTGCTGTGGCTGGAGTAAAGAGGTCCCATGACTATCTTTATGGACGGGACTTTGAACTGGTTATGGACCACAAGCCATTGTTGGGCTTACTGGCTGGGGATAGACCTACCCCAGTGTCTTTATCACCGCGATGACCAGATGGACCATCTTTTTAGCTGCCTACTCCTACCGTCTCATCCACCGACCAGGCTCCACTTTGGGGCATGCTGACGCTCTCAGCTGCTGCCCACTGCCTGAACATCTTGCTGATCCTACTCCCGAGATGCCAGTCCTCCTCATTGACTGCTTTGAGACTGGTCCTGTCCCGTCCAGTGACGTCGCCCGTCACTCTGCAAAGGACTCCACCATATAACAGATTTTGAACTGGGTGTGGAGGGGGTGGCCCAAGGGGCCTATTGGGGCTGATTTCAAAATGTATTTTAGCAAACATGATGAGTTATCAGTTGTAAATGGCTGTTTACTGTGCGGGGACCGGGTAGTTGTTCCACCCAACTGTGCATTGCAGTATTAGAGGCTTTACACGTAGGGCATCCTGGAATTGTCAGGATGAAGTCTTTAGCTAGGAGTTACATGTGGTGGCGTAACATGGACAGGGAGATCGAAGAATGGGTGGCTACCTGCACACTGTGCCAGGAGTCCAGACCAGCTCCCCCAGAGGCACCCGCTAAGGAGTGGGAGCGTCCTCAAGCACCATGGTCTAGGGTTTAACTTTGCTTGCCCAGTTCATGGCCAGACATTCCTCGTAGTTGTGGATGCCTACTCGAAATGGCTAGAAGTAGTCCTGATGACCTCTACTATGGCAGAAGCGGTCATCAAGGTACTACAGAGATTTTTCTCCACACACAGCCTGCCCGACGTCTTGGTCTCTGACAATGGGGCCCAATTCACAACCATGCAATTCAAGACCTTCCTAGCAGCTCAGGGTATCAGGCATGCCCTGGTCGCACCATCCACCCAGCCTCCAATGGTCAGGCAGAGAGAATGGTGAGATCTGCAAAAGAGGCCCTCTCTAGGATAGGCCCGGGAGATTGGCAAACATGGGTTTACCACTACTTGCTAATTCAGCACATCACACCCAGTGCCACTACAGGGAGAAGCCCCTCCGAGCTTCACATGGGCCGTTGGCTAAGCTCCCAGTTAGACTGGCAACACACAAACTATTCTGCCGCTTTGCCGCCTGACTCGACGAGCAAAATTCGGAACTTTAGCATAGGGGACTCAGTTTATGCCCACAACTACGCTGGAGGAACTCTGTGGATTCCTGCCACAGTGATAGGTATCACTGGGCCTCTCTCTTATCTTGTAGAGTTCGAGGACGGTCAGAATTGGAGAGGACACATTGACCAACTCTGTGGTCACCTCTCCAACTCCACTTTTAGACAACCAGAGGTAACTCCTGCACGAGTTAGCCAACCCTTACCCAAACGGAACAAACACTCACTCCTTCCACAGACAGCTCAAGCCCGAGGGTACCGGGAAACTTATCTGGTTATGTTGCAGGCCCACAGTGAGCTTCTAACGAACCTGCTCTAGAACCGTGATGGCGAACCTATGGCACGCGTGCCACAAGTGGCATGCGGAGCCATTTATCAGGGCACACGAGGCGCTGCCGTGTCAGCTGGCCAGCGCGAATGCGCGCGCTGGCCAGCTGAATTCACCTTTTTAAAAGCTATTTTTCGCCTTCCCCAGGCTCCAGAGGCTTTATAGGAGCCTGGGGAGGGCGAAAAGAGCCTCCCCTGTCCCCCCGGAGGCTTCAGGGACCGTCCCTGAAGCCTTCGGAACGCTTAAAACGACCCTCCGAGCAAACCGGAAGTCACTTCTGGTTTGCTCAGAGGGTCGTTTTAAGCGTTCCGAAGGCTTCAGGGACCGTCCGAGGCTTCCCTGATGCCTTCGGAGCGCTTAAAACAACCCTCCAAGCAACCCGGAAGTCACTTCCGGTTTGCTCGGAGGGTGGTTTTAAGCGCTCCGAAGGCTTCAGGGACCGTCCGAGGCTTCCCTGATGCCTTCGGAGCGCTTAAAACGACCCTCCGAGCAACCCGGAAGTCACTTCCAGTTTGCTCGGAGGGTGGTTTTAAGCGCTCCGAAGGCTTCAGGGACCGTCCAAGGCTTCCCTGATGCCTTCGGAGCTCTTAAAACGACCCTCCGAGCAACCCGGAAGTCACTTCCGGTTTGCTCGGAGGGTGGTTTTAAGCACTCCGAAGGCTTTAGGGAAGCCTCTGGACAGTCCCTGAAGCCTCCGGAAGGCTGGGGGAGGCTTTTTTCGCCCTCCCCAGGTTCCTATAAAGCCCCTGGGCAAAAAAAACATGTAAAATGGGGGGTCGCGCGTTTTGCGTGCATGCACACTGGGGGGTCACGCATTGCATTATGGGTGCAGCACGCCCGCACTCGACCCCCCTGCGCTCCCCACACTTGTGGCACGCGAGCCAAAAAAGGTTCGCCATCACTGGTCTAGGTACTCCCAGGTGAATTGGACTGATTCTCATAATCTCCTCAGAAACACATTTGGATGGCACCGATTTGTAGCTTGTATTATTTATATGAAAGGACAATATGTGTAATCTCTTTATGTGCATGTGTGGGAAACAATATGTAGATGGACAAACATTGTGACGTGGGGGGGGAGGCTCCTGGTGACTTGGCATGATTTTGGAAGAGATTTCCCATTGCTTTCTTCCCAGGGCTGAGGGAAAGGTCAGCTGTCTTTGTGCCTAAGGCAAGAGTAGAACTCACAAGTTCCTGGTTTGTAGCCTGATGCCTGTAATCACTACACCAAACAGGTTCTCCATCCTTCATTGGTAAAATATAATAGTGCAGCAATCCTTTAATCCTTCAAGTCCTCATGCCATTATCCATCAAATTCTCTGGCTTTTGCAGAGAGAACATTTGAGTCAATTGAACTGCAATAAGGTTCACTGAAATGCATTTTATGGCTTAACTGTCAGCAAGTGCAGCTGGTGTTTTGATTAATGTTACAGAAAGCAATGCACCAAATAGAGCAATTGCTTATTCTCCAATAGTTTGTATATAAAAATTGGGAGATGCTCATGATAATGTAGTTCTATGCTATGGATCACAATTATCACTCCCTTCACTATTATACCTTACATTAGCGAGGGCTTTTGGTGGTTTGCTCTATGCTCCATGTATTCCTGTCACCCAGCCAAGAAACAAGGTTATTTTTATTAAAGACAACCATTCCAACAGAATTCAGCAGCTTCAGTCTATCAAATGGCAGACAATAGGCCCTCCAATTTGTTGTAAAAATCATATTTGCATGGAATTGAGTAATTGTTGTGATCCATTCATTGCAAAGCACAAGGCATGGTTCTTAAGTGTTTGTCCACATGCATTTTGTGCTAGAGAAAATGCATACGTCATGCAAAGAGAAGCAGAGATTGAACTTCACAAAGATTAGAGGATAATCTCTGAGGAACAATATTTTGGGCATAACTACACCAAGCTAAAATGTATTTCCTACAGCATCAAACGAAGTAAAAAGATTTCATGATGAAAATAAAAATTAAATTATGGTATAAAATATTTAATTATACACATTAAAGAATTAGAGCCTACAGCATGTTTTTAAAAAGAGCTCTAACTTTTCTGCTCCACCACAATTCTGTCTAAATATTCCCAGAATCTTTTATTCTGCAATTGGCAAAATTACAAACATAAGAACATTCCCATTGGCACTAAATAGCAATTACATCAGACAGAGGCAAATTAAAAAAAAAAAACGGGATCAGAGATCAAGTCTGAATTCCTATCCACATAAGGTCAGAACTGCAATGATTAGAATCAAAGCCTTGTTGAGAAAGAAAGGTTAACTCCCACAACACGGCAAATGAAATATGTAAGTAGCAGTAGTTGTTCAGTCATTTACTTATTCCTTTTTGACCCAAGGGACATCATTTTGCCAGGAATGTCTGTCAGTAACTGCTTCTCTGAGGTCTTGCAAGCTCCTGCTTCGACAATTCTACTATTGTATAAAGTCTGAAAGTTCATTATAAAATCAAAAGAATTTGTCATATTGACAAGACGTTCTACATGGAGAATATTCATGGTTGGGAATGAGAACAATACTTTCGTCTCCTCTCAAGTTTAGGAATCTCTTCGAGTCTTGTCATTCTGTACATGTTTTCTTTTTGGCAGTTTACATTAAAAAATTAAGGATAATGCAGGCAGTTTTACTCTCACTTTTGTTGGTGACAATCTGTTGTGTAAATCCCATTATCACAAGTTTTCCATGTTCCCACTTTAATCAGTAACTTAACAAAGAACAAATTATTCAGCACATTACTGGGGGTTCCCAGATGGAAATTGCATCCCCAAGGAAAGATGGCTGCAGAAAATACAGGTGGAAAAGGGAGACCTGCTGAGACTATGTTGTGTGAAGCGCTACTACTTCATGAATTTAAATATGTTTGTGTGTGTTGTGAATGCATGTGAATAAAGGAGACCTGCCAGAACAATTCATTTGCATTAGCCACAATACTTTTTACATCTCTGCTAGAATTTGCTGATTTTGAAAATATCAGTGGACCACAGCCCAGGTTACTGTCTGCCTTCTGTCTCACCTTGAAATCCTCCCCTATTTCTGCTATCTTTTGAAGTAGTATAACAACAATAGCTTATCTGCAGTCAGCAGTTTCTGAATCACTGAACCAATTACAGGTTAGTCTTCATTTAGCAACTTCAATTGAGATCAGCATCTTGGTCCTTAAAGCAATTGCTAAGTTAAACATCATAATTTTTCAATTTCAGTTCACTTCCCTTGTACTAAATATCTGAAAAAGCCATAAATGCAAGGATTGATCACAAAGTTACTTTTTCTTTACCATTCTTTACCAGTGAATGGTTGACAAATGAGGACTACCTGCGTGAAGATGAGAATAATACAGATCTTATATGTAGATTAAATACCTACAATGAGGGACTAATATAACCGCACCCAAATATAGAAAAAGTATCTGAGTTTTTAAAATTGTGTATGTTGCTTTTGTGGAATTTGAATAAATGTTTTACATGCTTACCTTTCTTTCAAGCAGAAAGCGGGTGATTTAACTCTAGGATTGGATCATGATTGAGTATAAATATGTATTGAGTGTAACCCTGAGCTTTCTGAAGGAGCAGAAGCTTTTTTTTTCTTTTTTTTTGTGACAATGAAGTCTGATCTCTTTAGGTGGGCAGAAAGTATCCTTTGCAGGATCTGTTGAGGAAGTCCCTACTGGATTAGAGAAGTCAGAAGAGGGTGATGTCCCAGAAGATGAGACAAATGTGAAACAGGAAGAGGGAGAGGGAGATCCTCCATTAACAGGTAATGCGCCTTGGATTGCAATGCTTGCTAAATAGCACAATGTTAGGTCTTCTCTTCCCCCCCCCCCCAAAAAAAAACAATTTGTTGCATATTTTCTTTTGCAAAGGACCCAATTGCATGTTCATCCCTAATGAAGGGGTTCTCTGTTATTTCCATTTTTGCTTGATGGAAGGATAAGTAACTTAGTTCTTTGTTTTTAGGGGTCATAAAGCCAGGAAGATTGAGAAACAGGTGCAGCTCTAGGACCATGTCTGCTCATAAGGAAAGAGGGCTTTCCTAAAGAGTTATAGATGCAAAACCTCTAATCATTCTCTGAGGCCAAGGTTGTGACTCTATTGCAAGGGTGTCAAACTTGCGACTTCGTGTTGTTGTCACATGACTTATCACGACTTCTCCCCCCCTTCGCTAAACCCAGGGTGAGCGTGGCCAGCACATAACGCATCGGCCCTTGGGCCGCAGGTTTGACACCCCTGCTCTTTAGAGTTTTACACTCTCTCTATATATACGTACACACACCCCTTTAATATAATTAATATGGAATTTTCCTTCTAACAGAGAAATTGACTCAATTATTTGGCTGTCTGGAACTGTTTCCTTTTCAAATGTTTTATTTTTATTAATGCAATCCGTTTTTAAGTCATAAGGTAGTCTAGGAAATACAACTTATATTTGTCTGGATGGGAATTTGAGAAAAAAAGAGAAATCTGATCTTTTTTGGAATTATGTATGACAATTATTTCATCCTTCTCAGTGTGGATTCTATGAACTAGCTTCTTCTTTCCAATTTATTTTTATGCTGTGATTCTCAAATAAACATCCTAGATTTTTTTTAAAAAGAACATTTTCACACTTTTATAAAACTTGATTCCCAAAATTCACAAACCACCTTTACATTGATTTGAAATAATCATTTTTTTAAAAAAATGCCTCTCCCTAATCTTTCTTCCCTTTCCTTCACAGATCATGACATGGAACAGAGTCACTCTGACTGGAAAGAGAGACCTCCCTGTGCTGTTAAACTGGAAAACCGTTCTTCTCCACCCCCAATCCACACCACAACCTAGCATTGGAAGTGAAGGATAGTTTTGGGAGATAACCTATTTATGGCAATCTCTCATTTTTCACAAGACCAATTGGGTTACTTCCTTTAACAACTATTTTCCCTCTTGCTCTCTTTTCTGTTCTGAATTTGTATCTTATTTGGCAGTGTTTGGTTATGTTCAGTGAATTATTCAATAGAAGGGGTGAAGGGAAGGGAAGGGAACGGAAAGCTGCCTAGAAATAAACCTTCATGTTCAAAGGCAAGATATCTCTGATGGCCTGTTGTTCTGGACAGGTGGCAGGATGGCTGTTTTTATTGTGCCTTGCCAGTAGATTTCACTGCAAGGGGAGGAAGGAAGCCATCCCCACACACATTGTTTGACCTTCAACCCTGAACTAGATGCTCATTTGGTTGGATCTAGCATGATCATTCATGGTTTTTTTTTAATGTTTCTGCTTACCCAGCCAGACCTGATAATTATATGATTATGACCATGGTTTGCAATTTTTCATAATTATCTAAGGAAATCAGATTGCTGAGGTGCTTCCAGACAAATAGAGCTTTGTTCTAGTAATAAAATATATTATATAACTATGTTAATTTTCATTATTACAAAATGGAAACTATTGTGTGTTGATGGGAGGGAGAAGTAAAAGAGATATTATGCAGTAACAGAAGCAATGTTCTATGTAAACCATGTAAAATTTCATCAAGGAGGTTGATTGCACAATAAATTCCTTGTCTGGCAGTACTTCTTCTCAGAAGATATTGCCATTTGATTTCTAAAAACCAAATGTGAAAACTTGGTATTTCAGCAACTAGAATATATAGCTGGGTTCGGCTGAATTAGCTAAAGAAAGGTCTTTAACGTCTATCTCCCGCATCCATTGTTCTATTCAATGCTCAGAGAGCTGTAATTTAAGATCCAATCCCTGAATAGTTGAATCTTTCTTCCTTCTTTCCTTTCTCCTACACCTTTCTCCCTGAGCATTGGGCAATGCCATTCCATGCTTTTTTCTGCTTTATTAAAGCTTTGTAAATAAATACTGCATTTAAGGAGTATTTTATGGAGGAAAGAGCCAACAACAAAAGTTTAAGCCAGTTCTTCCTTAATGATTAGCCAGGAACTTCAGAAGGAAAAGTTTCAGAGTTTTTGGGAGTTGACTTTCTGCAGACAATCACTATATACACAAACCTAAGTTCATTGGCAATAGGTATATAAAAAAAATAGGACAAATTTGGGAGTGTGGAAAGGATGGACCTGTTATGATTCCTCCAATGTTTATCTCTAGGAAAACCTTAGATTTGGCTTCTAAAAACAGCCCAAGCAAACCAATTGTCAAATATTTAAGACTGCATTTTGTAATACAGAAATCAAGAAATCAGCAAATGTTTGCTTATATGTTCATTTATGTATTACTTCAACTTCTACACTGCTTCAATCTTCATGACTTTAATCTGCAGTTAGTAGAGCTATTACAGTCTACCTCTCCTCTTTGTAGGACACTTTTTAATAGAGTTTAAGATTCATTTCCTTTCTTGTTTTTGTTGTTGTTGATGAGTCACTAAGTCATGTCCAATTATTTGTGACCACGTGGACCCCAGCATGCATGTCCTCTACTCCCTAAGCCTATCCAAACTCATGTCTACTGTGTCAATGACACTGTCTGACTATCTCATCCTCTGCCATCCCCTTCTCCTTTTGCTTTCCATCGTTCCCATCTTCAGGGTCTTCTTCAATGAGTCCTCAATTCTCATTTGGTGGCCAAAGTATTTGCACTTCAGTATCTGTCCTTTCAAACAATAGTCAGGGCTGGTTTCTTTTAGGATCGATTGATTTGATTTCCTTGGGATCCAAAGGATTCTCAAGAGTTTTCCCCCATACCACACTTTGAAAGCATCAATTCCTCAGTGCTCAGCCTTCCTTATGGTACAACTCTCACAGCCATACATTGCAAGTCGGAAAACCATAGTTTGACTATACAGACCTTTATTGGCAAGGTGATGTCTCTGCTTTTCAATATGCTGTCTAGGTTTACTCTTCTCAAGGAGTAAGCATCTTTTAATTTCATGGTTGCAGTTGCTGTCTGCAGTGATCTTGAAGCCCAAGAAAATCACTCCTTCTATTTGCGAGGTAGTGAGGGAACAAGATGCCATGATCTTAGTTTTGTAATGTTAAGTTTCAAGCCAACTTTTGCACTCTCCTCTTTCACATTCATCAAGAACTCTTTAGTTCTTCTTCACTTTCTGCCATTAGAGTAGTATTGTCTGCATAGTTGAGATTGTTGGTATTTTTCCCAGCATGCTTCTGATTCATCAAGCTTGGTATTTTGCATGAGGTACTTTGCATATAAGTTAAATAAGTAGGGTGATAATATGCAGCCTTGTGGTACTCCTTTCCCCATTTTGGAACCAATTAGTTGTTCCATGTCTGGGCCTAACTGTTGCTTCTTGTTTGTTGTGATCTACACAATCAAAGGGTTTAATGTAGTCAATGAAGTATATGCTTTTCTGGAATTTCCTTGCTTTCTCCATAATCCAGTGAATATTGGCAATTTGATCGCTGGCTCGTCTGCCTTTTTGAAACCCAATTTGTATTTATGATAGTCCTCAGTTCACATATTGCTGAAGCCAGCGGTGGGATTCACTTACCTTCCCTACCAGTTCGGAAATATGAGTGCATGCACTGCGTCTGCGCACCTTCTTCTGCGTATGCAGTGCTCATGCATTACGTTGGGGCGGGTGGACAGAGTCTCATGCAGCCACCGCTACTGGTTTGCCCAAACAGGAGAGAACTCACTGAATACCATTTCTGGCTGAAGCCTAGCTTGCTGTATTTTGAGCATTACCTTGCTAGTGTTTGAAATGAGTGCAATTGAACAGTGCAATTGAACATTCTTTGGCATTGCCCTTCTTTAGGATTGGAATGTAAACTGACTTTTTCCAATTTTGTGGCCATTGATGAGTTTTCAAAATTTACTGATATATTGAGTGCTGCACTTTAATAGCATTGTCTTTAGATTTTTAAATAGCTCCGATGGAATGCCATCAACTCTGCTACCTTTGTTATGATCCAGTTTAGTGCCCTCCAAATGTGCTGTATAATTTCCTGCAGTCAATATCTATATGTGACATCAAATCAGAAATTTTAATGAAACTATGAGATATTTCTATAAATCTCAGGGAAGTGAAACAGGTTCTCTGTAATACTAGCATTGTGATCTGTGTGCATCTCCCTCATGAAAGCAGTCAGAAAAGTGATGGTAGGCTAAGTTAGAGCTTTGGTGAATATTTCTTTGGGAGAGAGGATTATATTACTTGCCTTGAAGGAAGCAACAGTGCACCCGTCCTTAAGAAGCAATCCTTTTACTTCAAGGGTGTTTTTTTTAAAGAGGCAACTGGACCTTTCTTATTTTTCTTTGCAAATGGGTGTGGAACCTTCTTGGAACTGCTGAAAGGACTGTGTTGATTCTACACCTATTTGTACTACTCAGGTGACCCTGAGAATACAGATAGATCTCCAGGTGGCCTTAATGACTCTCTAAAAGAATGCAAATGACCAGCTGTCTGCAAGGAATATAAATACTTTCATTCCCCAACATCCAGTCAGAGCTGAAGAAGCTTCTTGGATGAGAAGTGAAATGTCTTAAAAGAAAAACAAGAAAGTCCACTTGCCTCTTGAAAAAAAAGCATATTTGGGACAACCATGATCTGGATTACTAAGAATCTCCATAGACCCAGCTTTATGGGTAATTAACATGCTGCCTCTAATTTTCTCTTTCTTAGAAAGATGATTGAGAAGGTGATGAATCAGTAGTTATAGAGAGCTATGGATGAAGCAGATTATCTGAATGCTTTTAATTAGAATTCAGGCTGGGGTGAAGATTGTTGTGGAACACCTTTGTGGGGACAGTAAGCACTAGTGCCACTTTCCTTAACTAATCTCCATGAATCTTGACACCATCAATTATGGTATACTGCTGAACTGTCTATGAGAATTGAAAGTTGGTAGCCTTCAGGTTTTAGAGTAAGCCCATCTTTGACTCAAAATGGGGCTCTGCACTCTCATAGAGAATAGGTAAATAACCTGAAGGTATTTCTGAACTCACAACTCCTGTTGGAAATGAAGATGAAAGTAATGGTCAGGTTCAATTTATGCTCCACTTGTGTCACTCATGTCCTTATCACTTCACATCGTCATTATAGTCCTTCTCTGAAACAACTTAGCCCTAGAAACAGGAAAAGGTCCATTGTCTGTTTGAATTTTATGGAGCTACTAAAATCTGGCTCTTCCAGATTTTGGGTTTGGGGTATGAGAGTATTATTCTAAGATTGAGAAGGAGGCACCAGAGAGATAGATGGGAAAAGTTGTAATTGTGATACTTATATACTATTGATTTTGTGGTGGTTTGATTATTAAGCATTATTTTATTATTTTAAAACTAAATTAACTTTAAGAATTTGCTACTCTTCAGTGTCTGTGGATTGAAGGACATAAAAGCCTAATAAATAATCTAAATAAATGTAGGTTGCTTGCACCCTTTTCTATATGTTTTCTGATATATATTTCTAATCTTATATATTTACAACTCTTTATTTCCCTCAATCATGTCTAGTGTGTTTGAAAATTAGGTTTCATAGCTTTTCTTGCATGAATGGATCAAAATTATGAGTAGGTGATTATTTTCAGTCTATTAAAGGTATACAAATGATTTCCTAAAACAGAAAAAGGCATAGATGAAAATTCATATTTTCAGAATTCTTGAAGCAAATTATTGCACTGTACGTAACCAAGCAAATTGCTTATTTGATTTGTACCACACCAACTAAGCTATGAAACATTTATTCACATTTCTTTAAACTAACATCCTTGTTTCCCTCCACTCAAATTATTGCTTTTATAGGACTGTGGTCTTATAGAAAGTTTGGGAATTCTCTATCTAATCATCCTCGTCACTCCTTGACTCTCCCCTCAGTTTACAGGAAAAGTCTAATCTCTTCAGAGAGTATCTTTGTATAACTACAGAACTGTCTTCTTAAAGCCAAATCCCAGATGGGACCATGTCTACAGCAAGAAACATTCCTGTTGCCAGAAAACCACTTACAACCAGCCAATTGGCCTTCTACAAAGAAATAAGTAAAACCAGCTGGCTCTTGGCACCCTCCCCACTTGAGGGTACAATACAATGGCTGTTTTCAGGCATTCTCACTGCTTCAGCCTTGTTTTTCTTAATCAAGCCCTTTCTATCCAGGAGAGCTGTGCAGCTCATTGTGGTTCATCCTCAAGTAGTCTGTTCTGCGATAGGATCCAATGGCAAGATTTTGAGGATAGAATGTTATCCAAATGTTGGAATTTCATCAACACTATGATGATTACACCATTAGAGCCTAAGGTCGACCCAATTTCTACTGACCATATTCAGTTGCATCATATATGCTTCCTCCACCACTCCAGTTATTGAGCATTATCTTCTTAAGGCCATTTTATGTTGCTGGGCTAAGAAGATATGTGGCTCCAACATGCCATTGCCCACGTTTCTAGGTTGGGATTTAATCAGAGATCTTACAGGTAGTCCTTGACTTACAACCACGATTGACCGCAGAGTTTGTTGCTCAGTGAGAAATTTGTTAAGTGAGTTTTAACCTATTTTATGATTTTTTTTGCCACATGTTAACTGAATCACTGCAGTTAAATTAATAACACAGTTGTAAAGTGAATCTGGCTTCCCCATTGGCTTTGCTTGTCAGACATCCAAAAACGATGATCACATGACTCTGGGATACTGCAACCGTCATAAATATGAACCAGTTGTCAAGAGCTGAATGTAAATCACATGACCAAAGGAATGCTGCAAAGGTTGTGTGAAAAATGGGCATAAGTCATGGCTTATAATGGCTTTTAGTGCCATTGTAACTTTGGTCACTAAATGACCCGTAAGTCAAGAACTACCTGTATTAAATTGTATTTGCTATTCTTGAAAAATGATTGATGCTGGACCTCTTTAAAAATCATGTTAACCATTTGTGAGAGAGTTCTACAAAAAGCACTAACCTTCTCTTTTTAAAATAAAGGATCTTTTTAAAAAATAGGCCTGGAGGAAGAGCAACTGCAAGATGAATACTGAGAGTAAGACTACCATGAAAATCATTCTCCATCATTGCTCCCATTATACACATTGCAAAAACAGCAATGCACATGCCTCTGAAATGCTAGACCTCACTTTTATAAGAAGGGAGCAGCAATGAGGTCATTATAATATCAACAGCAACATCATCATGAAGATTTCTCTTCACACTGTTCCTGGCGAATGTACTGTAATAGGAACAGTGGTCAACATAAACCTTCACAGCCATCTTTAAAAAGAACCCAGCACTTGAAGATGAGATAAAAGCATGATGGAATAGTTTACTATTGCCTTCTCTCTGCACTATGAAATGATGCCTATCATTGTCACTGATCAGTTACTTCTAATATCTTCTTATATGACTATTGCTCAATATATAGTTGCCTGTGTGATTTAACTGGATTGCTGGAATAAACTTCATCCCTCTTGTTGTAAATTCAAAGAATTCTTCATTCTCCCACTCAAAAGCAACAGCTCCTCCCCCTCCATAATGAAGCAGCACAGTACTTGAGGGAAAATATTTGCTTAAACATGGTTCAGGTAAAACTAAAACCAAACAAATCATAAATAGCTTTGGGAGGCAGGAAGCAGATGTGTGTGTTTATTTTCCAGCAACACCTCCAGCAGAAATGAAGGACAGAAACCCTATTGCTGGTAGCTCTACACATAAAGAGCCTCTTTCTTTGGTTAAGACATAACCAAACGGTTTTTGACAAATGGTGAATAATATTGCATCTATTCCACAGAAATAATGTACTTTAAAACTTTCCTGATGATATGTTTGATACACATTTAATAATGCTTTATTGTTTAAACCAGAAATAAACCAAATAAAGAGAAAAACATTTAAATTAACAAAACCACAAGCAATTCAGTTCACAGCTATTAAATATAACTGCACATCTAAAGAATTATTTACAGGATGTTACAACATTAAATAGAACAAATACTGGGAATTCCAAAATTTGATATAAAAATCAAATAAATAAATGGTCATTCACAAAAGGCGCAAAGAAACTCAGAAATCATGGAACAGGAAGATGTGCATTTTTATTAACTGATCAAAGAGCAAAAAAAACAGAATAGGAATAAATTGACAATTTTCAAATTGGAAAGTCATTCAAAGTATGAAATTATGAATGAGTACCGAAATAGGCAAGTTTGTTAATGATCCCATACTGTTCAAGCTAGTAAAGTCATAACAATGTTAAAGACCTTGAAGAGGGCCTTCCCAAACTTGGTATTTTCAGACGGAGAAGAGTCCCTGTAGTTTTCTTGGTGCAATTTCAGAAATGATTTCTCATTACCTGCCTCCTAGGCAGGAGAGTGGCTGGTTCTAAGTCACCCAGTCACCTTCATGCTTAAGGCAGGATGAGAATTCATAGTCTCCCAAGTTTCTATCCTGATCCCATAACCACTATACCAAACTGGACACCAAAATACCAAAAACAGTTCTATATAATCAAATTCAATTTTTTAAAAAAGCCTGCACACAGAGATAAATTCTTGGGAAAGTAGCTGGCAGTGAATAAGGAACGTAATTGGTGATTATACCAATGAAAGTGTCTATAAAAATGGTTTCCTTTGGTTATAATTTTGTACTTGGAAAAAATTAGAAACTCTACCATGTACAAACACCAAATATACTCTAGTGAGCCACCAGTATGATGCAACTACAAAAATGATTAATTTGCATATCATTGGCCCTACTGTAATCACTCTTCTCTATTGGGCATATTAGTATTGAGAACCAGTTTGATGTAGTAGCTAAGGTGCTGGCTTAAAAACTAGGATACTGTTATTCCAGGCCTCCTTTGGTCAGTCCTTCTCAAGCCTGCCTTCTGGGCTATTATTGTAAGGAAAATATGAGACAAGAGGAGTAGGTGTCTGCTACTTTGAGTTATATCTATATATCTATATCTATCTATAAGCCAAATCCACTCACTCATCCCAAAATCTCCAGAATTGTAAAGCCTACAAACTTGAAATTCGTTCCTCTTGGCTTCTAGGTGCTTGCTAAGAACAGATTTTTCAAAATGACCATCAGATCATTAGTATTTCTTATACAGTATTTATATATATAGATTAACATTCTCTGATGCTAAGGAGTTAGACATTCTAATATTCCTTCCCTGTTCCAACTGCTAGTTGCCTTAAATTCCGCTACCTCTTCAAACTGGCAGACATTCTCCGACTATTGACTTTTACTACCTGCACCCTTACCCAATTGGGCTTTAATATTCTATCAATTTATTCAAGGTTAGACCTGCTCCGCCTGCGGGAGGCCCCTCTCTCGCAGGTATGGCCCTTGGCTCTTACAAGGGCCTGCCTTGATGACGGGTTTGTGAACCCCGAGAGGTGGAAGAAACGGAAGCTGAGGGGATTTTTAGTCAAATGTTTTACATTGTTTTTAGGGGGTTCCAGGGAGGGGGGGTGGGTGGGTCAGACCAGGAGCGATGTGAGAGCCGGGCCTCCAGGTGTGGTCGCGAGCAGAAGGGGCGGAAGGGAGGAGGAGGGGGAGGACACCATTCCTATACAGGGCTCTTTAATTCCAACGGTCGCAGGGAGGGGCAGATACGAGGACAGCTTAAGAACTTACAGTCGGTTGGGAGACCGTGGTTGCTGGTTACACCCGGTCGCTTGTACCAACCCCCGCGTTCTAGGTGGTCAAGAGTTACAGACCCAAGGCCTGAGGCTGTTGTTATGCAATGCGAGGTCCGTTGTTAACAAGGCCCCCCTCATTCACGATCTAATTTTAGAGGGGGAGCCGGACCTCGCGGGAATAACGGAGACCTGGTTGGGCCACGAGGGAGGTCTTCCCCTCGTCGAAATGTGCCCACCAGGCTACCGAGCATTTCACCAGCCCCGGGCCCAGGGAAGGGGCGGTGGGGTGGCAGCAATTATTCGGGAGGACTTAGAGCCGAGGGAGTCTACTGTGCCACAGACGTCCGGATGTGAATCCCTTGTTGTGAAATGGGGGCCTGGGAGACAGTTGGGCCTGCTGATAGTATACCTGGCTCCTCGCTATACATCAGCGGCCCTGCCCGAGCTCCTCGAGCTGATCGCATCGGTGGCGGTTGAGACCCCCAAACTTTTAGTGATGGGGGATTTTAACCTGCCATCGATGGGAGAAGCATCAGAGGGGGTTCGGGAGTTCATGGCTTCCATGACAGCCATGGACCTGACTCAAATGATTCAGGGCCCGACACACGAGGGAGGACACACTCTGGACCTTGTTTTTGTCTCTGGCCAGTGGCTGAGTGATCTGGGAGGAGGGGACTTAACCATTACTCCCCTGTCATGGTCAGATCACTCACTCCTTCGTCTTGACTTCCCTGGTGCTACCTCCCGCTGCGGGGAGGCGGAACCGGAAAGTTCCAGATGGTTCCGCCCCAGGCGCCTGATGGAACCTGATAGGTTCCAGACGGAGCTTGGGCCACCTCCTGTAACCTTGACCCGCCCCCGGGTAGAGGACCTGGTGGTTGCGTGGAATAATGCAACTACCGGGGCCTTGAACCGGGTGGCGCCTTTGCGGCCTCTCCGGCGGCAACGATCCACCCTAGCCCCTTGGTTTACCGAGGAGCTAAGGGTGATGAAGTGCCGCAAGAGACGTCTAGAGAGTCATTGGAGATCCTCTCGCTCCGAATCCTGGGAGGTTACACGAGACTGGCTCCTGGGCCTAGTGAATGCTTCGCTGAGCGAGGGATCTCTCCCGGCCGCCTTGAAAGAGGCGGTGGTGAGACCCTTGCTCAAGAAGCCTTCCCTGGACCCTTTGGAGCTGGCTAATTATCGTCCTGTCTCCAACCTTCCCTTTTTGGCGAAGGTTGTAGAGAGTGTGGTGGCCTACCAGTTTCCACGACATCTGGAGGAAAATGATTATCTAGACCCGCGCCAGTCCGGCTTCCGCCCCGGTCACAGCACGGAGACGGCCTTGGTCGCGTTGGTGGATGATCTCTGGAGGGCCAGAGACAGAGGTTGTTCCTCTATCCTGGTCCTATTAGACCTCTCGGCGGCTTTTGATACCATCGACCATGGTATCCTGCTGCGCCGGCTGGAGGGGTTGGGGGTCCGGGGCACCGTTTTGCGGTGGTTCGGCTCCTACCTTTCTGACCGGACGCAGCGTGTGTTGGCAGGAGAAGAGAGGTCGACCCTACGCCCCCTTACTTGTGGGGTGCCACAGGGGTCGGTCCTCTCGCCACTCCTCTTCAACACATATATGAAGCCGCTGGGTGAGATCATCCGTGGTTTCGGGGTGGGATACCATCTGTACGCTGATGATACTCAGCTGTACTTTTCCACCCCGAACCACCCCAACGAGGCCATCGAAGTGATGTCCCGGTGTGTGGAAGCCGTACGGATCTGGATGGATGACAACCGACTCAAGCTCAACCCCTCCAAGACGGAGTGGCTGTGGGTACCAGCTCCCCGGTTCAGCCAATTAATTCCATCATTGGCCCTTGGGGGCATTCAACTTGCCCCCGTGGAGCGGGCGCGCAATTTGGGTGTCCTCCTGGATGCCCGGCTGTCCATGGATGACCATGTGACAGCCGTGGCAAGGGGGGCGTTCCACCAGGTTCGCCTGGTGCATCAATTGCGCCCCCTACTGGACCGGGACGCCTTACGCACAGTCACTCATGCGCTGGTGACGTCTCGCTTGGACTACTGTAACGCTCTCTACATGGGGCTTCCCTTGAAATGCACCCGGAGGCTACAGTTGGTCCAGAACGCAGCCGCGCGGGTAATTATGGGGAGTACTAGGTACTCCCATGTGACACCGTTCCTGCGCGAGCTGCACTGGCTTCCTGTGGTCTATCGGGTGCGTTTCAAGGTTTTGATAATAATCTTTAAAGCGCTCCATGGCTCAGGACCTAGTTACTTGCGGGATCGTATTCTGCCCCATACATCCCTACGACCAATCCGCTCGCACAGAGAGGGCCTCCTCCAGGTGCCGTCCACTAGACAGTAGAGCCTTCTCTGTGGCGGGCCCAGCCCTGTGGAATGACCTCCCTCCGGATATTAGGAACTGACTCTGGAGCACGCCACATACAACTGGCCATGGGAGAAACAGTCACTCTTCAGATGCACACCAGCCACTTTCAAAGTCTGTCCCTGTGCCTTGTTGATGGTGGTGGCATAGCACACCCTAACAGGAAATTCTAGACATTTGAACTTGAAGTGGTAGTCTGATGAGATCAGAAGAATTTGGGGGATGAAACCTGTTTCTCCCTGATTGACATCTGTGAAAATCATGGCTTCGATTATGTGTTTGTACAGTCTTCACCTGAAGCCTGGTGTCATTGCAGTTTTGGAGGGCTTAGAATGCATAACAGCATGACTGGAGCACCAACCTTGAGGTAGAGGACATGAGGTTGTAATCCTGGTGGGTTGAGAGTATGCAAGAACTCCACAGGGTACAGCATCCTTGACCTTAACTTCTCATTAATTTTCAAGCTTTAAGTGTCAATTTATCAAGCCCTATCACATAGTTTCGTAGTGAAGCACAGGCATCCAGCTAGTACTGTATAAAATGATGGGATAACAATAATATTCATCTTGCATAATGAATCTAATTCTGGGAATATATTTTAACTGGAAGATTTTGGAACAGGTTTAGAGAATGACAACGAAGATGAACAGGTGAAACCGAATTCTTAAAATCTCTATTAAGATCCGAGAGTGAAGAGGCCGTATCATTCTTTAAAACTCTTTTGACAGGAAGAAAGATAAGATTTTTTCTCTCTCTTTTAAGAATGGAAGGCATCAGAAAAACGAAAAACCACAACCAGGCGGTGAGCTCCACTACCCGATCCCTAGTTTTCTGGGCAGCGCTAAAGCAGTGGCTTGCCGCTGCTTTATTCCAGGATTTCTTTTCACTTCCTATGGCTAACCTCTGGGATTCTTCTTCTGAGATTTTTCATTCAAATGTCTATGGAGATTCTCAGTCATCCAGGTCATGGTTGTCCCAAAGGTGCTTTTTTTCAAGAAGCAACTGGACTTTCTGGTTTTTCTTTGAAGACTTTCGCTTCTTATCCAAGAAAGCTTCTGAAGCTGAAGCTTCTTGGATGAGAAGCGAAACGTTTTCAAAGAAAAACCAGAAAGTCTAGTTGCCTCTTGGGAAAAAAAGCATCTTTGGGACTTTCACCCAAATACTAACAAGCCCAGAGCATTGGAAACGGACGAAAAACTTGGTTCAGTTACAAAAGGAGACAAGGCACAATCATACGAAGAACCACAACCAGCGTTCTTCGGGGTGATTCACTGTTTGCTAAACAAAAGTGGAATGCAGAGATCTTAAAACACGGCATATAAGCCAAAAAAGAAAAGAAATTCATGCCTGGCGGCAGCTGTACTACAGACAAATGCTCCCAGAATTCAACCTTTCCGGGAAAAGTTCCAGACTCCGCCTCTTCACAGGAGCAGCCAATGGTCCCTCTTGCGTTTGATTTTCTTTCTTCGGTTAATATTGTTTCTCTCTGAGCAAATAGCAGGCTGTTATTGCCCACCAATCGATCGATGCTCTTGCAGGCGACAAATCTCTTGCACTTATCACCAGTTCCCCACCACCACTTATTTGCACCTTTTTATTTACACTCTTCCACCCTCCCTCCAGCTCCGTTTCTGTAGATCAGAGCGCGCTGTTTCTCTCTCTGAAGTAGCTCATTACTCTTCTGAACCAATCAAATTGATATTCTCTCAGCCAACAGGCGTGGCTTCCTCTTCCCATCGTCTTAGCCAGTAGAAATGTCCTTTTGTCTTCCATGGCCCGCCCCCTCGGCCCATTTTAGAATGTTTGACTCAGTCCCACCGTTTTGTTTCTCTTTCGAGGTAATCGAAACTGGGGGAGGGGGTCTCTTCCGGCTAATGCTTGGTCACATTTAGCCATGTGACCGGAAGTAATGTGCGACTCAAATTGGGGTGACTTCCGCCTTTTTTCACTTGATTCCTCTTGTCGATGAGGAATTGAGACAGCGACTGACCAGGTAAATCCTTATATGGTGGTTGCAGCGGCGAAAAGCGTGCCTTGCAGGCACACTTAAATCATATGGATTAATATTTTAATATTCTTCAGTCATTAATAATAAAAAGCAGTTCTATTATATAGTGTTGCCCGATCGGTTGTTCAGAATAAATAATTCAACATTTATTAATGAAATAAGGTTTAAAACAGTCCTATGAGAAGGTGCTTTTTTTTAAGGGCAACCTGATCTACCAAAATATGGGATGGAGCATACTGTTTCTGCTTAAATATAAATATAAATAAATATAAATTTAACACAGCATTATGAGAAGCATTAAGGTTTTCCTTCAATTCCATATTTGGGGTTTCAATGTTTACGCGGGCGGACAGAATCTGCGGTAATTTTCCGTAGGCTTAGTGAATTACGACAGAATCTTTTTAAGCTTTACAGCATCTGTTGTTATTGCCACGTTAGGAAAGGTGAGAGTTTGAAACAACCGTTTTAAGGGATTGATACATCTAATATGATATAAATCAACAATTCACAATATGTATTGTCTTTTGAACGGCATTAAAAGCTCTGCGGTAAAACATGTAAAGGGTAGTAGATTGGGAAAACTGCCAATCACGTTCTATGGATTTATAATCACTTTGGTTTATAGTCCACCTTTTCCTTTAAGGAAGTGTACATGATTGTTTTTCCTCCCATTTTTTCCACACCAACAATCCTGTGAGGTAGGTTGTGCTGAGAGTGATTAGAATCCACTGCATGATATGCCTGCAGAGTCATCTTCTGTTGGTGAGCAGATGTTCCAATAAAGGAGAATATTTATAGCTCAGGGTTAAAATGAGGAGGGGTCTTGGTTTCCTTGCAGACATTTTATTATCCAAACTAGGTAACATCATCAGTGTTAATAAGGAGTGCAGTTTGCTTGTCAGTTTATATTTTAGTTGTTTGCTCTCTGAGTGTTGGAATATTTGCTCTTTTTGTTTGAGCTTTCAGTTTGTTTGGCAATCCCTTGATTTGGGTATTGTTTACTTCTTGATTGCTGATCTGATGTTAATCTTGATGTTAATCTATGCTCTCTGGGTGCTGATTGCTGGTGGGGAGATGCTTTGGTCTTTTTGTTTTCTTTTTGGCTTGTTGATTGTCTCTTGCACAGTATGTAGATATTTATATCTATGTGTTGATGAGTAATTCGTCAGAGTGCCAGGCTTCCTGGAATTCTCTAGCCTTTTTGGACTTGGCTTGGTCTAGGATATTCACAGTTTTCCAGTTGAAACTATGGCTAAGTATGTTATGTTGTGGAATAAAAGATTTTTCATCATGTTTTTGACTGCTGGTTAGTGTTTATGGATACTTCTACTAGTCTTCTGCCTGATTGTTCTATATGTAGTGGCTGTAGCAGTGTTTACACTCTGTTATAAATGACTCTTTTCTTCTTCTGGGACTATGGGGCCTTTTTGTTTTGGAGGGCTTTAGTTGGTTTCTGTGCTATATTGATTCCATGTGGTTGTAAGAGTCTGTTGGTGGTTTTCCAGATTTTTTATGTTTGGTAGTGTTATCCTTTTTACAGCTTGTATTACATTGGGTTGAGTGGTCAGGGTTAGGGTTGATTTTGTTGGAAGATATTGTATAGATGCCCTATTCCTTTTTCTGCTTTTCAGGGCTGCTAAATTGTTTCAGTACACTTGTGTTTCTAATTTGCCACTGAAATCTCTGCTGGTCAGGCTATCCAGGAAGGGTAGTGAGTTGTTTTGAAACATTGGAATTTTCTTTCATTTATTTTGAGTAACTTTTAGGTAATCAAATACTGCTATCCTTGTTGTGTTAATCTGTCATATGAGGCTGTGCTGTTCTTAGCAAAAGGACTTTATGATAATGTACTAAATAAGTTTAATATTTTTACCCTCCAACTTCTAGTTGGCCTTCATGCCTAAATGGTAGCAAGCTAACATAGCAGTTTGTTCTGCTTCTTTGTTTTCTCATAACTTTATATGAAGCTGGGGAATACCCTTCTGAAATTTGTACTTAAAACACCTTTTGGAAGCAGAAGGGGCCGGCCATTTAGGATTTTTTTGTGATCAGGAAGTGATTTTACTCATACTTGCATTATTCCTCAGTTTTACTTTTATTCCCTTGATTGTTAAGTCATTAAGTGATTTCCTTCATTGCTATCACTGCTTCTGTTCAACCATTTATTACTTCTTCGAACCATCAATCTATACAATATATTGTATAGATCAGCAATGGCGAACCTTTTTTGGCTCGCGTGCCACAATTGGGGGGGAGCGCAGGGGGGTCGTGTGCGGGCATGCCGCACCCATAATGCAACGCGCGACACACACACCCCAGTGCGCATGCACGCACAATGCGTGACCCCCCCCCCATTTTTGCATGCTTTTTTCGCCCTCCCCAGGCTCCAGAGGCTTTATAGGAGCCTGGGGAGGGTAAAAAGAGCCTACGCCACCCCCCCAGAAGCCCTCCGGAGGCTTCAGGGACTTCCGGTTTGCTCGGAGGGTGGTTTTAAGTGCTCCGAAGGTTTCAGGGAAGCCTCCGGACGGTCCCTGAAGCCTCCGGATGGCCTCTGGGGGGGGGGAGGCTCTTTTCACACTCCCCAGGCTTCTATAAAGCCTCTGGAGCCTGGGGAGGGCGAAAAATGGCTTTTAAAAAGGTGAACTCAGCTGGCCAGCGCGCGCATGCGCACTGGCCAGCTGACAGGGCAGCGCCTCGCGTGCCCTGACAAATGGCTCCGCGTGCCACTTGTGGTACGCGTGCCATAGGTTCGCCATCACTGGTATAGATTGAGTACATTTTGCTTTAGATTGTCATATCAGCTTTCCTTCTGATACAGGTAGTCTCAACTTGCAACCATTTATTTAATGACCAAAGTTACAATGGCAGTAAAAAAGAGACTGGTGGCTGGTCCTTGCATTTACAACCATTGTAACATCCCCAGTTCACATGATTAACAACACCTTTCACTTAACAACTGAAGTATTTAGCTAACAACCATGACAACAAGTGTCATAAAATTGATTACAACTCATCTAATAACCATCTGACTTAGCAATGGAAATTATGGTTCCAATTGTGCTGTAAGTTCAGGACTACTTTCATTGTCTTTCTTTAAAGAGTGCTTAAAAGTTCTTAAGTGATAGAAACCATTGAAATCTAGGCAAATGTGGTAGCAAAAACTAAAGGTACACTGTTCTAATTGTTATGTCCTTCAGAAGAAGAGTTGAGAGAAGTTTTGGAAAATCCTGAACCCAAGATCAAAATCTGGTGCAAAGACTGAGGAAAAACAGATTCATTTCAGTCTGGGACCTATTTTTTTTAAGTTCCTACAACTTTGATATCCTTTGCTATCTTGCAAAACTCCAAAGGGAACAGTGCCACTTGAGGCTAATTTCAGAAGACTAAAAGGTGTACCATTACCAGATCAATGCGCATTTTTTGTAGGAATAATGATCGCTTAGACATTGCAATTACTCTTCACTAGTCCTACATCCAACTCTACTTACAAGTCTTAGATGGAGGCTTGACACCTTTGGCATTAAACTTTGCTTTTTAGATTCAGCAAGTCCTGATAACAGGAGTTTTAGAAAGTGTGCACATTTTGAATGACAAATTACAGGGGTTCAAGCGAAAGATACATAGAATATATTTCTTAATGTGACATGTGAATTGAACTATCTTATCAAGCCATTCAGTGTGCTTTCATATGTTGTATGAATACAACCAATGTCTTTGAGCTCTTTGACCTTTTTGAACAGCAAACCTATAAGTTCCTTTGAATTGCCTGCCTGGATTAAAATTTAATTTATTACTTTGACTCTGCTTTTCTTTACATTCATTAGAACTACATTTTGATCACTGCTCAGCATGTTTATATATATGTTTATATGCTGGTTTTGTTGTATTCGGGTATTTTCCCGTGTAGAGATTGAGATTGTCTTGGCAACGTTTCGGCAAGATCTCACTTGTCATCTTCAGGGTTGGGCTTAATTAGAATTTAAGATGGCAAGTGAGATCCTGAAGATGGCAAGTGAGATCTTGCCGAAATGTTGCCAAGACAATCTCAATCCTACACGGGAAAAGACCCGAATACAACAAAACCAGCATACCTACACCCGTGAAAATCTACAAAAACATACATACATACATACATACATACATACATACATACATACATACATATAAAGTTTTTTATTTTTTCATTTTCATAACATTCTTCTGCTCTCCATACACCATATTTATACCTTATCTATCACTTTCTTCTCCTTCTCTCCTCCCTCTCCCTTCCTCCTTTCTTCCCTCTGTCATCGTTCTCTACTTCCCCTTCCTCTCTCCTTCTCCTCTCTTCCCTTTCCACTCCTCCTTTCTCTCCTCCTCTTCCCCCCCCCCCTGCCCTCCTATCCTTCCTTTCTCTCCTCCTCTCTCCTCTACTTCACACTCTTCATCTCACTTACTTGGTGTATTTCAGCTTCTGAACGAGCTCCATTTTATGTTGATGGTATTTATAATTCCTTTTCAGTATACATCTTTAATTTTAACATATATCTTCCTCCTTTTTTGAAAAAAGAGAACAAAAGAATATGCATATATAGTCATTATAGTTTAAAGCGCCCACCCCCGGCCTTAATCTACTATATAGAATAACAAGCGGTACACATCTCACTTTGTTCATCTTAAAAGTTCTATATATGCCCATGTTTCATATATTTTAACCCCTGCTTAATTATCCTTCTATTGTCATATTCAGTGAGAGCTGAGCTGAAGGCTGTAAATCCCAACAAAGCTGCAGGTCCAGACGGGGTTTTGGGGAAAGTGGTAAAAACCTGTGCTGACCAATTAACAGGGGTCCTGACAAGGATTTTTAACCTCTCCCTGCAACAGGCTAGTCCCATCATGCTTGAAAGCAGCCACAATTATCCCAGTTCCGAAGAAAGCAGCCATAAAAAGCTTGAATGACTATAGACCCATTGCACTGACATCGATAATGATGAAGTGCTTTGAGAGACTAGTCCTACAACACCTCAGGTCCTGTCTTCCACCAAATTTTGATCAACACCAGTTTGCTTATAGAAGTAACAGGTCGACAGGGGACACCCTCACCACTGTTCTACATATTGCACTGAGCCACTTTGAGAAATCTCGGAATTATGTCAGAATGACAAATTTGACTGACCTGAATTTCCCTCTCCTCACTTGTGAATTGATCAAAGACTTCCTGACGGATCGTCCACAAACAGTAAGGGTTGGGTCCTTTATATCTTCCACGCTGAAGCTCAGCACAGGCTCCCCTCAGGGCTGTGTGCTCAGCCCATACCTGTACTCGCTGTATACATATGACTGCATATCCTCTGATCCATCCAACATCATAATAAAGTTTGCAGACGACACAACAGTGCTGGGTCTCATAACTGGAGGGGACGAATTAGCATACAGGGAAGAAGTCCAGAAGATATCTGCATAGTGCTCAAGAAACAACTTACATTTAAATACTAGTAAGACAAAGGAGATGGTGCTAGATTTCCGGAAGCACATAGAGGGACCTGCCCCACTGCATATTGAGGGGGGCTGTGTGGAGAGGGTTTTAAATTCTTGAGAGTGCTTATTAGTCATGATCTCACCTGGAAAAACAACACATCTCTGGTGATTGGAAAGGCCCAACAGAGACTTCATTTCCTTAGAGTCCTGCGAAAAAATCAGGTGGATCAACGGCTGATGACCTCTTTCTATTGGCCCACAGTGAGGTT
Source organism: Natrix helvetica (assembly GCF_964273705.1). NCBI lineage: Eukaryota > Metazoa > Chordata > Lepidosauria > Squamata > Natricidae > Natrix > Natrix helvetica. Next base: position 49,442,933 of record NC_138554.1, on the reverse strand, counting down.
AAAACCAATTTCATTGTATTTAAATACAATGACAATAAAGATTATACTTATACTATACTTATACTTATATTCAATCAATTAGCAACTCAGTTTAATTATCATGTATAAAAGTGAATCACAAACCTCTGCTTTACAATCTCCCCATATCTGTTTCATATTTGTCCATATTCCATATGTTTTAACCTTTATTTAATTATCTTTCCATTATTATATTCAGTCAGTTAGCAACACCATTTTATTGTCATATTTAGGAATAATCCCCTTAGCTTTATATTTTCCCATATAATAATTTCTAGTTGTCTGATTTTTTCCTACTAAGTCTTTTGTCCCACTTCTCTATTCCTGTCTTCTCTGCCACACCCTATTGGAGTTTTTTGTGTGCTTTTTATGTCCCACAATTTCTACCCCTTCATTGTCTCTCCCCCCTACTTCCTTCCCTTCTCCTTTAAATACCTGCTTTTCTGAATTCAGAATTCTATTTAGGCTTGATTTTAATGATTTATGCATATTTTGTATAATTTCATGTTGTTCTTCGAATTCCCACCTTTCCATAATCTCCAGTCCCAAAGTTACAGTTAGTTATACAATTCTTATTTCAGAGTTCTGGTCCACCTTAAATTTATCTACTTCAGCTGCTGTGGGGAAGGGCGATGGGAGCCATCTTAGTCTTTTGTTCTTCCTTAATGTCCAGTTCCAAAATTGCAGTTAGTTATACCAATCTTATTTCAAAATTCTGGTTCACCTTAAATTTAGTTAATTCAACTACTGTGAAATCGGAAGAGAAGCTGGAGCCATCTTGATCTTTTGTAGAGAAAAAAAAAAGACTTTTCCCCAGTTCTTGATTTTGTTGTTATTTTTCCTTGGTTCATTTCACTTCTCGTTGGTTATAATTGCTTAAAATATATTAATTGAAACACACTTGCATACAGCCAAATTCGGGTATGTTTCTCTTCCCTCCTGCTTTTCCAAGTTCTGATTTATGGCAGTTGGTTAATTGAAATTTCCCACATAGGCAAGATTAGGTTATCAGTTGTCAGTAAGTAGATGGTGCTTTTTTCTTGATCTTTCTCTCTTGTTGCATTTCTGTTCTCATTAATTGAAGTTGCTTAAGATATGTTAGTTAAAAGAACTCAGGCGAAGCAAATCTTCATGCTCCTAGACTCTTTTAAAAACACAATCTTTTCAAGTCCAAAACCAAATTTAGACGTTGTGTTTAAGTGGGTTATGTTTAAGTGGGTTTGTCACTTCTTTCTCCTTTCTGTCCAAATTATTTCAAGCAAATGGCTCTCTTTGGGGCTAGTGATTCAACCCTTCATTTTTCCCCTTCTTTCTTTTCGCAAAAATTCCGATCTGTCCATCAATATTATTTATGCTCTCAAGATTCTTTGCCTTTTCCAAATTCTGATTTATAACTGTGGGATAATAGATCTTACTAGGCTTTCATCTCGCCTCTGCACACTCCTGTTCAGCTGCTTTGGCCTCGAGCCAGCTCTTGTGCAGCCATGTTGCCATGCTGCCACCCCGGCTCCTATTCAGAGGGCAAATCTTTGACCTATGAGGGACCTGTTGCACTCCCTCTGGGTCTGATGAGACGCTGCCCCTTCTTCACCCCCCCCCCCCAGGCAGGTTCTGATCCAAAAACGGATGTCGGAGATAGTTTGTCAGACAGGGTTCATGTGAGACTCTTCAGAGCTCACATCCCCCAGGTTTCTCCAGCTGGAGAACTTCAGGTCGACTCACTGCTCAACATGTTGAGCAATAGACCATTTATTGGTTTTTTTCAGCCTGCTCCATGATTTCAGATTACATAATCCTAAATTTGATTGGCTTTAGTTGAACCACCATTACAGAGCAGGACAGTAACAGCGTGAACTTTTTTCATATTGAGGTTATCTTTTTGGAGCTCTTTTACTCAGTGTAAAAAAATTGAAATAACAGAGACAAAAATAATTGTGGATAGTTCTACGTTACTTCTAGACCTGCAATTTCAACTTGCAAATTGTACTGTGGAATGCTGATAGATTTTACATTCATAGTCCAATCTTTCCCATTGAGTTCTCTCTGGGTGTATTTATCTAGAACTCTCTTCATTCCACCTGATATTGCAAAGATAGCAAAGAGTAAAATTAGTTGCAATCCAAGGCATGAAGGAAAATGCTGGTCTGGTCCTTGTTCTTTTGTGAAGTCTGGAGCCCTGGTGAATTTTTTTACCCCTATTTCTTGTTAGTGATATGTTTAAAATTGTTTACTACTACCTTAGTATCAGAATTTATAATAAGTGTTTCAAGTAAAATATTCAAGACATAGATATTTTAAAGAGTCAAAAATAGTTCATTCCAATTTTCAATTCCAATTTTCAGATAGATATCTTACTTAGAGAATAAATCAAGTTTGAAGAGTTGGGTTAAAGATAAATGGATATTTTTTTCTTCCTCTCCCTCACCCCCTTTCTTAGAGGCCTCCCCCAACCATAACATCTGTCTGGATAACTTTGGACCAGTCACTGTCATATAGACCAACCTTCATCATAGGGTTGCTGCTATGAAGAAAACAGAAGACAGGAGCTTTTGTTGACTTGACTTGATCAAAGATAAAAGTAGGACATAAGTCAAATCTTCATTGTCAGATGAAGAAGATGAAAAATAGAATAAAATGGGAAAAAAAGGAATTCCCAACACAGTTATATGCCACCAAATTATTGAGACTCGTGGCAGTTTAGAATAGCAATTAAAAATTAAAAACTCACAATGTTCAGCATTTAGAATGTCTATAGTAAATGTATAGGATGATGCTAAAAATAACTGAAACAACAAATTTATAATTTTTATTTATATATATTTTGTTTGCTGCTTATCTCCCCACAAAGTGAGTAAAAATAAATGAAGTAATAAAACAGTGGCGAAACTCATAACCAGGAAACTACCAACTCTCTGTGGAAAAGGAACTGAAAAACCTAACTGATTTTGTAAGTCAATAGCAACTCTGTGAATTGCATTTAGAAGCATACTGGCCACCAACATAGGCCTGAAGTTCAGGCAAAATGTGCTGTTGATGGGTAGTAAACTCAGGCACCACTATTTCTGAATAGTCTTCAAAGGCAGTCCTATGTATAGAGCAGGGACGTGCGGTCAGGGGAGGCAGGGGAGGCAGAGCCTCACCGCTCTCATCATGACAATAAAACAAAAGGGAAAAGGGAAAAGGCGCTGAGGAGCCTTCTGCACACGTGGTCCGAGAATGTGTGCAGGAGGCTCCTCTAGCCTCAGCCTCCCTCCTGCACATGTGGTCCCATTCCCCACCTTCCTGAGTCAACATGAAGGGGACCGCGGAGCGTGAGCCGTGGTCCCATGGAGCGCGCTCCGTGGTCTCCTTCATGTTGACTCAGGAGTCAGGAAGGAGGGGAATGGGACCACGTGTGCAGGAGGCTGAGGCAGCTTAAGCCTCCTGCACACGTGGTCCCATTCCCTGCCTTCCTGAGTCAACATGAAGGGGACTGCGGCTCGCGCTGATGACGTCACCAGCCTCACCAGCCATAAACCTCACCGCACGTCACTGGTATAGAGTATTGCAGTGATCTATTTTCAAAGTGACAAAGACAATATCCCCATGCAAAAATCTCATATACCGTATTTTTCGCCCTATAAGACGCTCCGGAATATAAGACGCACCAAATTTTAAAGGAGGAAAATCTAGAAAAAAAAGATTCTGAACCAAATACTGTAGTAAAATATTTTATATCAACTGTATAAAGTTAACAGCAGTTTAAGAACAATTTTATGTCCCCCATTTTTAGATGACCCAGGTGGCTACATTCGGCGTATAAGACGCACCCAGATTTTCACCCTCTTTTTTGGAGTAAAAAAGTGCATCTTATAGGGTGAAAAATACGGTAATTCAGATGGAGCTGCCATTGGTCTGCTAGCTAAAGCTGGGCACAGCCTTCCCAGCCATGGCCTCCACCTGCCCAACAGCAGTGACCTTGAATATAGGAGGACTTCCTAACACGCAAATATACGTTTTCTAGGATAATTTTGCAGGATCCAATCTGAGTCAGTCATTGGGACGGACATTTTCTGAGCCAAATAACTTAGATTACTTACTACATGATTAGAGTTAGGTTGTAAGTACATTGTTAAAAAAAAAAAGCGGGGGGGGGGGCTTACAAGCAAGTATTTTTTCCTAATAAGTCAAGGGACTCACTTCTGCCAACTGTGAAGCAAGAACTACTATGATGTGGCACAATAGATTGTGAAATCTGATGAAACAGGCAGCTTTCCTGACTGTATTCAGTAAAATGACAACTCTTATTTTATAATTAAACCAATATTGTATAAACATTTGGGGTTCTGTATATTTTCTATTTATTTACCAGTAGAATAGAAAGGGTTTTTTTAAAAAATTGGTAACATGTTCACTTTCCCCCCAACTTTGGTAACCAAATACATAGTGGTGTTCTCCTCTTCATAAATCCCTAGGCTTTGTTCTAAGAAATCTCTATTTTTGTTCTTTTTAACTAGAAATACACTGAACAGGGATTAGTTATGATCCATGATTATGATTCATGATTTTTTTTTGACATGGATGTTATGAAATAAATGTAAGTTGTCTCAAAGTTATGCAGAGATATCAACAGACGTGCAGGCATATATTGTAAGGGAATTGTAAAATGGCTGAACTTTAAGCCTCTTGTCTCCAATAAGGAATAAAACTGCCAGTTCTTACAGTATTATTTACAGTGACATTCCTCTTTTCCCCACCCCCAAATCCAGTGAAGCTTAGTGATTGAAGGTCATTTTAGCAGGGACTGTTTGAACGTTGCTTTGGAACCAAGTTTGATGCCTACATTCATAGCAACCTTTATGGAAAGGGCGCGCACATGTGTAAACTGTAGCTTTTCCTTGCAAAATGCACAGATGGAAAATCTAATTGCCTCGGTCGTAACTGCCATAAATTTTATGATGAAAGCTGCCACTTGGGGATATGTAACATGTGACTCATAATTTGGACAGTTTACTTTTTTTTTTTTTTTTTTTTTTTTTTTTGCAGATCTGGAACTTTCCCCCCTCCCCAAATTCCACACACTCACCCTGTTCTTGGAGCTTAGCTATGCCAAGGAACAAACTCTTGCTGTTGGATGTTTTGAAATTGCAATTTCGATTTTATAATTTGATCTGGGTGGATTGATTGTTGGGTGGCTGGCTTTCTCCCAAGCAAATGCAAATGGGGTATGGGGAAGATTGAGCTGTTCCCCCACCTCCCATGTAATTTGCTTCTAGAGTCTAGTTACTGTAGAATACTTCTTCCAACCCTGCTGTCTTTGGGTAGAAAGTTGGATTAGATGACCTTTGAATCTTTCCAAATCTGCAGACAACCATCTGATACAACAGTTGTAGATATTAGGGAGGGGGATACAATTTTCTCATCCCCCTCATGGATCAACTGACAGAAGCTGGAATAGGATGGCCCAGCATTTTCATACTTGCTTTCATTCTGCCATTGAACCTACCGAACAATACTTCGTCAGTGAATATCACAAGTTGTTCGTTTTTCCTAAAAGATGACTTGGGTTCAACACCCTTGAGGAGACTTTCTGCATTAGTGTTGCCTAATGTATAAACTTCTAAAACTCTTGTGTCTGTAACTTCAGCTGGATGAAAGGGTACATAATAGGACAACATTTTATCAACAAACCTCAAATGGGCTAAATTACAGAAGCTGTTGTTTCTGAGGAACAAAATTGGGGAAAGTTGTGACTACTTAGGCATGGTCTGGTGGCTGCTGCTGCTGCAGTCACATGATCATCATTTCCCGTGCTCTGTGAGTTTCCTAGCCATTCCTGTAAGCCCTCCCTCCCTTCCACACATAGCAGCAGAGCACAGTGGAAGGAAACCCTGCACACTTTTCCCACTTCACTCTCTCCAGGCCTTCTCCAATCCATGTAATAATAATAATAATTTGAATTTATTAGCCGCTCCCTTTCCAAGTAGGACTCGGGGCGGCGTACAATGGAGCATATAGAACATAAAACATGTATACAAACACATAAACATACATATATACAAAGACACACATGCACGGAGGAGGTAACAAATTACATCATTTAGACAGTTAAAAATCACCATTAAAATACCCCAATTGTAAGAAACCCAATATACAATTAAAATTTAAAATTTAAAAGACAGTTAGGAGGAGTAAGAAAAATTACGATTGAGCCAGGCCTGATAATTGAAAGAGGTGGGTCTTCAGCTGTACACGGAAGGAGCGGAGATCGGAAGTAATCCTGATGTCACGGGGGAGGTCATTCCACAGGGCTGGGCCCATCACAGAGAAGGCTCTGCTCCTGGGTGTCGCCCCCCGACACTGTTTGGCGGACGGCACCCGGAGAAGTCCCTCTCTGTGTGAGCGAATTGGTCGTAGGGATGTGTGGGGCAGGATGCGATCCTGCATGTAACTAGGCACCTCTTGCACATCTCCAAGCACTGACCGTGACTTATTCCATTCTCCCACATGCCCTCTCCAACCCCACCATATTTAGTACCTCTTGCACACTCCTGCAACCCCCATGTATTATCAGTCTGCATCACCTCACATGCACTACCCAACACACATAGATTTATCATCTGCCGCTATGTACCATTTCTGATCCATGCCACCCATTCACATACCCTCCCCAACCACACACAACCTCTCACAGAACCCTTCCCCTCACACCTTCACTGATCCACGTGACACTTGTTGCACCTACTCACACAGGCTTCCTGACCCATCCCCCCACCCCCATGCACCATACCCAACCACCTACCTCCCAGCAGCCACTTTTATGTCTGTTGGCCTTGTTTTTGCAAAGAAAATGGGAAGCTGGTGGGAGTGGTGGAGTAGCGTGGAGTTTTGGATGCTTCCTGGCAGCTTCCCACAAGGAAATTCAATGGGGAAGGAGATAGAAGTCATTCATTCCTACTCCCACAAAATAAGTCCCATCTTGATGGAGACAAAATCAAAACAAATATTAAAAGTGAATTGTTTGTATTTAGATTTGTCTCAGCTCATTCTGTGCAAGAGCTTTCTATTCTCCCTATACCCATCCTATCTGTGTTAGGATACTGAAGTTCTTTGACCATGTATCTTGTGAAGAGGCAGTAGCGATGGGATTCCACTTGCCATGAGCTCATTGTACAACCATTCCTTGGTAGAAATAGTAGGCTTAACGTCTAGAAGGCCTTATCTATGTGTTTTCTCTTTTCCCCTCTCCCCTTTCCCTCAAAACAGATGATCCATTGACAAGATCACGGATGACACATCTGTACATAAATATCAACAACTTCACTGTTCTCTCCGAGGATGAGCAAGTTGTATAACTTCCAGAACGCTGATTTGGAGCAGAGTCTTCCTGCCATTGCTTCCTCATTTTCACACTCACCGGGGTTTTCCCCGCATTACTTTTCTCCCGAGAGAAGAAGGGCCATTTCTGATGTGCGACGAACCTTCTGCCTCTTTGTGACATTTGACCTTCTCTTCATTTCACTCCTCTGGATAATTGAACTGAACGTGAGTTGAAAAGCTGGCTTTCGCAAATAAGATCTTCTCTCCTGACCTAAATTCCCTCCCCCGCTTCCCTATTTTGCTCAAACAATTACGGAAATAAAAGTTTCCCCAGAGACACTTTTCTTCACAGCTATTGCAGTGGATGAAATACAGTGCATCAGTTGGAGATGTCCATCCTGTTTTGGGTAAATAATTGCCCAGGCTAACAATAGTATATTAGGACTAGTTTTCATCTTAGGGGACAAGAGTGGGGGGAATAGGCTATTATTTCATTGGATTTAGGATCTGATTGCCTGGTCTTTTCAGCTTTAAACACAAACCATAAGAGAGGCTGAATTAAATCTGCAAGTTTTTAATTTGTAAACCTGCTTGGGACAAAAACAGGAATGACTAACCTCTTGGAATTGTTCTAATTGTTAGCCATAGAAGGAAGGCCATTTCTTATCTCCACCTATAAACCAACCTACACATATCAATGCTATTGTGTGCTACAAGTTAGTGAGGTAATGACTCAAGGGAATTACTCAGTTTACACATTGTGCTATAAGAATAGAAACCAATTTGATTTTAAGGAAAAACATTCCTTCCTGGTTGCAAACATGTTCAAATTGGTTCCTCAGAGCATTTGGAAACACTGCTCCCTGTAGGAGTAATATTGTACTCTACTCATCTGTAGCAGTTAGTTCTGTACTCTTTCAGCAATTCTTCCAATATGGGAGCTTCTTAATCTATTGGCAAGTGTCCAGAGGAAATGGAGTTGTAGTCCATGTCTAAAACTAATTCTGTCAAAGATATACTAAAGCTTCTGAACAGAAATTTCATTAAGCACAATTTAATTTGCAGAATACATAATAACTATGGAGCATTCCAACAATATTCTTTGTAAACAAAATGTTTCTCAATATAGCATATCAGTAAGAACAGAGTCATTGGAAATAGAAAGAACCATATGATAGAAATGGAATGTTTTGCTCACTTCACTCTACCCTCTCTACATGCAATGTGTCAAGTATATTCCACAGTAGCAACCATTGTGAAAAGGTAGCTCAAGTACAGTAACTTATAGATCTCTTGAATGCCACTCTTTTAGATTTGGAAACCACAACTTCTTTAACCGACAAATGAGCAGAGATTCATCATATGGCCATCCATTCACTCCGCTTCCTTGCTTTCAAAGGATTAGAAAAAAAGGAGGGGTTTTTTTGAAAGCAAGGGAAACAACGAAAAGCCTAAATACCCTACTCACTGGAAATAACACATGATTTTCCTAATAGTATTATAGCCTCAACTGGGCCAATCAGTTTCCCCAGAACAGAATGCACAAGTAAAGGAAATCTTATCCTGCTAGAAGCAAGATTCAGTCTTTCCATTGTATAAAGCAGTTGTTTAACAACTCAGTCATAGAAGCAAATAGAGGGAAGGGAATCTTCACATCCATAATACAAATGGACAGAGAAGAATCTCCATCATATCTGTATCCATAATGGCACTGAGGGATTCAGCAATCTAACCTCTTACTGATGTTCTGGGGTAGAATTTCTATAAACACCTACCAAAATAGCAAATGACTTGCATTCACAGGAATTAACTAAATCAATCTGCAGAGGTCAATATTGTCTAACTCTAGGCTAGGGATTCTTGTAGAGCAGTGTTTGTCAACCTCAGCAACATGTGAATTTCAACTCCTAGAATTCCCTAGCCTGGGGAAAAATACTTGTAAAGGAAAGTATTTAGAGGTGGAATAGTATAGAGTCCAGGGCATGTACTTTTTAGGTATATTTTCCTCTGACACTAATAAAAGTAAGATTGCTATTTGGTGGTGCCTATTAAATGTTTTAATTCATAGCATAATTTGTTAAGAGCTATGCTGCTCTGAATAATTTTACTAACATTGCATTTTATATTCATAATACCGTGTTTCCCTGAAAATACAACCAGTCCTGAAACTTAACGCCTTGCCACATTTTTCGCATGGGCAAAATTATAAGCCCACCCCCAAAAATAAGCCCCCTGGAGCCCTCCCCCAAGCTAGGCAGAGCACCGCTCACCAACCTAGCAGTATCCCGAAAGCGCAAAACCGCAGGAGCCGGGGGGGTAAAGGCGCTCACATTGCTTGGTGCCTTCGGGATATCGCTAGGTTGGGGAGTGGCATTCTGCCTGGCCGGAGGGGGGGAGTTGCCGGGTGGCGGCTCCCTTGCGTACTGGCTCCCGAAGAGCCGGACACAGCTTCAGGGGCGAAACAGCCACGAAGTGACCACGCTCACGAGCAGCCGCCCAGCAACTCCCCGCCCCTGGCCAGGCAGAGCACCATTCACTGACCTAGAGGGTATCCCTAAGGCGCCAAGGCAAGTGGCACTCTGCCCGCTCCCCAGCTCCCGTGGCTTGGCACATTTGGGATACCCTCTAGGTCAGTGCATGGAGTTCTGCCTGGTTGGAGAGAGGGATTGCGCGAGCGCCTGTTCCACCCCTGCCACGCTCCGAGCATAACTTCTCCAGCTTCCAAACTCCAAAACTCGGCTGCCAAGTCTTCCAGCAGCGGCCACTCTAGGAGTGCGCTCTATGGTTGTGGGCTGGCTACTGGAAGACTCTCTGTCCGGAAGACTGTCTGGCAGCCGGCCCACAACCATAGAGCGCACACCTAGAGTGGTCGCTGCTGGAAGACTCGGCAACCGAGTTTTGGAGTTTGGAAGCTGGAGAAGAAGTTATGCTCAGAGCACGGCAGGGATGGAACAGCGCTCGAGCAACCCCTCTCTCCAGCTGGGCAGAGCTCCATGCACTGACCTAGCGGGTATCCCGAATGTGCCAAGCCGCGGGATCTTGGGAGCGGGCAGAGCACCACGTGCTTTGGCATCTTAGGTATACCCTCTAGGTCAGTGAATGGCGCTTTGCCCGGCTGGAGACGGGGTTTGCCGGGTGGCTGCTTGTGAGTGTGGTCACCTGGCTGCTTCGCCCTGAGGCTGTGCCCGCCTCTTCGGGAACCAGTTCGCAAGGGAGCAGCTGCCCGGCAACTCCAAAACAATAAGCCCTCCCCCTATAATAAGCCCAAGGCCATATTTCATGGGGCAAAAGAAAATAAGACCCTGTCTTATTTTCGGGGAAACACGGTACATGTCTGATGCTTGGTTTATCACTCTTAACATTCATGTTGCATGTTTGTTTTTAACTCTTTTGTCATTGCTTGATACTTGTTTGGGAGGTCCAGATCAAACGGGAGGAAGTAAGATGAAAAGAGTCTGCCATTGTTAGGCAGAATTCAGATAAATATATGATGCTAGAGAACTATTCTTCCCCAACCTGAGAAATGCCAAGCCAACTAAGAATAATGACCCCAATAAAGTTTAGAATATTTTAATGATAACTGAGTAGAGAACAAGTAAAATAGTTCTGCTCTGCAAAAACTCTGGAGGTTCTTCTAGTAGTCCATTGAATATCTGTAGTATTGTTGAAAGTAGTCAATGGGACAATCTGACTATCCAGGACCTGCCCCCAGATTAACTACAAATTTTGTGCATGTTGTTGAAAGTGATTTGGGAAGATGTATGGATGTGTCTGTATTGCTTCCAGATGTTTCTCCCTCACAAGTTTCTTTGTATATTATAGTCATGTGGTAGCCAGATAGATTTAATTAAATAAATAAATACAGTAAATAATGAAGCTGGCCTCAGTAACAACGGAAGTTATGACATGAGATTCTGCCCCTCTGCCAGAAGTGCATCTTCTGGTCCCATTATGGATTAGCTGTAGTTAGGCCTTGAATGTAGGATAGCAAGTCTATCAATGTACTGCCCTGTCACCCTACTGCTTAGGGTGGGGGAGGGAACATTGGCACTATGGTCGAAGTCCTGTTATTTATGGCTCAAGATGGAATTATGTCACAAGAATTCACCTTGAACTAGATCTTGTGCAATTTGAATGTGTACTTAATTTGTATTTGGACCAATAAATTAGTCTTCCTTAGCGGGCTAGTTGATTCACATTGCTATTTAATGCCTCCTTTTACATATTTCAGTGGATCAGACTAGTGATTATATCCATAACTTGGCTGCTATATAAAATCCCCAATAAACAGGTCTGAAGACGCAATCATTCCAAATTAAACTTGCTGCTTTCAGGTGCAAGAAATCAGGAGCTAGAATAAAGTTTAGAACTATTAAAAGTTCATTTCATGCTACCTATACACACAGAAATAAGACCTACTAACAGTAAAGGCAAATTGGCACCAGATAAGACTCAACAGACTTCCAGCGAGGCTGGACTTAGGTCTCTTATGAGGGTGTAGTAATTCCACACTGATGATGCATTTTACCCCACCCCTGGATTCACCTTGGTCGTCTTCTGTAGTTACAGTGGGGCAAAAAAGTATTTAGTCAGCCACCAATTGTGCAAGTTCTCCCACTTAAAAAGATGACAGAGGCCTGTAATTGGCATCATAGGTAGACCTCAACTATGAGAGACAAAATGTAAAAAAAAAAACCCCAAACAATCACATTGGCTGATTTGGAAATAATTTATTTGCAAATTATGGTGGAAAATAAGTATTTGGTCAATATCAAAAGTTCATCTCAATGCTTTGTTATATATCCTTTGTTGGCAATGACAGAGGTCAAACATTTCCTGTAAGTCTTCACAAGGTTGGCACACACTGTTGCTGTTATGTTGGCCCATTCCTCCATGCAGATCTCCTCTAGAGCAGTGATGTTTGGGGGCTGTCGCTGGGCAACACGGACTTTCAACTCCCTCCAAAGGTTTTCTACGGGGTCGAGATCTGGAGACTGGCTAGGCCACTCCAGGACCTTGAAATGCTTCTTACAAAGCCACTCCTTCGTTGCCCAGGCGGTATGTTTGGGATCATTGTCATGTTGAAAGACCCAGCCATGTTTCATCTTCAATGCCCTTGCTGATGGAAGGAGGTTTGCACTCAAAATCTCACGATACATGGCCCCATTCATTATGTCCTGTACACGGATCAGTCGTCCTGGTCCCTTTGCAGAGAAACAGCCCCAAAGCATGATGTTGCCACACCCATGCTTCACAGTAGGTATGGTGTTCTTTGGATGCAACTCAGCATTCTCTCTCCTCCAAACACAACGAGTTGTGTTTCTACTAAACAGTTCTGTTTTGGTTTCATCTGACCATATGACATTCTCCCAATCCTCTTCTGGATCATCCAAATGCTCTCTAACAAACTTCATACGGGCCTGGACATGTACTGGCTTAAGCAGGGGGACACGTCTGGCACTGCAGGATCTGAGTCCCTGGCAGCGTAGTGTGTTACTGATGGTAGCCTTTGTTACGTTGGTCCTAGCTCTCTGCAGGTCATTCATTAGGTCCCCCGTGTGGTCCTGGGATTTTTGCTCACCGTTCTTGTGATCATTTTGACCCCACAGGGTGAGATCTTGCGTGGAGCCCCAGATCGAGGGAGATTATCAGTGGTCTTGTATGTCTTCCATTTTCTAATTATTGCTCTCACAGTTGATTTGTTCACACCAAGCTGCTTGCCTATTGCAGATTCAGTCCTCCCAGCCTGGTGCAGGTCTACAATTTTGTTTCTGGTGTCCTTCGACAGCTCTTTGGTCTTCACCATAGTGGAGTTTGGAGTGTGACTGTTTGAGGTTGTGGACAAGTGTCTTTTATACTGATAACAAGTTCAAACAGGTGCCATTGATACAGGTAATGAGTGCAGGACAGAGAAGCCTCTAAAAGAAGAAGCTACAGGTCCGTGAGAGCCAGAAATATTGCTTGTTTGTAGGTGACCAAATACTTATTTTCCACCATAATTTGCAAATAAATTCTTTCCAAATAAGCCAATGTGATTGTTTCGGGGTTTTTTTAACGTTTTGTCTCTCATAGTTGAGGTCTACCTATGATGCCAATTACAGGCCTCTCTCATCTTTTTAAGAGGGAGAACTTGCACAATTGGTGGCTGACTAAATACTTTTTTGCCCCACTGTACCTTGGTAATCTTCTATAGCTACCCTTTCTTACCCATCTCCAGTTGTCAACGATGTATAACTAAAAGATAACATAAATTAAGAGCCAAATCAGAATGGACTAGAGCCAGTTGTAGTGCTATATGTTATTCTTCTGAGCTATCCAATGTTACCTAGAACAGCAGCCCCCAACCTTTTGGGCACAGGGTCCGTTTCCATGGAGAAAGGTTTTTCTGTGGATTTGGGGGGGGGGAGCATGGTTTTGTGTGCTGCCGGCATCCTGCAGATGGGGCTTCGCTTGTTTACAGAGTCTGGTATATTGTGGGCTGATGTTGGTCCACGGAGTGGGGAGGGGTTAGGGCCCCTGGCCTAGAAGAAACTTCCTAGGGTGTCTTTCAAACCATTTCAAGCACAAATACTTCAGAAAATGTCATACCCCAAGTGCAAAATTGCTTGAGTGCAAAATGTGCTTTTCCAAGAATTTGAAAATGTTTCAAGCTTGTAATAATGCTTCATATATTATGTTCTGAGTATGAAACAGATGGTTTCATATTCAAAGCAGTTTTGTACTCAAGATACAAATGGTGCAATATCTTAAAACTTCCCTTGTGGTCTTCAGAAATGTGGGTTTATGCATGATAAGAGGCTATGCTGTTCTGAATTCTGGGAATTGTAGTCCCACCATACCTGGAGGCACCAACTGAGGAAGGCTAAAAAAAAGTTTAAATAAAAGGTAAAGGTTTCTCCTGTTCAGTTGTGTCTGACTCTAGGGAGCAGTGCTCATAGTAAAAAAAAAATCCCAGTTAATCATTGTCTATCCATTAAACTCTATTAATGTCGTTTTCTTTAATCTTATTTAATTTCAGACTATCAAAACTATCCAAGTCAATTTAAAAGAAGAAGTCATCTATTACAAGTTTAAAACATCCTTTTTTGACATATTTGTAAGTATTCTGCTGCAATTCTCTTTTTTTTAAAAAAAAATAGGAGGCTTTTTTTGTCAGAGCAAATTATTACTAAATAATTCACATGGCTGTTAAAACATATCAGCTGTTGCATTTTGTAGAATTATTTTTAAGTCTCTAAAAATCTTATACTGCCAGCAGTTTACATAGTTTTCTATTAATTTAATTCACTCAGAAATAATTGTATTTCTCAGAACTTCATTATTGTTCATAAATATGTTGTATATTCATTTTTATTAGCTCTTGGCTTTTTTCCGGTTCTCGGTACTACTACTTGCATATGCTGTTTTTAAACTCCGTCATTGGTGGGTCATAGCGGTAAGAGAAAATTATTTACAAAATATGTTTAATTATATAACTTTGTAGCTTTCCAAGCTGCTCTTGTAATGGATTTTCTTTTTTCTTTCTCTTCTCTCCTCTTCATCCTCAAGATCACTACATTGGTGTGTAGCACTTTCCTGATACTGAAAGTTATCTTCTCAGATGTGAGTTCATGAAAAAAATGGGTTCTATTTGAAATTTTGCAGCCACCTTTCTAATGGTTGGAGCAGATTAAAATATTCCATATTAGCTCATGGGAATTTAGTTCCCTTAAGTTTAGTTTCCTTCATTAAGATTCCAGTGGTGGTAATGGGATTGGAGGTGCAAAAGTGTGCTTAGAAATAAGTACTTTATTCATAACAGCAGAGCTTCCAAGATGGTGAATAATAGTCTTTAAGAAATACTGAATATATTAACCTTCGTTAAGCTAACACCCTCCAAATGTGTTGGCTGTAATCCCCATACACATTTAGTGATTACAATTGAGGCTACTAAGTGAAACTGCAGTGAGGCTCATGATCTTATTTCAGCTTCCCTTGGCAAACTTGTAAAGATCATAAATACAAAGATTGATTGTACAGTAACTTTTTCATCACCATCATAACTGCAAACAATGCTAAATGAGACAGTTACTGTATGAAGTCTAGCTATAGTCGGTGGTCATTATGCCTGAAATGTATGAAGGTTGTAGATCCAATCCAACTGGAAGGCTCTAATGTTAAGTGATCTCCAATACATGCCTTGAAAACTTCTCTTCTTCTTTTCTTTCTTCATGAAACAGCTGCTGACCAAAGGGGCATTTGGCTACCTTCTGCCCATTGTTTCCTTTGTCCTTGCCTGGCTAGAAACATGGTTTTTGGATTTCAAAGTCTTGCCGCAGGAGATAGAGGAAGAACAATGTGAGTCTCTTTATCCAGTGAGGGCGGGTGTGTTAAATAAAGCTGACCTTCCACCTATTAAAGTGGTGTTATCAGCTTTCTTGATGAGGCATTCTGACCAGAGACTTCCTTGTAGAATTCAGGGAAGCATTTGCTACTTTAAACCCAATCTATTTTAAGACTTTTTGTTTTTTAATAAGCTACCTCTTAACTATAAGAAGGAGGAAGTTAGAATTTACCCATGACAAGTCCTTTCTTTCTGTCTCGTTTTATTTTGTGACATACTGCAATGTATGTAAAAATGTAAAGATGGTGGGACTAAGATGTCATCTTTAATCTAGAAATATAACGAGATTGCTTAGATGAAAAAAGCTCTCTGTTGTTTTAAGCAGTTGCTTTTGAGATGCGACAGGCAGATAGACTAAGCTGAAAAGTTATAGTAGTTTGGCCAGCTGCTATACAAAAGCAAAAAATCTGTTTTTCTGAATTTAAACATGCTACAAAGAGTTGCAACAGAATGTACAGGTTCATGATCTGCTATGATATAATTAGATTTTTATGTGACTTTGATGTTGTGATCATGATTTGCAGTTGTTTGAAAAGCAGATGAGTTAGTGGTCTGGCAACTTTTTAAAATACTGTTCAATAATCATGCAATCTCTAGACTTGCATTCTGGAAGAAAGACTGGGGATTTTAGCATGAGGATATTGGAGTAGGCAGTATGTTTGTCTTTATTTTCCTATTATCACCCCTAAAGTATGCTGGTAACAATTTCTAGTTTGTATTAAAAATAGGAAGCCCTGGTTTTAACATTGTACCTATCCTTTGGAGGTAATATTATTCTAACCAATCCAGTACCAGCAGGGGTTTTTGGATTCTGGTGATATATACATTTGAGAAATAAATGGGTAAAATTGTTGGAAAATAAAGAACTGGTAGGTGTTTCATTATGAGGCACTTAAAAAATATTAATAGGAACTTTCACCCTAAGTCATCATATGAACTGTTGCTTGACAGTATGTAGGATTCATTTGTTTGTAGTAATCTCAATTGCTAGATCAGTGAACAGCCAGCCAGACCAATGTGTTTTCCTAAAAGTCTTCATCACTGAATGATTGCTAATCTGAATTGAAAGAACGAAATTGCAGTTTTCACTCTAATTTGCTTTTTAGTCTTACATCGATAGATCTTCCATGAAGTCCATGTCAGTCCTTCATTAGACCAGCCTCTCCTAATTAGGCATTAAATTTTTTAATCTTTCTCACCAGTGAACAATGAACAATTTTCTGAGTCTTTCATTTTCACCTGGACTTCAATGAAAATTATAGTTCTAATTTGTGAAATAGTCTAATTTCTAAGAAGATTGCTCACTATTTTCCAATATGATTTTCCCTTTCATTTGATAGGCTTTCTCATGCCATATATTGTGTAGACTGAGCAATAAGTATCACAAGATAATGACCAAGCCAACCAGCTTTTCTCTTCTCTTCTTTTCAGGGTATGTGGCTGCTCAGGCTGCTGTGTCTCGAGGACCACACTTTTATTCAGGAGCACTTTCAGATGGCCAGTTCTACTCTCCTCCAGAATCTGTTGCAGGTGACTGATATTTCTTCCTCTCAAACACTTGCTAACCAACTTTTTATAATGATCAGTTTAAGAGTTGGTCTGACGGAGAACATAGAAGTTATAAATTCACACATGACATTCAGACATGATTTCTCTTTTGTCAGCTGCAGTCCCTTTTCCCTTAACAGCTAACACAAATATGACAAAACTGTTTCACTTCTCTGTTAATAAAAAGAAGGAGCAGACATAAAAGGGAAAAAGTTTGTACACTCTGGATATGTTTTAACAACTGTTTCCTAACACATTAATGTGCTTCCAGCAGGTAAAGTCTGCTATGAACCCCAAATCCTTATATGCACAGAAACCTGCCCAGGGTTTTTTCATAATTTAGCATCCAGATTATACCTAACCTCAACAGAATTAGATGGAGGAAATTGATGCAATGTTTATTGGAACATTTGACAGTTCTGCAGAATTAGCATACAATTATGTAATCTGCAAGCCGCCTTCCTTTACATGAATCACATTCATATAGCAGATAAGCCTAAGTGCTATTGCTATTTTAGGTCTACCTTCTAGTTGTAAGACAAACCATTAATTCATACAGAAAGAACAAGGATTAGTTTTTCTTCGGGTTAGTGATTTTTATACCTTGACATATTCTAAAAGCAAACTCCTGACTGAGTAACCCAAACTGGAATTTAAATATTTAGAATACATAAGAGGAAATATCTAGAATTTCCTATTTTTTGTTTTATTTTCTCCTAGAATAGTCGGTTTTGTCAAGAAATTCTAGAGCTAGAAATGCTCCTTCCTACTTTACACATAATACTTCTAAAAGTCATTTCCAAACTTGTAAATATTTATTTATTTTTCTCTCTAATGCAGGATCAGATGAGTCAGATGATGAAGTTATGGGGAAAAGCGCAGCAACTGCTGAGGTATGCCTTAACATAGCAGAATCCTTTGGGGCTGTCATATTTTGGGTTTTATTTTTCTGTTTTCATATAATAAAATGCATGCTATTGTTCTTATCTATTTGCTATTCTGTTGGGTGTCCAATCTAAATTGCATAATGGAATGGTAATAACATAGAAGCAAAAGATAAACAAGAGTACAATAGAGGGCAGCAACCCATAATAGTAATGGAAAAGAATCAGGTGTCATTTAGTAATGCCACCTCACCCATCTATCTATTCTACTGTGAAGGTATATTAAATCCCTTTGCTCATCATTTCAGTTCACATACAGCTAGACATGTGATGGGTTTCTGAAATATCCAAGGAAATATTTCCCAGGACAGGCGCTCAAATGTACTCTGTGGTTTTTATTCTGAGATATCTCAGCATTTATCACAGATAGATGTTTATCCAAACACTGTGCCTAGAAGAACTTCCTGATTAGTTGCAGTGATCAGATGTTATATATCTGCATGTATCAAATGTGCAGATGTTTGGTGTGGATTTATGCAAACAGTATATTTAAATAATAACTTATTTATATTAACTTCATACAAATTTTGTAAGTAGGGTGTAGTATCTTACCTCTTGGAGAACCCTGTGGCTTTCAGAAAAATCTGAAATCTCTTCTGTTGTTTGACAAATATGCTTCCTTAAAGCAGAGCATCAAACAAACCTATATCAGTGATTGACTCTTTCCTGCAGAAATTTCAATCATCACTGGGCATCCCAGACCTTGGATGTCCCAACTTTTTCTCTAGCCTGGGCCACATTGAATGAAGAGGAATTGTCTTGGGCTGCATATAAAAAAATATAATATACTTAATGTATATAAACCACAGAATCAAAAGTTTATGGTCTTGTGGGGCCACATTACTAGTTGGGCTGGGCCACATAACAGACCTCTAGTTGGACATGCCTATCCTAGATTTATTAGAAAAATCTACTTGTCTCTTGTTTTTGTTTCTTGTTATCCACCAGGGGGCAGGATTGTCCTGTCTAATATTTTCTACCAATTTCTCAAAGAAGCTCCATAAACTCAAACGTTTTTGGTACAATAGTAGCATGCCGGTCCTATTGTGACATGGACAAACAATTTGTATTTGCTTCCCTGAATGAGTAATAGGTTTTTTGTTTTTAATATTAGGAGAAATAAAACAGCAGTGATGGTAGCCTGGTGCCGATTTAGATTGGGAGAGGTAGCTTTTGAAAAAGCTGTAAGGCATAAAGGCTGGACTTGCTTATTGAATATTTATGGAAAGATTACTGAAAATAAAAAAATATTCAACTCACTTAAAATAAAGAAGGAAGGTAGTTTTTCCTAATATAACCTGGGGGAAGGGAGGGAAATTATCCTTAAATTCAACTTGAATTTGAGGTAAAATTTACATCCATTCGGAGGGAAGTAACAGTGGGGTAGCCCAAGATTCCGTTTTAGGCCGAGTATTCTTCAATATCTTCATAAATGATCTAGATGAGGGAACTCAAGGGGACTCATCAAATTTGCAGACAACACTAAGTTGGCAGGAATAGCCAATACCCCAGAAAACAAACAAAAGATCCAAAAAGATCTTGACAGACTTCAACACTGGGTCCTGTCTAACAAAATTAAATTCAATAGAGTTAAAAATAAAGTTTTATAGTTAGGTAAGAAAAAACACCTGTATAGGTATAGATTAAGTGAAACATGGCTTAATGTCTATAATTGTGAGAGGGATCTTGGAGTCCTAGTGGACAATCACCTAAATATGAACCAACGGTGTGCGGTAGGCAGTCAAAAAAGCCAATGCAATCCTAGACTGCATTAATGGATAGAATCAAGATCACATGAAGTTCTAATACCAGTTTACAAAGCCTTATTAAGACAACACTTGGAATACTGCATCCAGTTCTGGTTACCACAATTAAAAAAGATGTTGAGACTCTGGAAAGAGTGCATAGAAATGCCCCCCACCTCCCCCCCCAAAAAAATGATTAGGCAGCTGGAGGACTAGGCGGCACATGATAGCTATTTTCCAATATTTGAGAGGCTAATAAAAAAAAAAGAGGGATCAAATTATTTTCCAAAGCACCAAAAGACAAGAGAAGAAACAATGGTTGGAAACTAACCAAGGAGAGAAGTGACCTAGAACTAAGAAATTTCCTAATGCTGAGAGCAATCAACCAATGGAATAGCTTGTCTTCAGAAGTTGTGAGTGCTCCATCACTGAAGGCTTTCAAAAAGAGACTGGATAACCATTTGTCTGAAATAATATGGGGCCGTGATGGCAAACCTATAGCACATGTTTCACAGGTGGCACACAGAGCCACCTCTGCAGTCATGCAAGCCATTGCCCTATGTCAGCTCCAGCGCATATGCGTGCTCCAGCCAGCTGATTTTCTGCTTAATCCTCCCCAGACTTCAAGAAAGCCTCCGGAGCGTGGGGAGGGCGAAAAGGGGCCTACCGGAAGTTCGGAAACAGACTGTTTCCGCTTCCTGAAGACCACCGAGGGAGGCCATCTTCGCCCTCCCCAGGCTCCAGGAAAGCCTTTTGAGCCCGTGGAGGGCGAAAAACGGGCCTACCGGAAGTTTGAAAACAGTTTCAAGGAGGCTTTCCTGGAGCCTGAAGAGGGTGAAAACGGCCTCCTCCGGCCCCCCAAAGGAAATACCAAGCTCAGCTTGGCAGCGAGCAGCACACCAACAGTGGGGGGGGGGGAGCATGTGGGAAGTTTTGCATGTATGCGCATGTGGGGGTGTGCTTTGCATTATGGGTGCCGGCACGGATGTGCCCCATCGCACGCGCACGCTAGCATTTGTGGCACCCAACAACAAAAAGTTTAGCCACCACTTATATAGGAGCTCCTGCTCAAGCAGGGGTTTGGACTAGAAGACCTCTGAGTTCCCTTCCAACTCTAATGTTCTATGTTCTACATTCTTGTTTTCAAGAAATCTGATTTTATACTGATTCAATGGACAACAAGAGTTTCTTCTTTCATTCATTCTGAAATGGCACCTGTCTTAGAATTTGATCACTTTGACTTCCAGGAACAGCATGGGGATATACAGAGTGCAGATGGTAAATGAAGGGAAGTCTTTGGTGCTGCATGTAGCCAAGAGTATCTCCTTGTATCATACTAGATTAAATTAAGTCTTGATCTAATGAACTTCAGATATCAACATCTGCTGGGTATAAAGTAAATTATGTGCTGCTAAGATTAATTCCATATTTTGGCCTAGGAGAGAGAATATGTCCGGCAAGGCAAAGTAGCAATGGAGGTGATGGATCAGATCTTAACCCAAGAAGAAAACTGGATTTTTGAGAAATGCACAGTAAGTTTACATTTCTGTGCTGGCAGAAATCCTAGAACCAGTCATGTCACTTGGAAATGGCACTATTTGATTTAGAAAAAGCAGTGCTGAGGTTTTGTGATATTTTCCTGTATCCTGTATTACTGGTGCAGGATCATTACTTTATCATTCTTGCATTGAGACCTCTCAGATAAATTTTAATAAGGACCTGATATCCTCCTGTCTCTCTGGTTTCAGTTTTTATGAAGTTTGCTGTAGAGCAAAACTTAATTTAAAAATGATAATAATGAGGACCTTCTGAATAAGCCTGAATTTTAGACGTAGAGTATAATATTTCATGTAGACCAGGGGTGTGCAAACGTGGGAACTTTAAGACTTGTGGACTTCAACTCCCAGAATTCCTCAGCCAGCCATGCTGGCTGGGGAATTCTGGGAGTTGAAGTCCACAAGTCTTAAAGTTCCCAAGTTTGGACACCCCTGATGTAGTCTATGTAAGCCGCCTGCAGGATTCTATTTCTCAGGAGTAAAATCTGAGCATAACCACCTGTAATCTTCCCCTATTAATATTTATCAAAGCAAAATAAAGGTAGCTGTAGCAATAGCACTTAGACTTATATACCACTTCATAGTGCTTTACAATACTCTCTGAGCGGTTTACAATGTCCTCATTTTACCAATGTGGGAAAGATGGAGGGCTGAGTCAATCTTGAGCCAGTCAGGATTGAATCTGGCTGTAGGCAGAATTTCCCCACTATACTGCATTCTAATCACTGCACTATCGGAGATATACAATATATAATTGGTTAACAGACAGAGTTTGTCTGGATTCACTTGGCACCAAATTCTTGATGGAAAAGCAAAATGTTCCTGTGGATATAGTGGATAATAAAAGTTCTATACACTTTTGTTAAAATGCCAGGTTTTGAAGATGTAAAAAAATCAGACCAAGATTAATCACTTGGAGAATTTTTTCCACCTTGAATACAACATTATAGGCTGTACAATTAAATTGAAAAACAAATTGAAGTCTTTGAGGAGGAAAAAATAAAAAACTTACAAAAATATGGTTTATATACCCGTTTATAAGTAGCGATGTGGCTGTGTTTAGAATTAACCAATATCCAGACTGATATTAAATAGTAATCAGTGCACACCTGTCATCAATTAAAATTACTCTGATCAAGCCCATATAAAGTTTAGCTGTTCTGCTAGAATTTTTCTGAATTTACTCAGTTGCCTTTTACAACCAAAACCATGGTCTCCAAAGAGCTTACAATGGTTGAAGAGATCTCATTATTGGAAGGTATCAGTCAGGACAAGAGTTCAAAAATATTTTTCCAGGCATTGGATATACCATAGCATACAGTGAAGACCATCATCAACAAGTGAAGAAAATATGGCACAGCAGTGATGTTACCAAGAACTGGATGTCCCTCCAAAATTGAAGAAAACTAATCTGAAGCACTGCTAAGAGGTCTACAGCAGCATTAAAGGAGCTGCAGGAATTTCCTGCAAGGATTGATTGTGTAATACAGTACATGACAACCATCTCCCGTATTTGTCATATGCCTGGGCTATGGAATGGCAAGACATAAGCCTTTTCTTACAAAGAAAAACATCCAAGCCTGCCTGTATTTTCCAAAACCTATCATCAAGTCTGACAAAAGCATGTGAAAAAATGTGTTATGGTCTGATGAGAACTGTAGGGCCATAGTTCCAAAAAGTATGTTTGATGCAAAAACAATACTGTGCACCACCAATAATGCACCATACCACACAGTGAAGCACAAAGGTATCAGCATTGATGCTTTGGTGCTGCTTTTCTTCAGCTGAAATGGGGGCTTTAGTCAAGGTGGAGGGAATTATGAAAAGTTCTAAATATCAGTCAATTATAACACAAAGCCTTCAGGCTTCTGCTAAAATGCTGAAGACAAAGAGAAATATCACCTTTAACAACAATGACTCAAAGCATATCTCTTAATCAACAAAAGAATGGTTTCATTAGATGAAAATCAAAGTTTTGGAGTAGCCCAGCCCAGATCTGAATCCAATTGAAAATATGTGGGGGATTTGAAGAGGGCTGTGCACAGGAGATGCCCTTGCAATCTAACAGATTTGGAGCACTTTTTCAAGAAAGAATGGGTAAAGATTCCCAAGGTAAGACGTGCCATGCTGATGGGCTCCTACCGCAAAATACTGTCATTAATGACTGAATGATGTCATAAAATCAAAAGGTGTTTCAACAAAAGCAATAGTATTTAGACTTATATACTGCTTTGTGGTGCTTTTACAGACGTCTCTAAGTGGTTTACAGAGTCAGCATATTTCCCCCAACAATCTGGGTCCTCATTTTACCCACCTCGGAAGGATGGAAGGCTGAGTCAACCTTGAGCCAGTGAGATTTGAACTGCCAAACTGCAGCTAGCAGTCAGCTGAAGTAGCCTGTAGTGCTGCACTCTAACCAATGTGCCACCTCAGCTGTAACAAAGTATTAATTTAAAGGGTATGCACCAGGTGTGGGTTACTGCCGACATTACTGCCGGTTCAGTGCCTCAAAAATTTTTGCAAATAAATTACATTTATGCATTTGCAAATAAAAACATATGTGCATGCGCAAAACCTTTAAAAATGGGGGGGAAATACATTTTTGCACTGAAAATTGCAGAACCAAAAAACAAGATGGCCGCCCCATAGGAGAACTGGTTTGGGGGCACGGCAGGCCCGGGTTGGTGCCGGTTCCAGCGACCCAGCCCTCCAGGTTACTACCAGTTTGGCCAAACCAGTCCGAACTGGTAGGAACCCACCTCTGGTATGCACACTTATGCAACCACATTTTTGTGTTTGTTTTTTTCACCTGAAAGTTATTAGTTTGTTTTTCAATTGACTTGTACAGCTTATATGTTATATTAGAAGCAGAAAATTCTAAAGTGATTTATTTTGGTCTTGTTTGTTTGTTTTTACATCTCAAAACCCTGGCATTTTATACCACTGTCAGTCATAATTTAAATAGTTACACCTACTCCCTGTCTTTTTTTCCTGTTGAATCACTACAACCTCTGAGATTAACCAAGAATGCTGTTTTAAGTAGTTCATCTGTGTGCCAAATTAGGCCAGCCAGGGCATATACTAAGAGGCTTCTTGGTGGCTTCACTCTCAACTAGAGTAATTGTCTTGGATGCTCAGGGATTAGATAATTTACAAAAGCAGTGGAAATTGTTATATAGCGGTTGTTGAATCAGATAAACAAGATAGTATAGGATTGCTTGTTGTTTAACCTTGGGGCCAGCTCAATTAATAAAAAAGGAGGGGAGGGGGAAATCCTACAATCCTGGAAATTTTCATGAGACAGTAAAAGGACAAATATTGAACTCATGTGACTTTTAATACTTCTTGTGCAGGACTTTGGGGATACAATTCATTTTCTCGAAATGCCATTCTATGGCAAGGTTTTCATCCTAAAGGTAAGGTGCTTTTCAGCTTTCTTCCAAGTTTTCCAGCCATCTTTCCTTTCCATTCTTACACTTTTTGTTGAAAATGGGAGCGAATAAAGATGGGCAGATACAATCTATATTTTGAAAGAGATGCTTTTTTGAATGGCTGGAGGTGAAGATACTCTGGGGTGATTGCTTACCACTGTGGGGGGCACCGTTTTACGGTGGCTCTCCTCCTACCTGTCGGATCGGTTGCAGTTCGTATTGACTGGAGAGCAGGGATCGACCTTGTGGGGTGCCCCAAGGTCGGTTCTCTCACCCCTCCTGTTCAACATATATATGAAACTGCTGGGCGAGATCATCCGTGGTTTTGGGGTATGGTATCATCAATATGCTGATGATACCCAACTTTTCATCTCTAACCCAAACCACCCAAACGATGCCCTTGACGTGATGTCCCGATGCCTGGAGGCTGTGCGGATCTGGATGGGGAGGAACAGGCTCAAGCTCAATCCCTCCAAGACTGAGTGGCTGTGGTTTCCGTCATCACAATTTGTGCATCTTGTTCCATCTTTGATGATAGGAGGAGAAATTTTACGCGGCTTAGTTTAGAAGAACACCTGACGGCCGTGACCAGGGGGGCCTTTTACCAGGTTCGCCTGGTACGTCTGTTGTGCCCCTTCCTGGATTGGGATGCTCTGTGTACAGTCACTCATGCCCTCTTCCTTTCTTGCCTGAACTACTGCAGTGCTCTCTACATGGGGCTGCCTTTGAAGAGCACCCGGAGGCTTCAGCTGATCCAGAATGCGGCCACGCGGGTTATCATGGGTTTACCTAGGTGCTCCCATGTTACACCCCTTTTAGGCGGCCTGCACTGGTTGCCAGTTGTTTTCCGGGTACAATTCAAGGTACTAATTATGACCTTTAAAGCGCTCCATGGCTTAGGCCCAGGGTACCTGCAAGACCACCTACTGCCATCAGTAGCCTCCCACCGTCCAGTGCGATCCCACAGTTGGCCTCCTCAGGGTGCCGTTGGCCAGACAGTGTCAGCTAGCGACCCCCAGGGGGAGAGCCTTCTCTGTGGGAGCGCCTTCCCTCTGGATTGAGCTGCCCCCGGAGCTTCGCATAATCCCCGACCTCCGGTCCTTCCGATGCGCCCTAAAAAGTTGGCTTTTCCAGCAAGCTGGCCTGGCCTGAACAGAATAAAATAAATGCTTGATTTAATTGTTAATTTTAATCCAATTTTTAAAATGTTATTGTTCATACTAATTGGGTTTGTTGGATACTCTATCTAATTTCTTTTTAACTTTTGTAATATGTGTTTTTTTAATGTACGCTGCCCTGAGTCCTTTGGGAGAAGGGCGGCATATAAATCCAATAAGCAAACAAACAAACTCTGCGATACATATATTTCTTTTTTTGTGTCTAGCTGTTATGTTATTATTTTCAGCACTTCTCTCAATGATGTTGTTTATTTGAGAGATTTTAAATTGGGGTATGAATGCATTTCAACTCCCATCAGGACTGACTGACATGACTATCAATTAGGGATGATAGGGAATTGAAACCCAACAACCTCTGAGCATCACAGGAGTCTCAAATGAATATTCCTTTTAATTATTGCTTTAGTGAGTGTTGAGGATATACCATTAAATGAGGCACTGAGGTGTTTAAGCTCATCCTTCAATTTCCACTGACTGGTTAGGAGGCAGAGACTCTGAAATGTAACCTGTGTCCCTCATTTGCAGGCTATTCTACAATGTCCAGCTGAGTTAGTATACCAGGAGCTGATTCTTCAACCAGAGAAGATGGTCCTATGGAATAAAACTTTACTAGCATGTCACGTAAGTCTTTCCAGACAGACCTGTATCCGAAAGTTATTATTCACTTATCACTAACATTATTCTTAGTATTATTATTATCTCTCTAACACCCCAAGCTGAAATTCTGAACTATACGTGGCTCTTCTTGCTATGAACTGTTATCTTCAGAAAATGATTGAGAGAGGTAGAGGGATGTTGGGTTTCTTAGGTTATTTTGGGCTTTTCTTTTCAGTAGTCATGAAGCACACTTACTCATCCTTTTGTTTGCTAAAGACACTTTTGCTGTTTGATGCCCCTTGCATGAGCATTACACATTAAGATTGAAAGGCTCAAAAACACAATCTCCCACTGAATTAATGCATAATTTATAATTTTTAAAATAAATATTTATAAAATAAGAGGATCTTTGAAATGCTACAGAGTTACCCAGGATTGGCTACTTAGATTTCATTTTTATCCATTGGTTTCTGCCAGCAGCAAGTAATTTTCTGCTTTATTTAATGACAAAATCTATCACTTTTCCTTTGTCTTGTGCTCTCCAAATATATTGATTCAGAATTTATTCTGTTACCAAATTAAATACATGAATGTTTATAATACCAGTCAGCGATAGTGTTTTTCTTCGGTGTAAGTATGGAAGTTAATTTTGTGAACCTACCTGAAATTAATCATCATTGTTCTGATTTCTTTGCAAGTCAAAGTTCCTTTACAAAGAAATCATGCCAAGGAAATGCTCTAAACTAGCTTATGTTGGCAGACGCAGGAAAACCTTCTGTTTTCTTACCAGATCTTGGAACGGATTGATGATAACACAACTGTATCCTATGACGTGGCAGCTGGTGCCGCAGCTGGTGTTGTCTCTCCTAGGTAAGTTCTAATTCAAACTATATTTTTCACTATTTCATTTCAATGAGCTGATGTTTCATGTGTGCTCTCTTTACAAATCAAGAGATTTTGTGAATGTGCGTCGGATTGAGAGAAGAAGAGACCGATACATTTCATCAGGGATGGCAACAATTCACAGCTTGCGCCCTCCTACATCCAAATACGTCAGGTATGAAAATCATATTGTTGTCCTATATTAGTGAAGGCTAATCTTTTCGGTAATGAGTGCTCAAACTGGAACATGCATGTGCATGCGCCGGAAAGCTGAAGACCAGCTGGCCAGCTGCCTGTTTTTTGACTATTTTTTTTGGGGGGGGGGCTGTTTTCAGGCTGCTTTTCAAGCGGTTTTCAGGCCATTTTGGGGCTGGATTTTTTGGCTGTTTTTGGCCGTTTTTCAGGCCAACAACAGCCTGGAAAATGACCTGGAAAATGGCATAAACATGACCCAAAAATGGCCTGAAAAAGGCTTGACAGCTTGGAAAAGGCCCAAAAATGGCTTGAAAGGGGCCTGGAAAACATCCCGAAGAACTGCCTATTGTTAGGCCGCTTTTCAGGCCGCTTTCCAGCACTCTGGTGCCCGCGAGGACCAACAGGTGTGTGCCCACAGAGAGGGCTCTCCATGCCACCTCTGGCACGCGTGTCATAAGTTCACCATCACGATCCTATATCATCCTAGAAGCATTTGTCCAATACACAGGTAGGAAAGGGTAGAAAAAAAATATTTTTCAATTATAAAGCCTTTAGTTACTGTCTGCATTGGCAATGAAAAAAAAATACAGTAAAGAGCTTCCTATATAACAGCATTTTCTAAGTAATATGTTTGCTTTTGACCTTCAGCAACAGTGAGGAGAAATAATTTAGTGTTCATTTGATAATAATTTTAAATAATTGAGGAACATTCTTGGATGTGAACAGTATTGTATGGTAGTAGCTTATATATACTTGGGGATTCCCCAGTATGCATAAGTGAAGTCTCCTTATTTTATTTATTATTAAATTTATTTGCTGCCCATCTCATTTCAAAGCAACTCTGAGTGGCTTACAGCATGAACACATTTACATTGTCAAATATAAGTACACCCAATAAAATCACAATACAAACAATAAAATCATTGAGCAAAATGGAGAAGGGGGAAATTAAATACACAGAGGAGGGGAGGGGGGATTAACTTTTAAGTAACGTCCACCTGCAGTTTGAAGCTCCCCCATTGGGGACCCAAGCCATCTGGCAGGATCAGATCTTAAGGTTCTTACGGAAAGTCAGCAGGGTGGAAGCCAATCTTGCCTCAGGGGCTATGATATTTCAAAGGGTGGAAGCCATAGCAGAGAAGGCTCTTCTCCTGGACTTTTGCCATCCCAAATTCCTTGACTGATGGGATCTGCATTATGCTCCTCTGCCTTAATTTGATCAAAGACCAGCAAAGAATGCATAAGCATATTTGTAAGGAATACATCAATTAAAAGAGAGAAAAAGAGAGAGAATCTATGCTGAATGACTTCCAGAACTGTGGGAAGTTAAGCATCTATACTCCAATAGCCATGCTGGCTGGGGGTGATAGTGATTATAAATTAGCATAGTATAGGAAGTCCTCGACTTACAACAGTTCATTTAGTGACCGTTCAAAGTTACAATGACACTGAAAAATGTGACTTACAACTGTTTTTCAGTTATGACCTTTGCAGCGTCCCCATGGCCACGTGAACAAAATTTGAACTCTTGGCAACTGATTCATATTTATGAGTGTTACTGTGTCTCACCGTCATGTCATCTTTTGCGACCATCTCAAAAGCAGAGTCAACGGGGAAACTAGGTTCATTTAACAACTTGTTTACTGACTTATCAAGTGCAGTGATTCACTTAGCAACTGTGGCAAGAAAAGTCGTAAAATGGGGCAAAACTCACTTAACAAATGTCTCACTTAGCAACAGAAATTTTGGGCTCAATTGTGGTCATAAACTGAGGACTACCTGTGCAGTAACCAATTGGCCATGCAGTCCTAAATATTTATAGCATTTTTATTTGTCTCGTGTAGTGTTTTGTACTTTTCAATTTATAAGTAATACATGTGAAAAGTATTTTTAAAAGCAAAGAACAAAATTCCCACTCCAAATATTTTCCAAAATTTCTGAAAGGTAGTCGAGTTCACGTTTTGATTATTCTTCAAAGTGAAAAGGAATTTTCAAAATAGGTATTTAGGATAGCTGTAGCACTTTCTTAGATACCTTGTTCCTTTTGTATAGTTAACTAAAACTTGCTACAATGGTGGTCTTGGGGAAATTTAGGGAAAACGGCAAACTATTCAGTTTTCTGCTTCCCGGAAGAATAGAAATTTGGAGATTTTCTTGTATCAGCAGAAATTCTTGAATTTTATGTCAGTACCCTAGAGTTCGTTCTGCTAAAACAAATGGAACAATTATAGCACTCGTCCTTCAGAATAGTTTCTATGGTCTTTCGTGTGTGCCTGTAATAAAGGCTGCATGAATAAGACACACCTTCTGATTTTAATGCAGAAGCCATCCCCTGGGACGGTGCATTTCAGAGCTTCCTACATAAAAGCATTTTCTGGCAATTAGTTTGTTTTTGGCCTCTGTATAATGTCTTGTGACAAGCAAACTCCAGTTGTGAGCAGTTTCCAACAAGGCCTCTTTGTTATCCTGCTTTCTGCCTCGGGTGACCAGTCAGGGTGTCTTTGTTCAGCACCTTTATTTTTTCTGAGTAATAGCATTAAAACATCATTGGCCTTTAACTCAGAATTTGCGTAGCAATTGGAAAGATATATGAGAGGGGCTGCCTTCATTTCACATGTCAGTGTGCATTATCAAGTGTTGGGTATCTTTATCCTATTCAAGGAAATTGAGTTTCTGGTATTCAAAATGTTCTGTTTAAAAAAACCAAGTTTTTTGCATCTGTTATCAAGATACCAAATACAGATAAGAACGGGGACCTTTTCACCCATTTCTTTTTCTCAGTATTTAAACTTGTGGGATATTCCTTGAAGGACATCCTTCATGATGAGTAGTCTAAGCAATCATGGGGTCCATATTCATTTGGTTGAAAGGACACTGGGACTTACGGACATATCTGTATTAATGCTTTATTTATAAATGCACTGGTAAGGCATAATCAATGCAAATCAGCACTGTTCCTGTGGTTGGTGGCTTGCTCATAACTAATTTCCAATGAAATGCAGCTTATAGATTTTTTTTTTAAAGTCAATAAATTTGCAAAATCTTTAATAGCATGGCCTGGATCTAGGGTCACTGACAGTTGCTTTCCCATCTGAAGTAGTTTGGGTGTCATTATCTTCATAATGGCTGGTCCCCTCTTTAGCACTCCATTGATGGAATGTTCATAAGGAAATTCCAAGCCAGTAGCTTATTTGTACTAGTTTTAAATTGCTGGAGGCGGGATTGCAGTTGAACTAAACCAATTAATGATTCTAAAAGGGCATCATTAAGGGGGGAAGGGTATAATGATAGTGATAATGCTTAATTTGTTTTCATAATGTAAATGTACATTGCCTTGAACCCTTCTATTCAATGGTTGGTCTGCCATTAAACTAAAATTTATCCTAATTTTTTATGCCCTCTCAGTATATCTCCAACATTATTTATGTTTTTGGCTTTTCTCAGAGCAGAGAATGGCCCAGGAGGTTTTGTTGCCCTGAAATGTCCCACCAATCCAAATATTTCTACCTTGTTTTGGATACTCAATACGGACCTTAAGGTAAAGTGTATTTTATCTTTATAGGTCTTGATTTAATACAGGCTTAAAATTACAAATTGGTCTATTGTGCTTTACTGTATTCTAATATTTTTCAACACAACTGGCTGGCTATTACTGCATTGTCTTTGGCTCCTTGGTGCTTGTGGGACATACCGAACAAAATGTTACATGGATTGTATAACAACCTAGATTCTGTTGCAATACATACTTTACTTCCTGCAGTTCCTAGGAGATTCACTGTTGTATAAATATCACAGATTAATTCATACATACTCAGGAATTTTGCAAAATGACATCCCACTGATCTTTTTATTCTAATTGGTAATATGAGTCTGGGAGCCATGGTGGTGTAGTGGTTAGAATGCAGGCTAATTCAGCTCACTGCCAGGAGTTTGATCCTCATTGGCTCAAGGTTGACTCAGCCTTCCATCCTTCCAAGGTTGGTAAAATGAGGACCCAAATTGTTGGGGCTACATGCTGACTCTGTAAACAGCTTAGAGGGGGCTGTATAGCACTATGAAGTGGTCTATAAGTCTAAGTGCTATTGCAAATGTTATTCTAATCTACAATATAGATATTTTTTGATATCCATAAAGTACTGTGATTACACAGTCTATGTAAAATACGAAGTTTCCAATATGGGTTGGATTCCGTTTCCTACAGTGGAAGTTTTTCGTTCCAGGTTAGTTTTGTTTAGTTCCAATTGCTTTGATGCCACAGTTCCCTCTTTAGAGATTCATGGGAGAAATTAGTGGTGTTCTTCCTTATTAGAACACTCAGTAGTGCCATTTTTAATTATTTCCTGGCTTCAAAAAACTGTTGTAACCAGAAGAAATTGGGAGAAGAAATAAAAATGGTGAGAATATGCTAATTAACCTATGCCTCTCTAATAAATAAGTCATCGTTTGTTTAAGTGAACTCAATAATAGCTCAATTCTGCAATTTCTCCCATCACAACGCTTACATTATTCTAATCTTATGGTTAAAAATGGAACTATATTGTGATTGAAAACTATGCTTTGTATGCCAAATGTAGATTTCATTTCTAAATACACTTGACAAAAAACATTGCCAGAAATCCTAAAGTTCTGCTTGAAATTAGTGTAGATGAAATTGAACTAGATGGACATAGTTATATAAAGTAAGTTCCTGGATTCTTAGTTTTGTTTATTTTAAAGAGAGAAAGTAGCCATAGTTTGTGGTTAACCTCATTTACTCAGTAATGCCTCAGGTAAAACTGAAGTTAGATGGCAGAACTGGGAAAGATATTGCTGTATCTGAAGAGGCCACAATTATGTACCAAATATTTTATAATTTGACTAGATTAGACAAGACCAATGAGCGTTAGAATATATAAGCATTAAATTGATGTGTTTTGATTTGCTTGTTTTGTCCTATAGGGTCGGCTTCCCCGATATCTAATTAACCAAAGCTTGAGTGCCACCATGACAGAATTTATGTTCCACCTGCGTAAACGAATTATGGATATCACCTCAAGATCTAATTCTTAAAATTTGGTTTAACATTGCCTTTTGAATGTTCTGTGAACCTATCAAGGCCCAAAGAAGTGGATATTTCTTCCTACTAGTTGAAAAAAGTTATTTAGCTGTCATTCAGGATAAAAATGAAATATGAGCATGTGGCTGGTGATGTCAATGTATAGACTCAGGAAGATAATCATGTGGGAAGAGGAGATAAGATGGTGGTTCAAAACAGAACATATTGAAGAGAAAAATTAGGATAAAATATTTGAGATCTTTTGCTGATGATCAAAGTTAACACTGCAGTTGTGCCAAATTAATTCATGAACGTAATTGCAAAACCCTGTTGCTTAATCCCTAATACTTCTCTATCTGTCCCTTTTTTTCTCCCTTTACATGGTCATACTATTTCTGACTAGTATAAACTCATAAACACATTCAAATGTTACCATCAAATAATCTTGCATATGACGTAATATGGTTGGAGTGCTGCAGAATAAGCCAGATAATTTTCTAATCACTGTTGTATCAACTCTGGACCCTCCACTTTTCTAAACAATGATGTACCCCTTGAAATCAGAGGACTGAATTGCCCAAAGGTGTGACCATAATTTGACTGTGTGTTCCTGAAGAGGCAATGGTTTCAGGAAATGAAATTCCAATTATCTCCATTGAATACATGGGTTAGAATTGTGCTTCAAATTGGTGTGCACTTTTCTGGGCTGCTGTTCTCATTCTATCATGATTTTTATATATATATATATATTTCTTATTTCCGAGAATATGAAGAAGGCCCCATCTCTGCAGAACTGAACCTTCTACAGTGGCTGACATTTCATAGTTTGATTATGGTATTCCATTCTGTTGTGAGTAGGCTGGAGGACTTGCCAAAATATATATTCTGTGTGTTCCTAAATGACTTCTTAATCCAGAAATAGTGAATTCCAGCCCTTGTCTTCAAGGACATATGTTAAGTGCAAGAGAAGCTTACTTGAACTACTTATTTTCCTTGCCGTGACAACATCATGAGGCATGTGCTGGATTTGCCATAATAAAGAATGGACCTTCTTAAGGCAAAGACAAGAGCTATCATCAGAGCATGAGGATTGTGCTTCCTTAAAGTAGATACTTGTGGTCCATCTTCTTCCTCCAAAATTTATTTTCATGCAAGGTAATTCCTTAATAAAAGCAGGTCCTGAAAAGACTTTAGGATATGAACCGGACTAGCAGTTCCATCTGTCCTATATATATATATATATATATTGCCTATCACTATTGAAGTGAAACCTTACTGCATATCATCTCCGGGAATAAGGAAAGTCATAAACAAGAAGCTGCTTCAAAATATTTTTTTTAGATAACCTGCACCACCATGAAATATGTGAATATATTCTCATTTTTAAAGATTAGCAATTAATATTATTTAATCTTCAATTTTAAACATTCTGGATATCATTGGGAAGTGGCTTGTATTTTTTTGTAAATCTAACACAGATTTCTTTGCCTTTACACCTCATTTAAAAAGCCACTTGAATAAAAAAAACATGCCTTTTGCTTCAAATATTTGAGAATTAATCAAATAAAGTAATAATAAAAACTTCACTGTCTCAATGTGTACTTCTTTTGAGCCTGATGTATCTTTTTATGTTTAGCTTTGCTAATCTAATCTAAATCTAATCTTTGTTTTCATTATTCTAAATAAGTTTTTGCTTTTCTGTGTTATGCAGTTAGTGGGGTTTTATATATATCTAACATGACCCAAAGCCTGCTTTCTCATAAATACATGTGTTCTATTATAACTTATCCTTCATACATATATATGTGATTTTCTTTATTTTATTGTATTTACATAATCTTGTGAGAAAGAAGTAACAAAGGCCCTTGTGGTATACCTTAAAAGAAAACACAAAATGATCTAATGTATAAAATAGAGGCCACAGAACTATGCCCTAATAAATTATTATCCTTTTAGATGTAGATTAATGTGGTTATTAGCTCAATTAAAACCAGTTACACATTTTGATATCTCACTTTGTGGTTTACACATCAAAACTGTTTAATAAACATAATAGAGCTTGCCATCTACTTAACAATATGACATCCAAATTCAGAATTTCTATAGGAATGTAGTTTGAAGTTCTATGCTGCAAACAAGCCACTTCTATGTGCAAGAATTTTTGTTCAAGCTGGAGGTGGGCTGATTAAAAGACAGAATTGCCTGAGATTGTGGTATGAACTAGAAGTGGGTATTGAAACTGATCCAAAAAATGGAGAGAACCAATGGAGCTATTTAAACTGATTTGGCTATCATGAAGGGGGCAATGAGTAATTTTTGTTAGCAATTGTCCAATAAACAGGAGGAAGAAAGATGCAAGCTTTTCTGCCTCACTACTCAAAGTAGCCATAGCTCTTGAAATGAGAAAGATTTCAGTATGTCAGGATTGTAACCTACAAGAACAGCTGCTTATTAAGAAATATCTTAGTAACATCTTAACAAGAATTCTATTATTTAATAACATTCCAGTGAAGCCAGAGCTTTACCCTTCAGTTGTTAAACAGTTAGAAAAGAAGCTATGGAACATTATTTCAATTATAAGCAACTATGGTAGATTATTATATGCACAGATGGAAAGATTCAACACTCACCACTATGAGCAATGGTTGTTGAAGCTGAATTGGCTACATTTTGCTGAAATGGATGAATTGTTTTCTTTGATTAGAGAAAAAAATGTATCTACATTATTGATGATTGGAAGCCTTTCATGAATTTTTTGCACACAAATGAGCTTGCAATTTATGGGTTTGATGATTAGACTCAATAGATTGTAGAAAGTATAATAAGATGTAGCTTTAACAATAGATATTAAAATATATTTGTACTTATAACTGCTGTGAAGAATATCAGAAGCCACTTCTATCCTTTTTCTTTTTTCCTTTTACTTTGTTTATACTGTATTAGTCTGTATTTGTTTATACTGTGTTAGTTTTTATTTTCTTGTTTAAAAGTCATAAAATATATATAATATAGCAACCCTAGGGCAGATAAATGTTCTGACTCCCAAACCAGCCTTATTCAATCAACATTTATAGCTATTAAAAGTACTGTAAAATATAGACCACATGGAAATTTCACTCTTTCATTTAAATTCTTATAAATTCCTATTTTCTGAGCGATAGGGATGCAGAATTGTAAGAATGCAATGCATATGAAACATATTCTAAAATTGAATGTGTTTTGCTGGTGCTTTGTACATAAACCATAAACTATAGCCTAGGACAAAAAGAAAGAAAAAATCCCAAACCAATACAGCAATTTAATCGACATTGTGCCCTGTGAACATCTCTTCCATCTGCTTTCATAAGTATTTGTTGTGATGTCACAAATATATAATCGAAGATCACCTGAAAAAGGGGGGCTTATTTTCTTGCACTTCTCAGGATGTAAAATTTTAGGTGAAGGGAGTGTGATTCATGTACCACAACAATTACCTCAATTTTGTTATTGAAGCTAGACAACTTTTATTGCAACCTGACATTCAGATGTCTTGGTGTTTGTAGGCCAATATGAAGTGGCCAGGATCGGAAGGTCCCATCTAGAAACAGGCAGACTGGGAAAAGCCATTTAAAATATTTGAGGGGCTGCTTTTTTTTCCTTTGCAAGACTTGGAAAGCTACCAAGGCAGAAATTTATCTAGCTTAGGCATTCTTGCTTGGCATAAATCCCCCACTGAAATCAAGATGATACCAAACACAGTGTTTGATTTCAGAAATGATGTTCACTTTTGTTTTGGCAAGTCAGCATTACAGTCTCATACCAATCATATATCATGGTTGTAAAATGAGTCCCATCTGTGGTCTTGGGTATACTGGGTACTTTGTCTTCAAAAAGTTACAAGATAACTTACAACTAGATGAATTCTTTGATCCAGAAGTCTTTGGGGACATTAGGAATTTTGAGTGTCAAGAGCACTGTCAGAAACTGGCCACCATTTTGTGGAATGACCATTTAAAAAACCATGTTCTAAAAGTCAAATTAATATGGGAATTGCTCACTGTTCAGCATCCTAGCTTACCTGGTGAGGTACATTTCCTGACAAGCATGGGCATACAGCCTCCTTGTATTTTTATTTTCTAATTATGCCCATGGAGTTTAAGTGAAGGTCATGGCACCTCTTCCATTTTTTAAAAAAAATAAGGGAATAAACAAAATCAAATCGGGCTCTAACTGGTACCAGGTTAGATAAGTGTCTTTGCACCTCCTAGAGGCACGTCATTATTTAATACTGCTTTAATAGGTCTTGAAGAAGATAACAGAAATGAACTTACACTTCTTCCCGTATAAATGCCAAATGCCAAGACCACAATATATTATGTTGAATTTTGTATGTTTTGTTCAAACGCCTTAAGCTATGGAGGATTGAAAGAAAACATTTCACATGATCTCTTCTTATGACTGTCAGACAGTATTGAAAGAGAAATATAAACGTCTTTGCCTTTTTTTTCAAGTACAATTTCTGTTATCCCTATTGTATACTCTGATATACTAGTTATAGGCATATTTTATAATCTGCAGCTTTTGCAAGTGACATGGATTTCTTGGGCCAAGTGTGTTGTTGCTGTTACCACGATGAAGATGAATTAGAGAAGAATTCATTGAACACTGGGTATGTATTTTAGCATTTCACAATTATCTCAAGGTTCCATAAATATAATTGCAATGGTACAAATTTGCATAATTCATATGAAATCTTTTGCTTTGAAAGTAATGCTGGAAAGTTGAGTCTTTAGATTCATCTCCGGGAGTCTTCTACCATTGTCCATTCTGTTGCTTGTTCCCCTTGTTTTCTGTGACTCCTCTCTAATTCCAATCGAAGGACAACTTTTTGTATTCAGCATGTTCTGTTCTCGTTAGGCTGATCCCTTCCCTATATTTTTCTGTGCTTTTATCAAGGGACAAAATTGTCCTGTACTTGCATGGGGCCAGAGTGGGATTATCTCCCTCCAGTGGTTTCTACATGTAAATTTGGCAGGGTTGGACATGCTCTGAGTTCATTCATGAAACAGTGTTACCTACAGGGCCTCGGAAGCATGCTTTGTATGTTATAGTGCCTACCTTATACGTTGGCACTATATGGCCTCTACCTATAGATAGGATGGCCCGACCCTTTTGGCTTTCAAATGGTGAAGATCTGTTCTTTTCCTCCAGGTACAGAGGCCAGGATTTGATAGTTTGACCGCTGGTGGATGATGAATGGATGAAAGTTTTTTATTGAGACCTCAGCACAGTGTACTGCATTGAATGGTTTTTAATGTTATTATGTTTTTATTTCGTTTGCTTCCCAGAGTTCCTTTGGAGATAGGTTACTATACACATTTGTTTAATAAATAAAAGCAATATTTCTTCAGCCTTGGGGATGTTTGTTTATCTCTTCTGAAGCTATCTCTTTAGGTTTAGATGCTGCCGTTTGGGCTGCATAAAGTAATGGCTTGTTATTAGTATAAATAGGACAGCATCTGTGAGTGCT
Organism: Natrix helvetica; assembly: GCF_964273705.1. NCBI lineage: Eukaryota > Metazoa > Chordata > Lepidosauria > Squamata > Natricidae > Natrix > Natrix helvetica. Next base: position 49,404,613 of record NC_138554.1, on the reverse strand, counting down.
TTTACTTAGCTTCAAGGCAGATTTCTCCTGTTCCTGTTTTCAACAGGATCTGATCTCTTAATCTCTTGAAATTAATTTCATTATGGTGGCATGTCCAATGTCAAAATATTTTGCTTCATTCTGTATTTGTAAGTTGAATCTAAGTGTTGTTCTCCTTTAATTGTAATAATAATTCCTTCTAGTTACCTCTAGTATCTAACCTTCAAGGTCCTATTCTATATTTTTTTTTAGAAGTCAAGCTTAGCCAAAGAGCAACGCAACAGAATCCAGCCCAAAAAAAAAAAAGATTACATATTCAATTTTGACAGAGTAACTCTCTACTACCCTAACCTAATAGATGTACCCTGGAGATTTTAGGGAATGGTTATCCTAAAATTTATCCTCTTCCCACAATCCAGTTTTGGGTTGTGTTTGCTCTAATCTCACATCCCTCCTTGGAATGTGCTCCCTCCTTCCAGTTAGCTACTATGTTACAAAAACATTTTCCGGTAGGAAGCATTCTTATGCAATAGTAAATAACTAATTCCAAAATTTTAAAGTTTGTTTGTAACTTTCCAAAATCGAACTACTAATTACCTTTTTGCTGTTTATTCCAAAATAAAGTTGTATTTAAACTTCTTTCACTAACAATTAAAGGAAACTCATCCAATGATTTCAGATTTGTTGATCCGAAGCTTCCTTATAGTTGAAAAATAGTTAGCAAGCAATGTTCAAAAGTGATTGGGAAAGGAAGTATATGAAACCTGTATCCTTTTGAAGGTGCCAACCATGGTTTGAGCAAGCTGGCCATTTCTTTTTCCAGAGCTCTAAACCATGAGGAGCAGCTATCTGGAGCACTTGTGGGCAGTCTCCGGTTCTCTCCTTGTCTGTTTTCAAACTTATTGCCCTGGGTGAGGAATTCTGGGATCCCATATATCTCAAAGTTGCCAAGGTTGAAAAATACTGCCCCAGAGGAATGGTGATGGATCCACTAACAAATGTGAAGCCTCACACAGTCTTTGAATCACAATTCAGCAGCCATGGCTGAGACCCAATTCCCAGATATAGTTTTGAATATATCTGAATCCACAAAGCCCTGAAACTCCTGAAAAGTCTGTGCAAGGCCTTTAAATGTTTTGGATGAAATAAATGATACACCATGGAAAAGACTAGGCTAGGCCAGTTTCAACAACTCCATGACAATGCATTGCTATGGATTCCCCTCACACTGCCATCTAAAACAAAACCTTGAATCTTTTCCATTTTCTATTGCAGTGACACATTCCAGTATTTCAATAAGTTACAGAAATGGCGGCAGTCAGAGGCAGCTAATTTGTGGAATGAACCAGCAGACTCCGCTCATGTGGAGCGGGGAGATGATCACGAGCTTCACAAGCTGCTAGAGAAAAGGTCAAAAATGCGTCGCGGGTCAGAGGTAAGTGGCCCACACAGTTGAAGCTCTTTCTTTCATATGGAGTTGAGTTGAATGATGTGGAATTCAGCCACATAAAGCTTGATATGTTGACAGATAATAGTGAATAGTTTCTTGTGTTGCTTTCTCCGCGCGAAAGTGGTGAAGTACATGTCAAGAATGATCATAAACAAAAATGCTATTGCTGCCTTGAATCAAGAAAAAAAGAAGTGTAAATACATACATTGGTCTTTTTAAGATCATTCTGAAAATGCTTGTGGCTACATCTAGGTATGGCTGGGTTTGCCATGCTGTCATTCCCTGAGCTGCTTTGTCCAAGACTTCTAGAGCTCATAAAAATTAGAAATGTGATTTTAATTTCTCATCCTCAGAGCACTGAAACTGAAGCTAAATAACACTATGCTTCACAGTGCTACAAGGGAGAGTGGAGGCAGGTGTTAAAATTTTTCTACCAAATTGGCCTTGATTTCCACTGAGAACTGCAACTTTACCTAAACCGACAAAGTATTTTCTCATAAAATAGAACATAAAAATAATAAACTAAGCTTAAGATGTATTACACTCTAAAATGGTCTAGACAGATCTGGACTGCGGAGATCTCATTGCAGGGGTATCTGGGAGAAGCAGTGTGTGTGTGGGAATAAAGAAAGAAAGATGTTGACCCACAGCCATGTAATAAAGCGCACTTTACATGTGTTATATGGTTGTGGGTCAAGGATCAACTTCACTGGTTAATTTCTGGTCAATGGTGTTTTATGACTGGGTTCAACCATTGTGGTAGCCATGTTGTGAATGGACATACACCCTACACAACAATTAATTTTGACCATATATAATCTATTCCCAAAATATTAATGTGTTCTCGGGTTCCACAAGATTGGAGGCCTCTGATTTCATGCCTCTGTAAAATCTATCTCCTCACATACACATGCCTTGCCCTCTATAAGAGCTTGTATTTTGCTCATCTGTAGAGTTTGTGGATTCTTTCCCCCCCCCCCCCTGTTCTCCTTATTCTGATAAAGGGATACCGACGTTTGAGCTTTGACATCATTGCCCACCGACAGATCCGTCGAAAGGTAAAGGATCGATGGAAACATGTCTTGGAAGTCTTAGGTAAGTGTCCTGATAGTGAACATTTTTTCTGTCAAGTTAATTTATTTAACTATTGTATAATCTTTTATTCTAAAGGAAAAATTAAAAATTATAGGCAGGACCTCAGATACTGTTTCTGTAATTTCAGATTGTTGTTTCACATTTAAACATAAAATACCCAGTAAGAATAAGATAAAGGGTTTTTTTCCCCATTGGCTGAGCTATTGCGGGATGTTAACTAATATCAGCAAGTACAGTATCCTAGATTCAGATAATTAAATCTGCCATTGTCTATTGAAAAGAATTGTCAATTGGTTGACTCTGCAATTTTGACAAATTAAAAAAAAAACTGGAAAGAATGCTTCTAGATATTTTGACCATCTGAAGGGCTTTAATCCAACAAAACTTGTTATTTAAAAAAATCTAGAGAATTAAATAACTATATGGCATTTTCCCTTATTATATGATATTGCAAGGTTTAGTAGGCTTTAGAAATTGAAACAGGAATTTTCAAATTATTCCACACCACAAAATCTGTTAGTTTAAATTAAAAAATCTTGGAATCCCTGATCAAGAGACAGAACAGTAGTGATACAAAAATGACAATCTTTAAGCAAACCTTGTCTTTCTGTCTACCTATCTCTTTCTCTTTGTCTCTGGGTATGTTTAAACTGAACTAAAAGAACAATATTAAGCTAGTAGTTAGGCCTGGGGCGGGGGGAATCTCCTTCTCAGGGTTTAGACTGATGCTAAATTTGGGCTGCCTAACCAGAAATTACTGTAGGGGTTCCCTCTACGTTGGCTTGTGTATCTATGTCTATCTTGAAATCAGGCTTGGCTCCTGGCAACTCCTGGACTAGTCTCTTCAGTCTTCTTAGCAATATCTTTCTTAAATGGTTTGCCATTGCCCTCTTCCTGTGGCTGAAAGTAGGGACTGGTCCAAAGTCAACCAGCTGGCTTCATGCTTAAGACTGGACTAGAACTCATGATTTCCTGATGCTTTTGTCACCTAATGTTTTAACCCAGTGATGGGATTCAAATTTTTTTTACTACCAGTTCTGTGGGCGTGGCTTTGTGGGCATGGCGGGGGAAGGATACTGCAAAATCCCAATTCCCTCCTCACTCCTGGGGGAAGGTTACTGCAAAATCCCCATTCCTTCCCAACCCCACTAACCTGCTTTCCAGCTCCGTTCTCCTGTTCAGGGCAACAAAAGATTGGTGGGAGACAGCGTGGGCAGGGCCAGCTGATCTTTGGTTCTCCAAACTACTCAAAATTTCTGCTACTGGTGCTCCAGAACCTGTCAGAACTAGTTGAATATCACCTCTGCTTTAACCAATACATAAAACTGGCTCTCCCATTGAATTTGGGGGGACATCATGCTTCAGTAGTTTCATTCTTGGGTTCTGTAAGATTTGGTACAAGTGGAAGATGGAATTGTAGAAATTTAAGCTACACAGGGCTATAAGCTTATATCCTAGTCTAAACACTTTCTATCAGTGCTTTTTGGTTGCACTTTCACTGAGCAACTAAAAATCTAAGTAGAGATTTTTTGAACCTTTTCAAATCACAAATGCCATTCTCCCTAACCTTTCCTCCATGTCCTTGAATTCAGGAATAAAATTGAAAACTGGTTTTGATTTTAATACAAATGGGAGGATGGCAGGCATCATTTTTTGTGTAATTGATGTTTTGATTGATGTCCCTTGCTATATGCTGTACCTATCTGAACTTTAAGATCTTCTGTAACTTGTTTTATGGTAGTTAAAGTTAGATGATGATTACGCTGTACAAAGCATTTTCTTTTGTAGCACATTGATTATAGAGGATCCCTTGGTTTCAGATAAAAGCTTTTTATATGTTCAAGAATGACTAAATTTCAATCTGAAATTTGGTGAAATATCTTTGTATATTTGTTTGAACGGCTATTTTAATGTTGAATTTTCTGGAAGTGCATATAAATACAATAGAAGATCATTTAGTGAATTGCTATGAATGAAACATGAAGGTTAATGATATTTTCTCAATGTAGGATTCAAAGCTGAAGCAGATGGCCTACTCACTGTAACTTCCTGTACTTCCTATGAATCTCTCCACAATCCTCAAGAGGCCCGCAGACTCCACACTAGCCTGGCTGAACAGACATCAATTTTTGGTCATCACCATGGTGGTCCACCAGAGAGATATCTCTTTGTCCTGGTGAGTAGGGAGGAAACTGTAGAGAATACACTGTCAATACAGTGCCATGTCAGAAGAAGCTCTGGATGTTACTCAGAGCATTATGGAAACTATTTTGGAGGATGAGAACAGCAGCTGCATCTCTCCTAATTAACTGAAATTTGATGTAGGTCTTCCCACAATGGTTAACCTAATGTGCAGCCAATGTAAGTTGATTCCTTCTAATGTACTTTGTGGTTCACGGCCTGGAAAAAGAAAAAAAGATTTTGAAAGGTGGCCTGAGGCAAAGGTGGCCATTTTAAAGTGGAAAAGTGTTAGAAGATATTTGGGGCAACTTTAACAAGATTTGTTACTATTCTGTCACTTCAAGGAGGTCATACGAACAGCAGTAAGAATTAATCCTTAAGCCATCATCAACCTAACAAATCATAATTTGTGGAACACAAATATTATATCATATCATATATCATATCATATATCCTATCCTATCCTATCCTATACTATACTATACTATACTATACTATTATTATTTATTTATTTATTTATTTTATTGAACTTATTAGTCGCCCCCTCTCCCCACAGGGACTCGGGGCGACGTACAGAGCAATAATCAAGATAGCACCATAAAATCGTGCAGAGGAGGTAAAAATAAGTCCATAAATAAGCATACTTACAAAGTTTAAAACCCCAAAAATATTAAAAACAAAATTTCCCATTGTAAAATGACCTGGGGTGGCAAGATAGTAACGTTATGCCAGGCCGGCTTGACAAAACAGGTAGGTCTTCAGCTTCATACGGAAGGAGCGAAGATCGGTTGTTGTCCGGATGTCTGGGGGGAGGTCATTCCAAAGGGTAGGGCCCACCACAGAGAAGGCCCTACTCCTGGGCACCGTCCCCAGGCACTCTCTAGAGGACGGCACCCGGAGTAGCCCCTCCCTGTGTGAGCGAGTGGGTCGCAGGGATGTATGGGGCAGGACGCGATCCCGCAGGTAACTAGGCCCTGTGCCATGGAGCGCTTTGAAGATGGTAACCAGTACCTTAAAGCGCACCCGGTAGGCCACAGGAAGCCAGTGCAGCTCGCGCAGGATAGGTGTTATATGGGAGAATCTCGATCTCCCCATAATAACCCGCGCGGCTGCATTCTGGACCAACTGCAGTCTCCGGGTGCACCTCAAGGGGAGCCCCATGTAGAGAGCGTTACAGTAGTCCAGGCGGGACGTCACCAACGCGTGAGTGACTGTGCGCAAGGCCTCCCGGTCCAAAAGGGGCCGCAACTGGCGCACGAGGCGAACCTGGTGGAACGCCCCCCTTGCCACGGCCGCCACGTGATCTTCTAAGGTCAGCCGATCGTCAAGGAGGACGCCCAAGTTGCGCGCCCCTTCCACCGGGGCTAATTGCTCATCCCCGATGGTCAGCGATGGAATATGCTGATTGAATCGGGAAGCCGGGAACCACAGCCACTCTGTCTTGGAGGGGTTGAGCCTGAGCCTGCTGTCATCCATCCAGACCCGTACGGCTTCCAGACATCGGGTCATCACTTCGACAGCCTCGTTGGGGTGGTTTGGGGTGGAAATGTACAACTGAGTATCATCAGCGTACAGATGGTAACTCACCCCAAAACCACGGATGATCTCGCCCAGCGGCTTCATATATACGTTGAACAAGAGAGGCGAGAGAATCGACCCCTGTGGGACCCCACAAATGAGGGGCCTTGCGGTCGACCTCTGCTCCCCCGTCAACACACATTGCGTCCGGCCAGAGAGGTAGGAGTGGAACCACCGTAGCACGGTGCCTCCAATCCCCAACCCCTCCAGCCGGCGCAGTAGGATACCATGGTCGATGGTATCGAAGGCCGCCGAGAGATCTAATAGAACAAGGATGGAGGAACAACCCTCATCCTTTGCCCTCCAGAGATCATCCACCAACGCGACCAAGGCCGTCTCCGTGCTGTGACCGAGTCGGAAGCCGGACTGGCGCGGGTCTAGATAATCATCTTCCTCCAGGTGACGCGGAAACTGCTGAGCCACCACACTCTCAACAACCTTTGCTAAAAAAGGAAGGTTGGAGACAGGACGATAATTTGCTAGTTCCTTTGGGTCCAGAGAAGGCTTCTTGAGCAGGGGCCTGACCACCGCCTCTTTCAAGGCGGCCGGCATCCGGCCCTCCCCCAACGAAGCGTTCACCAGTCCCAGTAGCCAGCCTCGTGAGCCCTCCCAGGAGGCCAGCACCAACCAGGAGGGACACGGGTCCAGTAAACATGTGGTGGCCTGCAGTCGCCCGCGCAACCTGTCCAAATCTTTGATGACAACAGGGTCAAACTCCTCCCAGCATGGTCTCTCAAGACTAGTCTCGGACGTCCCCACTGGAGCACTGGAGTGGGTCCAACCTCTCCGGATATGATCGATTTTATCCTGCAGGAACTCTCCAAATTCCTCTGCCCTGCCCTGCAATGGGGGTCCCGCTGCTCCTGTGACAGAAGGGAGCGGGTCACCCGAAACAGGGCAGCAGGGCGGTTCTCTGCGGACGCTATAAGAGTGGCACAATACTGACGTTTGGCCACTCTTATTGCCACAAGGTAGGTCCTTATGTAGGCTCTTACCTGTGTTCGGTCAGCTTCGGAGCGAGAGGATCTCCACTTACTCTCCAGGCGTCTCCTAAGGCGTTTCATCGCCCTTAGCTCCCCGTTAAACCAGGGGGCTCGGGTCGATCGTGGCCGTCGGAGAGGCCGCAAAGGCGCCACCCGGTCCAAGGCACCGGCAGCCGCACTATTCCATGCGGCTACCAGGTCCTCAGCCCGGGAGCGGGACAGGTCAGCAGGAAATGGCCCAAGCTCAGCCTGGAACCTATCCGGTTCCATCAGGCGCTTGGGGCGGAACCATCTGGGATAATCTGGTTCCGCCTCCCCGCGGTGGGAAGTAGCGCCAGGGAAGTCAAGCTGGAGAAGTGAGTGATCTGACCATGACAGGGGCGTGATGACTAAATGCCCTCTTCCCAGATCACTCGTCCACTGGTCGGAGACAAACACAAGATCCAGAATGTGGCCTCGCTCGTGAGTGGGGTCCTGAATTACTTGAGTCAGACCCATGGCTGTCATGGAAGCCATGAATTCCCGGGCTACCTCGGATGCCTTTCCCGTTGACGGCAGGTTGAAATCCCCCATCACTAGTAGTTTGGGGGTCTCAACCGCCATCTCCGCGATCCGCTCGAGGAGCTCGGGCAGGGCCGTTGATGTATGGCGGGGAGCCAGGTATACTATCAACAGGCCCAACTGACTCCCTGGACCCCACTTTACGCCCAGAGACTCACAACCAGATGTCTGCGACACAGTGAATTCTCTCGGTGCCAGATCGTCCCGGATGATAATTGCTACCCCCCCACCCCTACCTTGGGCCCGTGGCTGGTGGAATACACGGTAACCTGGAGGGCACATTTCCCTGAGGGGCAACCCCCCCTCCGGGCCCAACCAGGTTTCCGCTATTCCTGCGAGGTCCGGCTCCCCCTCTGTGATCAAGTCACTGATGAGGGGGGCCTTGTTAACCACGGACCTCGCGTTACATAACATCAGCCTAAGGCCCAGGCTCTGCTGACCCTGTCCACCTAGTCTGCGGGGGTTGGTACAAGCGACCGGGCGTATCCAGTGGCCCCGGTCTGCCAACCGACTATACGTTCTTCTGGTGTCCTCGCGCCTGCCCCTCCCTACGACCGTCGTGATTGGAATTCCCCTTATAGGGATGTTATTTCCTCCCACCCGCTCCGCTTCTCTACCTTCCGTCTTGACCCTCCCTTCCGTCTTGACCCTACATGTTGGCCTGGTTGTATCCATACCCCAGGGCCAAACCAACCCTCCCCGCTCCCTGGAACCCCTTAAAAGCTTTACAAAACATTTTACTAAAAAACCCCTAATCCCCCGCTTCCTCCACCTCTCTGGGTTAATAAACCCCTCATTGAGGTGGGCCTTCGTCAGGGCAGGGGGGCATGCCTGCGAGAGGGGGGACCCTCGCAGTCGAAGGATGTCAGACCTTGAATAAGTTGGGATGATGACCAATCTATGATTATGGCTATGGCAGGGTCTCTCTTTGTAGCAGGTCTAGGATGTAAGATTAACAAAGAATGAAGTAGAGAGATATTTAAAAGGCAAATAATAAGATGGGAGGGGACAGACCTCACAGTCCACAATAATCTACGTTCCACCAGTGAGGCCCAGGGCAGTTCTTTAGGCAGTTCTTTAGGCCCAGAGGCCCAGGGCAGTTCTTTAGGCAGTTCTTTAGGCCCAGAGGCCCGAAAGCAGTTCTTGGAGTATGAAGGAATCGCACCTCAGCGGGGGGGGGGGGGTAGACGAGGTGCCAAGGCCAGCTGCTCGACCTATTGTTCTTCAGGGGTCGCCCCGAGCCTCCGGCGACCCCCCCGGCTTCCCTCTTCGATCCCTGCAGCTTCTTTCCCGACCTCCAGCCCCCAATGGCCTCTCCACCTGGCAACGCAACGCGGTCCGAGAGACAGTTGGAAAGAAATATGGCGCCCGATATTCCAGCGCCGCCTCAGCCGCTCCGTCGTCATCGCCGGTAAGATGAGGTCTCCCTGTACGTTGTTTTCTCTTTCTGGCTCGCTCCTCAGCTGTCGCGCTGTTCCGCCGCCTGGCAGCCGCCCAAAACGTCCAAAACGTCTCCTTTCTGCTCTGTCAGTTCTTTTATTCATTTTGCTGCCGCAGCTGCCGCAGCTGCCGTAGCTGCCGCAGCTCGGCCTCTGTGTTCCTGTCCCTAAGCTGTCCTCCGTCTCCCGTTCTCCTGGTTAGCGGGTCCATCCGGATCCCAGCTGTACATCATACAAACCAGGGTTGCCACTACATAATTCTAGGCCCCCAGGATGACCAACGGGGGCCAATAATGCCTGCTATCCCCGCCAGAGCGCCCCATCGTTTACGGAGCTCTGGGAAGGTCCGCCATTTCCCCCCGGAAGCTCCTCCCCTCTATACTATACTATACTATACTATTAGCTATATATTTATAAAAGGTATTGCAAAATGTAACAAGAGAAATATCAATGTCAGTTGGACACCCTTTTTGATAGAAAAAGATGAGATATCAAAAGGAAGAAAAAGACAAACATCGGGTGATGGGATTGAGAGGAATTCTATTTTTAGAATTCATTGCCATTGTCCTGCTCTCAGGATGCTGAAATAGGCTGATATGTTTCTGAGAAAGTCAAAGAAAACAAGACGATGGCTGGGACTTACAACTGAAGCCCTGTACCTTTTTTAATATACATTGCCTGTGCAACTGTTAGTCTGCAAGGCCATTCTGACAGGAAGCATAACTAAAGTACTAACTCTGTCATTATTGTAAGGTTACATTAACAGAATCGGGTAAGTCTGAAAGTATTTCTCCCTCCTTTCCTTTTACTCTCCAGAAAACGGAATGGTTCTTTCTGAAATATTTCCACATGCTCCCTCCTTCTAGGGGTTGATACATCTCTTACACACCAGGTTGTCCAGTCTGTGGCTCTCCTTTCTGTCTCTCAAGATCATTCCCACGTATCCTTACAGCAACGCTTGTAAAATGGAGCAGGTGTTTGACAATAAGGTCGTCCTCCAATGACAATAAGGTCCTCCATCTTGACTTTTTTTCATGCAAACCTTCCACAGGCACCCCTGAACTTAGGCCACCAGATCCATGCTTCAAAACTACGGACAAAACTAAGACAGAGCAACAAAGAGTTTGGGTTTTCCTAGATCTCTTTGCTGCCATCTAGAAGCAGCAAATGAGCATTATTTGGTGAGAAGGATAAATCCTTCCTTTTCCAGAAATGCCAATGAAATAGTTGACGTGGTTGTGCCATTCCTTGTGCCAAGCCATATAGGGACAGAATTGGAAGTTGCTAAAAATAGGGTTGTGGCTACTTGAAACAGAAGCCCAGAGAATTTTCATTAAAACTCTCCAAAGCCTATTTGGCTTCCATACTGTTTTGGTTCCCCCTAGACAATTTATTGAGAAGGTATCTGCCTTGTGTGGCCTGAATGTGGGCCTCCAGAAAGGAGGAAAAGAATCTTTTCTGCTCCGTTTAATTCCAATAGCCTCTCTCTTCTATAAATGTGGGTCTGTGATTTCAGTCTTTGCAAATGTAATAATACATTTTATGTCAGATAAATGTCACCTTCATTGAACTGATTTTGTTTGTCATTGTGCTTGGTAGTGGTAATAACATCACTCCCAGCCCTTCCTTCCCTTATTCTGCTGATAACGAGACCACATTTCAAAATCAAAAGTTATCTCCTTCTGTTTATGACCAAATGAAATTTGCTAAGAGAGATTTACATGGAATTCTTCAATCCCTCTGAAATGTTAATTTTCTTAGACGCACCAGGAAGAATTTTGAATTTTCTAGATTCTAAAATGAATTCCTCTAAGCATTTTTTGTTCCTCATTCACACCAAAAATCTGGAGGAATCACCATAAACAGTATTTTAAAAAGTCAAATAATGAAAACTGGCAAAACTGTCACCCCAGAACTATTTAAGAATCTGTTTTATAAGATGGAAATGTAATGTAATCTATGGTTTACTGCTAATTGGGATTTTTGTGACTTTAGTAATTTCTTATCATATTTTTGATGTATTTTTTCACCTTCACTGTGCTTCAATTTATTTATATTTTAATTTCAGGACCGGCTTATTCTTCTTGATGTGGGAGATGATTTTCTGTCAGCTGCCCGACACTTTTATCCTGCAGAGGAAGAAGAAGGCAACATGTCTTCCAGTGATGGAGGACCATCTACTCCTGGTCCCATTTTAGTACAATTAAATAATGAAACTCAAAAAGAGGCTGAAGTAGAACAGGGGGAGGAATTAAATGAGGACTATGCATATTTTGGAGAGGCAAAAGGAGGAAATTGATAAAATCTGAGTAAAGTACCATGAAGAGAAGCCAACTCAAATGATTTAGTATGGATCTATGAAGGATTAGAGCAGGGATTCTCATCCTTCTTTTTTTTTAAATTTCACTAGAATTAGGAGCCACATAATACAAAACAAAACTCCCCATACACTCACAATGACAGCTGTACATTTCCAAATAATCTGTTACTAAATTTATCACGTACAGTAAGTTTGGAAGACTTGAAATTTCATGTAGTTATTCTGTGTCCCATCTACAATGCTTCTAAATCCCATTGATGCCAATATTGAGTCTAGGTAACTTACATTGTGGACTTTTTAAAATGTTATTTTTCATAGAATAAACTTACCTTTACTTATTTCCCATTTCTTGTTTTCTTTTTATTATTATAGCACATTCTAAAATAATTGAAATTTATACTATAAATAAGTCGCTGTCCCTTCAAAATGATAAAAGTAGGAAATGGTAAACATTTGGGGGTAAATAATGTAGCAGAACTATCTTTCTTTCCTCTCTAATTTAATGTCTCCACACTGCCCCTTGCTACTGTTGGCTGATACCTTATTTTGCATTGTGTTCTACAAGACTCCAAGTCATTTTATGTCAGGTGCAAGAAATGACACAAGGAGCTGATCAGAGTGATATGTTTATTGCAGCTTGTCTATAGAAAGGAATATAGCCAGACTAAACTAAGCCACAGCACCAGTAGATAAACACTGTGAAGATTTAGGGAGGATCCCCTTTCAGCTGCTTCCTTCCCATCAACTCAGCTCTAAATTCCACCACATTTTACTTTTCATTTGTAGTTATTTCTTACACATGATAGAGGTTGAGAATGAGAAATGTAAAACGCTCCAAAGATAGCGATCACATCACCCACCCTCCTAACCCTACACAATAAGTCCACCTTAGAATTTCTTGTATAACACAACAATATTTCATCTGCATGCAAGAATGGCTTCAGATACCATGCTAAGCCATGATTTAATTAACTATGGTTTGTTGAACAGATCAGAATTCACTAGTTCAGCATTCTTTGATTTACCTTTGCCTCTCACTGTATGAGTGGACACAAATCTATGGTCTTAAGCGCCATCTAAAAAACCCCAAATATTTAGTTTACTTTATTATTATTGCACCTTGTACAATAAAATTAAATGCCATCTTCAGTATACATTAAACATAGGAAAACTATAAAAATAAAACAAAAACACACCACATTCTATACAATTGAATTGAAAACCCCTGATACTGCATTAATAATACACTATTCAGTAGAATTCAATATAGTTACTGCCCTGGGATAGAAGCTGTTTTTCAGCCTATTTGTTTCTGGTTTTATTATCCTGTACCGTCTGCCAGATGGTAATAGTTCAAAAAAAGTGTGCCCAGGATGAGATGGATCTTTAAGAATGTTTTGAAATTCCTTAAGGCAGCAGGAGTTACAAAGCTCTTCCAAAGAGGGGAGAGGGCAATTAGTGATCCCCTGGGCAATAACGTTAACCCTCTGGAGTGCTGTCCTATCTGCCACTGTGCAATTGGCAAACCATACACAGGTGCAGTAAGTTAAAATTCTCTGTTGCAGTGGTAGAATATTTTTTTCATTCAGTTGTTTCCTGAGAAGTCTCAGATAGTATAGTCTCTGCTGGACCTTTTTGACCAATGCTGCAATGTGAGGTCAGGTCCTCTTTTATGATAATATCCAAAAACTTAAAACTGGCCACTTGCTCCATTCGGTCTCCATTGATAAGCAAGGGCTGGATGTCTGATCTATTCCTTTTGTAGTCCACCATAAGCTTCTTGGTCTTTTTGATGTTAAGGATCAAGTTATTGTCTCCACACCAGCAACCAATCCACCTCATCTTGATAGGCAGACTCATCCACCACCCCACCCCACCCCTGAGATGAGTAGGAATGCAGTCATGTACATAAAGAGTATAGAGTAAGGGACTCAAAACGCAACCCTGTGGTGTACCCATGTTAAGAATAAGGGTCGAGGAGGTATGATACCTAATCTGACCCTCTGAAAATGGCCAGACAGGACATTTCCTGGAAAGTATTGCCCAACTTAGTTTAGCACAGATGTGAGCCTGGACAATTGTGCTTTATTAAACAAACCATCACAGAGCAAAACCAGCCACTGACTAATGACAACTTACAGTTTTCATTCTATGCATCTTCATATCATGGCATCTCTTCAACCAGAAGGATCTGACTTTATAGTTCTGTCACCAACTTTAAAACTCACTACTGTGTTTTCAAAATTGGTCGTGCAAGAGAAGCCAAAGCTAGAAGTACTGTATAGCCTATGTGATTTAGCCTTTGTTATTTATTCACATATGCTAAAATCCAAAGATTAACAGATTAACAGTTGGAGGAGACCTTGTGGGTCATCTAGTCCAACCCCCTGCCCAAGCAGGAGACCCTACACCATTTCCGACAGATGGCAGTCCAGTTTCTTCTTGAAAGCTTCCAGTGATGAAGCTCCCACAACTTGTTCCATTGGTTGATTGCTCTCACTGTCAGAAAATTTCTCTTTATTTCCAGGTTGAATCTCTTCTTGTTTTGTTTTCATCCATTATTCCATGTCTGGCCTTCTGGTGCTTTGGAAAATAGCTTGACCCCCTCCTCTATCTGGCAGCCCCTCAAATATTGGAACATTGCTATCATGTCTCCCCTTAGCTTCTATGTGTTTCTATCATGTATATTTTCAAACGTACATTTCTTCTTCTTTTTATTATTTAAAAGACATTATGCATGTAGTAATGCCTGATGAAGTTCAGAAACCAGAGACAGGAATTCTGGGCTCTGCATCATATCCGCACCTTTCCTTTTCACAAATAATAAAAAACATAGTTCAAAGCATACGTTTGTCAGCCTACTTCCATTTAATTCTACTTTTCTCAGGCAGTATTTAGAATACTTTTAAGTGCTGAAATATATTCCGTTACATTCATCTTTGCAAATTTGTTTGGTGATTGCTCTTTCGCATTATATTCCAGAGTATGGAATTTGAATATAAGGACCTAAATGTAAGGATTTTTACTAGCTTTGGCAGCAAGATTATTATATGCACAAAGATGGAAGAGTATTGAAGGGAGGAATGGATTGTAAAACTGTCAGAATTAGCAGGTGGCAAAAATGACTTGTTGGTCAAAGAGAGAACATTTTTTTTTAGCAGATTGGAAACCTTTTATAGTTTTTGCTAAAGAAAGAAAAAGGTGAAATAATTATCTATGGATTTAATAATTAAAAATATGAAAATATAATAAGAGATACAAGAGAGCAGATGTGATGGGTTTATCAATATCTGTTGAAAAGAAGTTCGGAAATCATTTTCTTAAATAACTTTTTTCTGGTTTTGAACCTATTTTTTTTCTTTTCTCTCTCTAGATGCTTTTGCTTTATGTAAAATTCTGAATAACATTTTTATAAATATTTTTTGTTAGTTTTAAGTACATTCCTAATGGGAAAATTACCTTTGATCCCCAGGAGGTTAAAAAATATATTAGTTCAAAAATAAATTCAGATAACCAAACTCTGATTAAATAGGAGATGAGTCTTATATGTAATACTTATATCATTTGTTTCTATAGATACTAAATAAAATCTGCAAAATGTGTCAGTTGTGTTGATTTGCAGGATATAAACAGCATGAAGGGTTCAGCTTTTGGCACAGTATATGTGTATATAAGCAAGAAAATAATGGGGAGCTTTAGTATACAATATAAACCTGACATGCTTTCTTCTGTAATAGCATTTCTCTGTACTTTGAAAGTCGGATCCATTTTCTTGTTTTTCCATAGCCACATTTTCTTCTTCCTGGACACCTGTTCTCTTCTCATCATGTCTTTCTTACACAATCTCTGTGAACAAATTGTCCCTGCCGCACAAATGGAGCTTGGAGACAGAATTGTGGCTGCTTTCACTAATCCTTCTGGCTCTGCAGCTACATAGCAAAGCCTCTAATTTCTCAGAGCAATGTTTCAACTTTCGCTTCTTCTGTTTTCTCTCCCTACACTTCATTCCCCTATGTATCTTCTGCAAAAGCCCAGCAGGTTGGTGTTTAAAGTCCAGATCATAGAGGTCAAGTATCAACCAAAAGAGTGAGAATAAATTAAGGAAACTTTTGGGCTTGCTCCTCCTGGAACAAACTTCCACCCCTTCTCTCACTATCTACTGCTCCATCAGCTGCCAGCTGTCAACTGATACACACAGTTAACAAGTCTTTTATCCAGCTTGTTCTGAAAGGCTTCTTCCTTCCTTACCAAGGGATTTGTGGTTTTGCACTTTTCCAACAATCTTGACCTCCTGCAAGGGATTCTGAATGTGTGGGTGAGGGTAATGGATATCAGCTGTCAAACTCAGGTTTCAAGAATCACATAGAAGGGAATCAAGTTGGAGTGAACATCACTTGTATATGACTCTGTGCTACAGTTGCTTTGAAATAGGCTGATTTGTGTTCAGCAGAAAGCATTTTGCATTGCATGTGGCAATCACTGCAAATCTGAACTGAGCAATAAGCTCTGGGCTTTCCCTGTTTTTGTCTCCAGTGCTAGGAGAGGGAACAACAAAATTCTTGGTATTTTATTTCACATGATTTAGAAATTGTAGTTTAAAACATATACTAGGTTATTGGGGCTTAAAGTTGGTTGTATTAAATTAAACTGTTTTAAATTATAATTCTTCGCTCATATTTTTATTGACAATTATAAATTGGGAAACAACTGAATTGTGGTTCATTCTCCTTACTTAAATGAAAGAAAAAGTAAGATGTTACTCAGAAAAGTATGAATGTAATATTTAATCATAATCTTTTGCTAATGCAAACAAGATATTGCCTACCTTTCTAGACATCATCTAGAAATATCACATAGTACATATTTTAAAAGGGAATAAAAATTGAAACAGTTAAGGAATTGAACCCAGTAAAGACAGAAGACAGTCATATCTATAATGTTATCTTTGGCAGCAATTTCCTATATTTCATTTCTTGAGTACCCTGATAGCTTGTTCAGCACAGAGAAATTGTATCTCCTCAAACAATGATTTATGGAGCTTACTAACATAAAATGTGGCGGTAGCCTCCGGCAGAGATATCTTGAAAAGACTTGAAGAGAAGACATTATTATCGATCTTGAGTATTTCTTACATTCATTGGGATTCAGAAGTAGTTTATCTCCAAATTCAAATGCTGGGGACAGAGAACTTGGAAACCATTAGAATTCTTCATTTTTCTACTAGTAAAGCTACCAGATTAGGACTACAACTAGACAACACCAAAATTACTAGTCTCTATATATTTTTGCTTCCATCTTTTGCTTCCACTTTGCAGTCTGGATATTTGTCACACTGATCTAGAGTTTAGAAAAATATGCTCACAATCACATCAAGGAATGTGCTGCTAGCTTTTGCTGACAGCCAAGATAAAATTGTAAAGACTTGGATCAAGTTTTTTCAGTCTGATGCTCTCCAGATAATATTGGTTCTACCCAAAAGTCCCAAAGTCCTTAGGCATTTTTGGAAATGTACCTATGAGGTTTCAGTTGCAGAAGGTTGACCTTTCCTAATGCAAGGTTACAGCTCTGCCTTTTGGATGGGGAGCTAGAATAGATGACCTTGTAGTCCCTTTTGACCCAAAAACATAAAAGATCATCTGAATTAGACTAAGTTCTAACTAGCCCAGCATCCTGTTTCCAACAGTAAATGATGCTGATCTGCCTCAAGGGGAATAAAAAAGAAACAGCTAATCCACTTTTCAAGTCAGGGGCTTTGGAGGCAAATGAAGTTGGCCCCTAGGAGCGACCCTTACCCTGCCTACATGTCCCACTTGCAAACTGATCTTGTTCTGAGGACTTTGTGTGGCTAAGCAGATGTCGGTCCCCCAAAACCAAGAAAGACACATGGCGATTCTTACAAGGAGACTTTTTTTTAATTGTTCCATGCCTACAGATAAAATCTTGCCAGACTGAAGCATTCTACTATCTACTTCAAGCATATACTATTAAAACTATTAAGAAGGGACTGTCTGGACTAAGCTGCCTCTCATTCCTTCTGGGAAATGAGAGGTAGCTTAGCCTACTACAGTACACTGCATCACAGTAGAAGACAATAGTCAGAATGGGTGAAGAAAGAATATGTGGCCTCTGTCTCTTGTTTGGCTCCAGATAAATCTGCAAACTTAACGCAATTGGGGCATCCTGTGATTTTCTCCAAGATATTCTACATTTGCACTTAATCAACGGATAGGCCTGAATTGTAGCTATCAGAAAACGAGCAAGAAAAGAGGATCAAAATGACATAATTAATATAAGGATCAAATTAGATTATTTTGAATGCATAACATACTGACGCCGGAAATATCTTCTAGCAGAATGTTATTTTTAAGGATGATCTGGAAGGAAATTATGTGATTGGATGGAAGCATCCTGTGAGACAGGCCCAGGTATTTCTTTTCTGCCCAGAGAATTGGAAAGCTTGAGAGAAAAACTACAATTAGCCTAGTGCAAAAATGAGATTTGGGTAAATTATAGTTGAAAGTATCCCCATTTCATTCCCAGAATAATAGACTTATTCATGTTGTTATCCTACTTAAAAGATTAGGGGTAAACATCAAAGTTGTGGCATAACGAAGCCAACAGTGGTAAGCATTATAATACTTGGAAGCAAAACTATGCATTTTCACCACAAAGTGCTCCTAAACCTGTAATATTCCATTTTTCCCCAGCATGGGATTTCAGAAAGAAAGGATCAGCAGATGTGAGAAAAGTGAGATATCCTTCCACTTGTTAACCCTCATATTGTACCCCACCCAGACATCAGTGCTACAAGGCAGCTGAGATCTGAAGCTTGCATTTGCTTTGTGAAATGTGATTCTGTCTGCAAAGTTGGACGGTTACGTACACTTAGCTATGTGCATATGCGTTCAAGCCAAGATGTTAAAAGTTCAAGCAGTGTAACTTTTAGAAACCCAAACATTCAATCTGCTAATATGTTAAATATGTGGAAGGGGTTACTTGGTTGTCCAGGCAGGAATTACCTGGAAAGTCTGCATACAGAGGCCGCTCACAAAAAGTGAGAAGTCCTCAGTACAATAGTAAACTTGCTGGTTTAATGGCATCATTATTCAGACGTGCTAAGCATATAGAGCATAGAAAGAGTTTTACTAGATTGACAATCTGTGTTTCATTTCCAGGATGCCAATGGAAAGTCCACAAGGAACAAATGGATGCAATAGTGCTCCTGCTATCTTACATAAGTATTGTAATAACCATGGGCAAACTTAACCTTGATTAATTTGGCCAGTCTTCTTTGAAACCATCAGCACTGCAAACATTGTTAATCCCATTACTTTGTGATGTGCATGGAACATCCCTTAATTTTGTTTTTGTTTAATTTTTTTTTTGCTGAAATTATTAGAAATCCTTTGCTTTTTGTTGCTTGCCCCAGAAATCCACTCTCATTCTTTTGGGGTTTTTTTCCAGTTATAGAAGCTGACAACTATCTCTGGCAAATGGACATTGCTAGAGCTTATGAAATTGTATCTTGAAACTGTAAGGACAACAAGGTATCCCATGTATTAATACTGTGCATCTCCCATTACATATTTTGTATTCAGTATATAAAGGCTTGTTGATGTTTCTGTTGATAAAAGTAACTAACTAAATAAGAATACTCTCTTATGTCAAGGTCAATTGCTTGTGTCTAAATGGATACATACCTATACTTTTCTTAACAACAATATCAAAAGGTTTCCACCTCTTTATTCCAGAAAGTTTTTTCAACTTCCAAGCCTACTTTACAGGCTTATGATTTCCTTGTGGTGTCCCATTCAAGTCAGTTCCACCTCCATTGATTTTAAAGTCAGCCTGCAGGGCCAGCTCAGGGTTTCTATCTACTCACCTATCAACTAAAGACACTCTGAATTTAGATCCTATTATTCAGTATATTGAAACAGCCTGAATTGTGGCCCTATATGGAATTGTTCATTAGAAACTGGCATGCACACTAACATATCAACAACATTTCCAAGTGTATAATCTTTCTTTAGATGGCCTGGTTTTCAACACCCTGATTATTTAAAGCCTTTTTTCTCCCCCTGTGGATATAATGGAGCACAGGGATGAGTTAAAATATGTGGCTGGAGTGGTTTTCTGCTGGAGCCTTGTGCTTTCTTTGCTCACCATATCTCTGGTCACATTGGAAGATCTGTGCTGATATGTTGGGAACTGGTTCAATTAGGCAGAGATGGGTTTTTAAAAATAACTACAAAACGTTGTTGCTTATAAGGCTGTGGATTGGGGCAGGAGGCGGGTTAAACTTTCTGCATTCACTTTTTATAGTGTTTTCTGTTGTGGTTGGGAACTGCCACTCCCCCACCGCCCTGACTTATCCTGGGATCCAAACACCACACGCCCTAGTTGCCTCTCCAGCAAATCACATGTGGATGATCCCTCGCCAAGTCCTCTTCTATTTTTAAAGTCGAAGTCCATTTAAAGAGGGGTAAAAGAAAACATTGAATCCCCTTTCAAACGCAGGATACCAGCAGCATCTTTTGGTGCAAGAAGGGAGAGAGTGGTTGATGGCAAGGGACAATATTGATAAAGATTCATGCTATCAGCACTGTGTATATTGATATCGACATATATGGCTCTTTGTTATAACTAATGGTCAAATGGCCAAGATGATAGCAGGGATGAACCCAGTGACGTGTGAAGTGTCCATCTCGCCAATGTTATAAAAACATATCCTGTCTGGACTGCGTTCCTGTGGGTTGCAGGGCTTCCTTCATTATGAAACTAATGCACAAAGTCTGATGCAGAAAAATAGTAGAATGAGTGAGTTGCATTCCATGTCTCTGACAAGCTAAAGATGTAGGTTCCCCAAAATTGAGGATTTTAAAAGAATCCATTTATAAACCAAAGCTCCTACCGTTGTTGAAAATAACAGAGCTTTGTAAGTATTAGTAGACTAAGCTATTCAATGTCTATCTTCTTGCAACATCCCCAGACTTTGCTTAGAAACCATAGTAATTAAACTCACTGCGCTGTGTGAATCCAGTTATTATTTTAAGCTATGAATATGACTTGTGCAGTTTTGGCTTAGCAAGCCATCAGCCACTATGTTTACAGTGAAATTGGAGCAGGGGTGGTTTCCTGCCAGTTCTAAATCTACCGTGCCATTTAGAACCGGTTCTAGCTCCCTCCCCCTGCCCATCCACACCATGCTTGCCCCACCCACCGCTCACTGATTGGCTGGCTCACCAATCAGCCCTCCCGCCTCTAAGAGTCCTATCTAAACTCTAAAGTCTTAAAGCTGTCAAGTTTGAACATCCCTGGGGTTTTTTTCTAAAAGGTTACGGGTGCAAGAGTCTTGTAACTTGACAGCTTTAAGACTTGCACACTTCAATGCCAGAGTTCCTGAGCCAACATGACTGGAGAAGGAATTCAGGGAGTTGAAGTCCACAAGTCTTAAAGCTGTAAAGTTCGAACACCCCTGGGTTTTTTTTTCTAAAGGGTTAGGGGTGCAAGGGTCTTGTAACTTGACAGCTTTAAGACTTGCACACTTCAATGCCAGAGTTCCTGAGCCAACATGTTGGTTGCTAAGCATGAGCGTTGTTAAGTGAGTTTCACCACATTTTACAAGTTGGCCACGCCCACCCAGTCACATGACTGCCAAGCCACTCCCACCCAGTTACATGGCCAGCAAGCCACTCCCACAAAGCAGGCTACACCTACAGAAGAGGTTCTAAAAAATTTTGAAACCCACCACTGAATTGGAGGCATACAAATTTGATTCATATTTAACACAGAGACATTGTGATTTATTAGCTATGGTTTATGGTACAATGTGAATATAACCAATAGTAAAAGAACAGAACTCTATTGAGCACATGCCTTTCACATCTCAAATCCTTACAAGGATTGCCATTGCATGTTTAAAATAAAGCAAAGCAGTTTTTATTTATTTTTAAGAAAAAATGGGAAGTTTCACATAGGATTTGTGAAGATTTTCACAAAGAGTTTTCCCCTTACCTCTGTGGACTTTCATGAAATATTGGCACTTAATGTTAATTGAATTCTCTGGGTGAAAACTCCCCATATTGCCTCTCTTTCCATTGATTAATGTAGGAAATAAGTTATTGCAAGTGCCTTCTTTGACATGTCCAGTGGAGGATGTGTCTTAGCAGTTGTATAGTGCAGGAATGAGGGATCTCAAAAGGCAGGTTAAAGCAGAACTGGAATTTTAAAGACAATCTAAAATTAAAGAGCAGGTTCAATCAGTAGTATGACCCAGCTGACCTTGGCTGACATTGGAGACTAAATGAGGTCAATCCTGGGACAGGGGAGATGTCTGATAATTTCAGAATCAATAACTGGACTGGAAAGTAAAAAGAAAAATCTTCAATGACAATGGCAAACCAATTCCATAACACTTCCAAGAATCTGCATGGATGGCCTAACTGAGGTCAGTTCAAGGGCTTCTTCCCCTTTTAAAATGGGTATGAGAGAAAGTTTGGCAAGGGAGGTGTACAGGCACTGGCAATTTACCCCTGCCTCTTAGCCTGTTCTACTATCTCTTATTCTGTTTCTGTCTCTGCCAACCATTCATTTTCACCATTAGAATAGAGCCACTCTAGGTGAAAGTTCCTAAATGGACAATGTCCTGTTTTTGCTTTGAGTCTACCCTGTTCCTCTTCAAAACTATTAATAGTACTAAAAATGTTGGCTTTGAGCATGCCAGGTCACGCTGTCTTCCTTGTTGAGTTGTCGGAAGGAGACCTTGGAGCTTTGCCCTCTTAAATTATATAACTAATCACTTCATACCTTGAATGGTTGCCAGGTTCCTTGGCCTTGCTTTGGTATCATGAACAAGTCCCAAGTCTGGATTAGCTGTCCCTTCCTCCTCCTTCCCTTAGATCTCGCCCACCTTCCCAGCAGCCAAATCATCCCCTTCCTAGTAGCTTTGAACTACACACAAGCAAGCACAGGTGAATCTGTATCTCCCAGTTATTTTGAAGTCTAGCTGTTGCAATTCAATCTGTCCAGCAATTATTATTTGCAAGGATTTGTTTGGGGTTGAAGCTTAATAGAAAAGGCAAACTAGCAGGACAAAATTGAACTGGCCCCCTAACTTGTGAGAGTGACTATTATAGAAAACAATAATTATTTACCAGGTTACACTAACATCTTGTTTTTCTGCTTTCACCCCTCCCCCCTTCACTAGTGGTCTTCACAGCTGTTATGGTATATCTCTCATTGCCAAATCCCAATATACTTCAGTGTTTTGCATAGAACTCCCCCTGCCCACGTCATGCAGATACAGTGATAAACATGGGCCCTTGGTCTATTCTCCCTAGCCGGAATAATATAATGATCTCTTTATTAGGTAGTGTTATGAATAGATTCTGCTCTATGTAGCTCAGTATTACCTACACCACTCTTCCCCAAATTAATGACAACCTCTATAGCTTCCATAATCCCTAACCAACATGGTGGCCTAACTGTAACAGATGTTTCTGATTGAAGCTGCAATCCAAACATTTTAGAAAGCAACTAGTGGGAGAGATTGATCTTCCCTGATTAGTTATAGCTCACTTAGAGTTCAAACAGACCTTTTTCCAATTCTAACTCGAGGTGCAGGTAAGAGAGACTGGGATATTTTAATGTAGAAACAAAGTTGAAGTTGGCCACTAATTGTACTCTGTTTTTTTATTTTATTTGTCTCAGGGAGGCTGTGGGGTCTGGATGAGGAATAGATTTTAACACAACCTTAATAAATCCAAGTGATTATGGGTATTAGACTCCATTGGTCCTGGAACTGAAGAAATTTCATATTTGATCCTGAATAGAATTGCCTTATTGCCTCAGATTCAGGGAACAATGAACTTATCACTTCTGCTTGAAGAGCAGGAAGCAACTGGGCACCAATTATGATTGTTCTTGGATAATGAGGCCCTGCTAAAGTTCATTCATGCCTTAATCATTTTCTGGATGGATTATGCCAATGCAGTCTACATAGAGCTGCCCTTGAAGATATCTGGAAGCTATAACTGGTCCATTTATACAGCCACTATATTCCGACCAACACTGGGTGGCTTCCAACCAACTGGGTACAATTTAGATATTTATGGGCAATCCTTGTTACAATTATAAAACTTCCCTACTCTGTAAACTGTACTGGATTCCTACAAGTAGTTCTTCATTTACAACTATTGGATTAGCATACAAGTTACAACAGCATTGTAACAAGCAACTTATAACTGGTCCTCGCACTTACAACTCTTGCAGTATCTCAGAGTCACATGATCAAAATTTGGGTGTTTGCAACTGACATGTATTTATGACTCTCTCCATCTCCTGAGGTTCTGTGATTGCCATTTGCAACCTTCCAAACTGATGTCCAACAAGTAAAATCAGTAGCAGAAGTTGGATTCACATGATCAAAATTCAGGCTCATAGGATTAAGGATTCACATTTACACTGCAGTTGCCATGTGATTGCCATTTGTGACTTTTTCAACTGGCTTCCCACAAACAAAGTCAGTGTGGGAAGCCGGGTTTGCTTAACAGTTGTATGACTCACTTAACAACTGCAGTGATTTACTTAACAATTGTGGTTAAAAAAAGGTGCAAAATTGTGTGTGGCTCACTTAACAACCACATTGCTTAGCATCAGAAATCCTTGTCCCAATTGTGGTTGTAAGTTGAGGGCTACCTGCATAGACTTCTGGATACAATTCGTGATGCTGGCTATCACATAGAAACCCTTGAATGCCATGGGACCAGGATACTTTCAGGATTACCTTTTCACAGTAGTATCTGCCTATCTCACATGCTGTAATAGGGAGGATACACCCCAAGTCTCTTCTTTGAAACTACAGGTAGTCCTCAATTTATGACCATAATTCAGCTCACCTTCTCTAGCAATAGAAGTGGAAGTGAAAACTCTTGCCTGATTTGGCTCTGTATTTCTGAAAATAATAAAGGAACCGCTCTCTAAGGTGTGCTGTTGTATTAAAAACACTCTTCCTGTAAGGTAGCATGCATTAGCATGCAGCTTTACGGTGTCTTTCTTTAGCCATGCAACAGATTTATTATTTGTTTATTAAATTTATATGCAGCTCATCTCACTATTCAAAGCAACTTGCCTCTTAAATGCATCTAATGGAGGTTTATGTTCAAAAATGTACCCAATGAATATGAAGGCAATTTGTTGTCTTATCAGGTGAGTAGAACTAGACTGATACAAAAGTGTCTAAGTGAAAGAGATACACATTCCATCATTTTCTTTTTATTTCATTAATCCTTTAGAATACAATCAAGAGAAATCCATGTGTCATTTTATTCAAAAGAAAGCAAGACAAGAAATAGAAGGCACTAGAAAAAATTCACAGTAGAATCTTTTTTCCTCCTCAACTACTTATACATGGAAGGGACAAGGAGTGAAAGACCAAATCTGTTCTTTATAAATTAAATCCATTTCCTATCCTTTCTCTAAACTTCTTAATTCAACCTTCATTCATCACTTTCTCGAGGTGTACTTACTCTTCATCTTTCATGGCATATGTTCACTGACTGAGACATTACCATGGATGTCTCCTATCCTACGTCACAGAATTAGGGAAGGAATATTGGAATAGAATCCTAGAAGATAGTTCCTATCCTAAACACTACATAGTTCCCTTCTGGAACAGGACCAAGAAGGCTAAAAATTCCCTCCAAATTCTTTCACTAGCTACACCTCTAAGCACCATTTTCCTGAACTCAAGTATAACTCCTGCATATCTCTCACTTGCTAAACTCAGAAACTGCCATTCTTATCATTTTGATCAGCCATTTTTATCTACAAATTCATTTTTCACTGTAATTTTAGGCAATTATGTCAATCACCTTGCACAAGGGGGGTGGGGGACTGTTTTTCTTTTTCTCCTTTACTCATGTAGACCTTCCTGACTCCAGTTAAAACGTTAAACAAAAGAAGAAATAAAAATAAGCACTGGTCATAGAAATATGTAACATTGTACATCTAATTATATATACACAAAGACATCCCACAACCTTCCCCCCCCCCTCCCATCCCTACTCCTAGAAAAAGAAGGCCATCCAAAGTTCAATCCTACAAAGTCTTTTCTATAGATCTGGGCCTCTTCAGATTGTCCTCATGCAGCAATAGGCACTTTGGCCCAAACCAGTTCCAAATAGGAGAGTTGTTGAGTTGCCTCAGCCTCTCTGGGCCTCCTGAGACATGGAGCGGGACAGTGAACGGCGCAGGCCAGCTTTTTTGAAGTCGGGGCAGGTGGGCTGGACAACAAGGGGCAACTCTTTGGTGATCTCAAACACAGGTGTCTTGTCAGGGCAGACGCCTGTGACTGGCAGAGACTCCACTGACTCTGATGGAGTTGGTGTCAGCTCCCGTTCAGCCTTGGTGCTTAGTTTGACTGGTGTGAAGATGGGCAAAGGCAGAGCTCGCTGATAAGGCAGATGGTAAGAGACCAGAGGCTCACCCAGCAGACCTAGACGGAGGATGCCCCATGGTGATCGCTGAATTATGGCCCAAGCCTCCTGTTGTTGGTGGTAAGTTTCTTTGTGCTGACTGTCCACCTCAGAGTGAGAGCAGCTATATGGATGTAAGCACAGTATGAATTAAAAATCCACCCTACAAAATATCTTAATAATTCTGTCTTGGAACCAACCATATAACATACATTGCTAGCAGAAACAGGGAAACAGAGTTCATCTAGAATGAAGCCATCAAGAATATTGCCATTCAAAATCATATTCTCAATTGGCTTGTTTGAAGTCCATGTTCCGTTTGCCAAAATGAAGAATGTATTGGTGCAATAAGAGCATGCAAACTCTGATCACTCAGTTTCATCCCACTGCTTCCCATTGTATAACATCTATGCTGGGAGGAAGTTTATTTCTGTTTGGAAGTTCCCTTCGTACATCCTTTAGAGCCCTAATCTTCCATGGTTGTCAATCACATAGCAAGGCTCCACAAATTGAGAAAGCCAGTAAAAAGAATAGATATAGGAGCTTGCCTAAGAGACTCATGCCCAGTTTTACTTTCATGTGATAGCAGTTTGTTGAGAAGAGAACATCTAAGTAGGGCTTTATAGGATTGAAGAAGTTCATGAAGGACATTCTGATTGCAAATTCTTAGCTGTGGCAGCCACAAAGTGGAAGTGGTTAATTCCAAATGGAATTTTGAAGATCTCTCCCCCACCCCAAATCTATCCAGTTTAAGTGAATGAAGAACACAATAGCAAATACAGTTCAATGTAAGGGAGATACACTATCTCCAAAACAGATTAATAAATATTCTAACTTCATATAAATGATAATGCAGGCAATGTGATTAATGTGTGTGGAAGAAAGGAAGAAGGAAAGTTTCTTCTATACTTGGTATAATTAGGGAAGGAGGTGAAGATTATATTATAATCTTTTCACAGATTTGTGATATAATAATGATGCATTTCAAATATTGTGAAAAAGTGTCATCAGCATTCTTTAAAAGGGAGAACATGTTAAGGCTGTATAGATTGCACATTCAGTTTTAAAAAGAACGACATCATATATTATATTTTGTATGCTAAATATAGAGAAAAGGGTAGAAAGAACATTTTGTTGCTCTCCCATTCTCTCTCATGGCAGTAGATCTTGAAATGCTCAGAAAACTGGAGAAATTCAGCAAAGGAGGTCCCTTTCATTCAATGATAATATTCACACAGTATACTAAGCCTTCAAATATATGTTTGTTGCTAAGCGTATGTGAAATTGAACTTAGTATATGTATCATTCAAGGATGGCATTCACTATCACTAAGTTGGGTGGCTTCAATTTAGGTGGCTTTATATGTCTAAGGTGGTTTGGACAGATAAATGGAAGATTGTCCTTTCAATGACTATTTCTTACAATGCTTGCCAGAATAGGAAGCAGTGTTGCCCTTCTCAAAAAATATTCAGTGTAGGTGAAACAGAAGCAAGACTAGGTAGGTCTTTGCCTAGAAATTTGCTCTTACAGCCAGAGGTGACATATTTTTGTAAACAACATAGGACAATGAACTCTATCATGGCCTGCTTGCCTACACTCAGTCTGGCTTTGAACCAGCAAAGCAGTCAATGTATATGATCCATCTACTAAAATGAATTTAATAGTAGCAGGAAAATCTACTTTTAAAAATCCTGGCTGCAATAACCATGAACACATCGTTCTCCTTTCAACCCAAGTCACCTTTTTCAATGGTATGTCACTGATGCCTTGATTTAATGTCACATACCTATTCATCTAAGATGCCA
The DNA here is from genome assembly GCF_964273705.1 of Natrix helvetica. NCBI lineage: Eukaryota > Metazoa > Chordata > Lepidosauria > Squamata > Natricidae > Natrix > Natrix helvetica. The sequence goes on along the minus strand of NC_138554.1, from coordinate 49,376,748 downwards.
TAATCTAAACACAAGGTTAGAGCATATGGAGATTCATATTTATGTCCATCCTTTGGGTGTGCCTTTCCCTTTCTGTCTCTTCTGTCTTTATACGTAACATACAATAGGCATATATCTGGTGCTATACATAATCATAACCTCAGAAACACTTTGATTCAACCCCATGCTAAGTTGTTGCTTTCCGATGAAAGAAATACATCAACCTCTTGAAAAACCCAGCTGTTCTCCATCTCCCAATGCATGTAGTATGTCCAAGATCTGATTATGTTTGATTTCTTAAATGAATGTATCACAATTTCACTTTGTGTAGACATGGTATTAGGAGTCCCAGCAGTCTATCCTCCAAGTTTCAGAAAAGAACTGGGGAATCTCTCCCCACCCATCTACTGGAATAAATCATTTTTGATCAAGTCTAATGCAACCTTTGCCTAATCAAAGGCAAGCACTTACCCTTCTTCAGGCCTTGAGGTGAGTGACAAGTCTTTCCATTCAGCATTGAATGATTCCTTCCGGGCCGCATCCTTCTCAGACACCCGGCAGGCCAGTTCAGCTGCAGACAGTGTGCCGGAGCTGTGGAGAATCACACTCTTGCCGTGCATCTTTTTGTTGTAAAGATCTGTTTGAAATAAAACAAGATCTGTAAATCTCAATTCTGTCTAGTGTTTTGTCCCTGCTTAGGTGGCTTATATAGTTTTAGGAGAGCTCATTTCTGGGGGATGGTGCTAGAGCTAAATTAGTCTTGCAGAGTCACTGCTACAACATTCCAATACTGAATACCTCTTCTTCTTATCCGCCCCTTTGCCCTCATGGGATATTTATGTATTACTGGAATCCACACTAGTGACATTAATTTTTTTAAAATGCTCTTTTATTTCTGTACTTCCTGGCAATAGTATGGACTGCTAATTTAATTAACTCACTATTTGAAGATGAAAAGAAAGTTTGTAAGTTCTAAATCTACAGCATTGTGTAGCAATCTTTAACTTGGATGGACATTAAAGCAACTTAACACTTCAAATTACAATCTAATGAGCTCATGAAAAGCCATAACTTTATTTGGGGGTCTCTCTCTCTCAAGGAGAAAGTTGGTCTTTATAGATACATGTCTTCTTAATGCCTTTAGAGCAGCCCAAATATTTTTTTTAAATTATCTTTGATTTTGCAGAGTATCAAGTACTTTTACATCATTAAGGAATTGTGAAAGTACAGTAAACGTTAGGCTGTATTTCCTCCTCCTCCTCTTCTTCTTCATTATTATTATGGTTCTTTTCAGAGTCAGCCAGATATTTAGAGAGGACCTGGCATTTTTGTTCCACCTATCAAGTCCTTTCCAAAGACCTGGGATAGACAGATGTTGTTCGATGGTTGCAGGATGTAAACTGTGAACTCTTCAAGTCTAACTGTAAACTGCTTTTTATAATTGACTGAGATGATTTCATCAATGTCAATAGTGTTCAAGAGATGCTCAAGATGTTTTGGGATTGCACCCAGGGTGCCTATTAATTAGGTACTATCTTTGCTCTCTTTTGCCATTATTATACTTCCATTTGCACATCTTTGTACTTTGTGAATTTCTTTCTATACTGTTCTGCTATCTCCAGGTATGGCCACATCGACCATTGAGACTTTTTTTTTGTCTTTCTCATTGACAGTTGTTTATTATTATTATTATTATTATTATTATTATTATTATTATTATTATTATTATTATTATTATCATCATCATCATCATCATCATCATCATCATCATCATCACTATAATCTGTTGAGAACAATGTGAAGTCACAGCTGCCAGTTTTTTAGTTGGCATTGACCTTGATATGCATCATGTTTTTCCCAAGAACCTGGGTATCATAATATATTTATGTAGCATGTATGCAGATTTATGTAGGTTTATACTATTATGTAAAAGAATACGCAATTTCATAAGCGCTTCAATACTAATATTGTATTAGTATTAATTAATATTATCTTTTATTGTCAGAGTACATACACTTGTATATTCACCATCAAACACCTATAATCATTATACTAGAAAGCATCAGTGTGCAAAAGGTGTATAAGCAGAGAGTATTCAGAATCAGTTCTTCTAAGAAATTTTGACTTCATATTCATTTCAAGCTTCTTTTCCCTGAAAAACAAAATCATTATTTCAGGTATTGGGAACCAAGGCTTAATAATTCAAGAAGGTATTCTGTAATAGAAGAAAGATTTGCAGAACTTGTTGATGAGGGGGAGGCTTGCTTTGGGAGTACACAGCTCTATGACAGTTCCGCAGGATGAAGTCATTTGGAAAAACCTTTCCACTCCCTCCCTCCCTCCCTCCCTCCCTCCCCCTCAGGTTTCAGGAGCACCATACTCCCTCAGAGCCAAGCTCATGCTCACTTTCCTCATGTCCAGAGAGACCCAATGCCAAAACTTTGGTGTAATTGGGAGAAAATGTCCTGCATGTTCCTGAAGGGTAGATAGGGTCAGGGGCAACATGAGAGGTTGAATTGGCAAGCAGTCCTTACCAAGAGGCATGGAAATGCTGGGAGTAGAAGAAGCATGACTATTGCACTATGTGTAAAATCAAACACTGCAAAGACGTGGGACAAGAAGGAACTCATAAGCTGGGAATAAGAATCAGCATGCCTTTTGCATTGCACCCTTTTAAATGGCACTAGTTAAAAGGCATGAGAAGTGGTCATATGTGACTTACTGACTTACTATGAATGAATAGACATACCGGTGCACATGGCTTGATTTCTCCTATTAGCTCTAGCATAACCAAACTTTCCATAACTGAATTCTATTGATATAGAAACAAGAATCCCTGCTTTACCAATCCAAAGTAACTCAGGCAGTGGATCTGCCAGACAGTCAGTCTCTTCTGCAGTTGTAAAATAACCTTGAACTATTTTCTTGGATTAAGTACAGGGGTGGATTCCTGCCAGTTCTAACCTCTTTTATAGAAGAGGTTCCACAAATCTACAGTGCCGTTTAGAACCGGTTCCAGCTCCCTCCCCCTGTCCATCCGCACATCATCAAGATGAAGAGCGAGAAGAGGAATTCTGGGAGTTGAAGTCCACAAGTCTTAAAGCTGTCAAGTTTGAACACCCCTGGGTTTTTTTTCTAAAGGGTTAGGGGTGCAGGGGTCTTGTAACTTGACAGCTTTAAGATTTATGTGCTTCAAATGCCAGAGTTTCTGAGCCAACATTTTGGTTGCTAAGCAAGAGCGTTGTTAAGTGAATTTTACCACATTTTACAAATTGGCCATACCCACCCAGTCACATGGCTGGCAAGCCACTCCCACCCAGTCACATGGCTGGCAAGCCACTCCCACAAAGCAGGCCACACCTACAGAAGAGGACCTAAAAAAAATTGAAACCTACCACTGATTAAGTAGTATGTAAACCAATCCTAAGTATGCCTTGGGACTGCATCAATTCAACCCAAAAAGTCCCATGGAACTCAAAGTGTTAGATTGGGTAATGGATAGGCACACACAGGCTTAACGGTAACAACAGCTCTTTATTAAGTACAACAAGTGAGAACAATCCAGCGAAGGTTGAGTCTGACAGCAGCCCTTTTATAGGGAGCTGTCAGACCCTTTGATCAATAGGATTAAACCTCTGTTCCCACCGGAACAGAGGACCTTGGTGGAAACTACTGTAGTTAGAGCAAGTATCTAACACACCTCCCTTCTTGGATGGAACAATCCTACTAGTTACATAGTCACGCAGGTAGGCGGGCTTTAGGGTCGCTTTGCCTGACCTGTGCAGTTCAGTAGGAAAGGTTTCCTTGGACAGGTCAGACAGACCTGTTTGCTCTGCAGCTCCGCTTGGTAGAAGCTCCTGGAACCTTTCACAGGCCGTGGCTGGAGCTTCTAGAGCCAGTTCGCTCGGAGCTCGCTGCAGGCCTGCAACAAAACCAGATAAGTTTCCCGGTACCCTCGGGCTTGAGATGGCCGTGGAAGGAGTGAGTGTTTGCTCTGTTTGGGTAGAGCTTTGGCTAACTCATGTAGGAGTTACCTCTAGTTGTCTAAGAGTGGAGTTGGAGAGGTGGCCACGGAGTTGGTCAATATGCCTCCTCCAATTCCTACCGTCCTCGAGCTCTAGGAGTAAGAGCGAGGGCCAGTCATGCCTATCATTGTGGCAGGAATCCACAGAGTTCCTCTGGCATAGTTGTGGGTGTATACCAAATCCCCTACGCTAAAAGTCCGAATCTTGCTTGTGGAGTCTGGGGGCGATGAGGCAGAATAATTGGGGTGTAGCCGGTCTAAGTGGGACCTTAGCCAGTGACCCATGAGAAGCTCGGAGGGGCTTCTCCCTGTAGTGGTACTGGGTGTGATGTGCTGAATTAGCAAATAGTGGTCAACCCATGTTTGCCAATCTCCCGGGCCCATCTTAGAGAGGGCCTCTTTTGCAGATCTCACCATTCTCTCTGCCTGACCACTGGAGGCCAGATGGAATGGCGCAACCAGGGCATGCCTGATTCCCTGAGCTGCTAGGAAGGTCTCAAATTGCATGGCAGTGAATTGGGGCCCGTTGTCAGAGACCAAGACGTCGGGCAGGCTGTGTGTGGAGAAAAGTCTCTGTAGCACCTTGATGACCGCTTCTGCCACAGTGGAGGTCATCAGGACTACCTCTAACCATTTCGAGTAGGCGTCCACAACTGCGAGAAATGTCTGGCCATGAACTGGACCAACAAAGTCAATGTACACCCTAGACCATGGTGCTTGAGGTCGCTCCCACTCCTTAGCGGGTGCCTCTGGGGGATCTGGTCTGGACTCCTGACACAGTGTGCAGGTCGCCACCCATTCTTCAATCTCCCTGTCCATGTTAGGCCACGTAACTCCTAGCCAAAGACTTCATCCTGATAATTCCAGGGTGGCCTACGTGTAAAGCCTCTAATACTGCAATGTGCAGTTTGGGTGGAACAACGACCTGGTCCCCCTACAGAAAACAGCCATTTGCAACCGATAACTCATCGAATTTGGCAAAATACATTTTGAAATCAGCCCCAACAGGCCCCTTGGGCCACCCCCTCCACACCCAGTTCAAAATTTGCTTGATGGTGGAGTCCTTTGCAGAGTGACGGGCAACGTCACTGGATGAGACAGGCCCAGTCTGTCTTGATTATTACGCATGCCCAAGATGGTGTCCTGTCGCGTTTGAGGAGAGCTTCGGGGAGATGATTGTCCTTCTTGGGGCTTGCAGGGGTACCCTATTCCATCGTTGGTTCCAGGTCCAGTTATGAGAACTTCCTGGGACCTCGGGGATACCCTTGAGCTGCGATGTCCTGCCTTATAGCCGGACTATCGTGAGTGAAATGGGGCAGTTAGCGGTGAAAGGAGAATGGACAACATCGGCGGCTGCCAGCATGGGTGTGGTCAGCAGCTGGGGCGGGACGCCCGGCCTGGGGTCTCTGCAGCCGGCATGGGTATGGTTGGCGGTGGCGGTGGGACGCCCGGTCTGGGGTCTCTACAGCTGCTGCTCCCCACGCCGTGGTGTTATCCCGGTTGCTCCCCCCCTCCTCCTTGCTTATGAACATAATAAATTAAATTAGCGGGGAGGGGCTGAGGCAGCTGGCATGGATATTAACGCCAGCAGAAGATGGCTTTGGGAGTTGGCGTGGACGCGGTTGGAGTGGGGGGGGTCCTTCATTGTGCCCCCCCAGTATTACTGCCGTTGCCTGGGCCACCGTACTGTGCCATTTGGCCATTTGGCCATTTGGCCATTTGGCCCCCCCTCCTGTGATATTATGGACTGGGTCAACTGAGTGCGGCCCTGGCGATGGATGTGAGTGCGGTTGGCGTGGGCAGAGCTTAGCTATTGGAGTCGGAGTTGGAACAGCCACCGATGCCGCCGCTGTCCTCATTGCCGCCATCACTGGCCGCTTCACCACCTCGCAAGCTAGCATCTGCTGCGATTTTGGACAGCTGTCCGTTACCCTTACATATGATCCCCAACACCGACTATTTTTATGATGGACATAGCTTCCTGCTACCCTCTTGAACACTGCCGGCTGCCCCCCCCCCATGAACATGTCATCTCGTTCCATCTCCCCATGATGTCATCCCGTTTGGTTGATGCCACACTCTCCTCTACGTTATACTGCGACAGAACTTTATTCCCTCCGGGAACTCCCCCTTTCCCGGGGATGGCCTTCTGACCTATCAAGATGCTTCCTTAATGACGGATCTTGGGATCCCGAGAGGTGGCATGCGAAGAAGAGACTTCTTAAGGGTTTTTTACAGTGGCTTTTAAACCAAATTTTAAGGGGGGGGGTTGATTCGGATGGCTCAGACAGGCTTGGGGGGCAGTCTGCCAGGGACAGGCCAGAGCTAACTAATGGGTGTGGGTTGGTAGGGCTAGGAAGGGTTGGGATTCTGGGGGAGACATTAAGCCATTTCATTGGGGGATTCACCATCTCTACTGTTTGTGGGAGAGGCAGATATGGTGGGGGCCAAGGGCCAAATGATGTTCGGAGGACGCGGGTTTGCTGTTTAACAGCGATCGCATGTTCCAACCCTCATCGCCCTTCTCGCACCCCCGGGTGCTCGGGATTACAGACCCTGGTCTCTGGCTGGTGTCGCTTAATGCCAGGTCCATGGTACATAAGGCTCCCCTCATTTACGACCTCATACAAGAGGGTAGAGCGGATCTGGCGTGCATTACGGAGATCTGGTTGGGCCATGAGGGGGGTGTGCCCCTTAGCGAACTATGCCCACCAGGCTTCCGGGCGTTTCACCAGCCGAGAGCCCAGGGCAGGGGTGGGGTGGCGGCGGTGGTTATTAGGGAAAGTCTCAGACCTCAGGAGGTCACTGTGCCTCAGATAGGTGGGTGTGAGTCCCTCTTTGTGAAGTGGGGCCTTGGAGCTCAGGTGGGCCTTTTTGTTACGTACCTGTCTCCCTGCTACGTTTCATCAGCCCTGCCGGAGCTGCTGAATGTTTTAGCTGGATTGGCGGTTGATTTCCCCAGGCTCATGGTCCTGGGGGATTTCAATCTGCCTTCCATTGGCGAGACATCCGAGTCAGCTCGGGAGTTCATGGCTTCCATGACAGCTATAGACCTAACTCAGTTAATTCAAGACCCCACCCATAATGGGGGACACACGCTCGACCTGATTTTTGTCTCTGGGCAGTGGATGAATGATCTAGATTTAGGGGATATTTCTATTCAACCCTTGTCATGGTCTGATCATTTCCTCATCAGGCTTGACTTCCATACCGCTACCCCTCACCGCAGGGAGTCGGAACCGACTAGATGGTTCCGCCCTAGGCATCTGATGGACCCCAAAAGGTTCCTGATGGAGCTTGGGACTTTTCCTGAATCCCTTGCTCACAACTCGACCGAGGCCCTAGTGGAAGCCTGGGATAGGGCTGCCGCTGGGGCCTTGGATCGCGTTGTGCCTTTGTGGCCTCTGACCCGGTGTCAATCCCAGGTGGCTCCCTGGTTTACCGAGGAGCTCCAGGAGATGAAACGCCGGAAAAGACGCCTAGAAAGTGGCTGGAGGGCCAGCCGGTACGAATCTGATTGAACACTAATAAGAATTCATATTAAATCCTACTTAGTGGCGATAGAAGCGGCAAAACAGCAATATTTTTCCGCTATTATCGCATCCACAGATAACCGCCCAGCCGCCCTGTTTAGGGTGACCTGCTCCTTACTTAACCAAGGAACTGGGGAAGACCCCTTGCAGGGTAGGGCTGAAGAATTTGTTCAGTATCTGCAGGATAAAATTGCTGAGATCCGGACAGGCTTTGACTCTGACTGGGTAGATTCGGGCGAGCCGACGGGGATGAATCTTGAGGAGACAATCTGGGATGGGTTTGACCCTGTGACCCCCGAAGGCATGGACAGGATTATAGGGAGACTCAGTGCTGCCACTTGTGTGCTGGACCCATGTCCCTCTTGGTTAGTTTCGGCTTCCCGGGAGGTGACACGAGGCTGGCTCCAGGCGATTACCAAGCTTCATTGAGAGAGGGGTTCTTTCCCACTGCCTTGAAGGAGGTGGTGGTGAGGCCCCTCCTTAAGAAGCCTTCCCTGGACCCAGCTTCTTTAGCCAACTATCATCTGGTCTCCAACCTTCGCTTTGTAGCAAAGGTTGTCGAGAGTGTGGTAGCACGTCAGCTTCCTCAGTACCTGGATGAAGCTGTCTACCTGGATCTGTTTCAGTCGGGTTTCAGGCCCGGGTACAGCATGGAGATGGCATTGGTCGCATTGGTCAATGATCTCTGGCGGGCCTGGGACAGGGGCTGCTCCTCTGTCCTGGTCCTATTAGACCTCAATATGCTGATGATACCCAACTTTTCATCTCTACCCCAAACCACCCAAACGATGCCCTCGACGTGATGTCCTGATGCCTGGAGGCTGTGCGGATCTGGATGGAGAGGAACAGGCTCGAGCTCAATCTCTCCAAGACTGAGTGGCTGTGGTTTCCGTCATCCCGATTTTTACATCTTGTCCCATCTTTGACGATAGGGGGAGAAATTTTAGCCTCCTCAGAGAAGGCTCGCAATCTGGGAGTCCTATACACGGCTTAGTTTAGAAGAACACCTGACGGCCGTGACCAGGGGGGCCTTTTACCAGGTTCGCCTGGTACGTCAGTTGCGCACCTTCCTGGATCGGGATGCTCTGTGCACAGTCACTCATGCCCTCGTCCTTTCTCTCTTGGACTACTGCAACACTCTCTACATGGGGCTGCCCTTGAAGAGCACCCGGAGGCTTCAGCTGGTCCAGAATGCAGCCGTGCGGGTTGTCATGGGGGTACCTAGGTGCTCCCATGTTACACCCCTTTTAGGCGGCCTGCACTGGTTGCCAGTTGTTTTCCGGGTGCGATTCATGGTATTAATTATGAACTTTAAAGCGCTCCATGGCTTAGGCCCAGGGTACCTGCGAGACCACCTACTGCCACCAGTAGCCTCCCACCATCCAGTACAATCCCACAGAGTTGGCCTCCTCAGGGTGCCGTCGGCCAGACAGTGTCGGCCGGGGACCCCCAGGGGGAGAGCCTTCTTTGTGGGAGCGCCTTCCCTCTGGAATGAGCTGCCCCCAAAGCTTTGCATAATCCCTGACCTCCAGTCCTTCCGACGCGCCCTAAAAAGTTGGCTTTTCCAGCAAGACGACCTGGCCTGTTAATGTTAAGTCATTTTTAAATGAGTTTAGAAATTTGGTTTGGTTTTTTTGGATATGTATTTAATTTCTTTTTAACTTTTGGGATGTGTGTTTTTTAATGTTGTACGTTGCCCTGAGTTCTTTGGGAGAAGGGCGGCATATAAATCCAATAAAAAACAAACAAACAAACAGTCTCAAGGCAGTCAATGAGGAGGACTGGCATCTCGGGGGTAGGGTCAGCAAGATGTTCAGGCAGTGGGCAGCAGCTGAGAGCGTCAGCATGCCCCAAAGTGGAGTCTGGTCGGTGGATGAGACGGTAGGAGTAGGCAGCTAGGAAAATGGTCCATCTGGTCATGCGGGGTGATAATTACACTGGGGTAGGTCGGTCCCCAGCCAGTAAGCCCAACAATGGCTTGTGGTCCGTAACCAGTTCGAAGTCCCGGCCATAAAAAAAGTCATGGGACCTCTTTACTCCGGCCATGGCAGCCAAAGCCTCACGGTCCAACTGGCTGTAGTTCCGCTCTGCGATAGACAAGGTCCTGGAGTTAAATGCAATAGGGGCTTCGGTTCCGTTGGGCATGCGGTGGCTGAGGACGGCACTGATGCCAAACAGGGAAGTGTCGCAGGTCAGCACCAATGGCAGGGTCTGGCTGTACTGTACCAGGAAGGAATCCACCATCCGGAGTCATTTTACCATGCCAAATGCGGCAGCTTCGGCTTTGCCCCAGGAACACTTTGCGTTCTTAGCCAGGAGACAGTGTAAGGGCTCAGCAATAGTGGCTTTCTATCTAAGCAAGATGCTGTAGAAATTAAGGAGCCCGAGGAATGCCTGCAGCTTGGTTTGATTGGGAGGTGTGGGGGCGTCCTGAATTGCTTTGATTTTTTTGTGTGTTGGGTGAATCCCAGAGCCATCGATTAGGTACCCTAAGAATTCAACCCTTGGCATGTTAATTTGGCATTTCTTTTTTTTGAGATGGTGGCCTTTGTCTCTAATTCGAGCCAAAACTGTTTGTACACATTTGAAAAGTTGAGCCTCGTTTGCAGCCAATACCAAGATGTTGAAATAAGGGACGACTCCTGGAATCCCCTGCAAAAGCCATTCCATCACACTTTGGAACAGTCCAGAGGCGATACTAATGCCGAATTGCAGGCAGTGACATTTGAATGCATCCCTGTGCGTCACAATGGTTTGGGCCTCCACCATAGCGCCATCTGCAAGCAATTGTTGGTATGTCTGCACCATGTCCAATTTACAAACAAATTTCCGGGGCCTAATGAATGACGGAGGTGCTGTACAATGGGTACAGGGTAGGCATTCTGTTGTAGCGCTTTATTGTGTACTTGTAGTCCGCACAGATGCAGACAGAACTGTCAGATTTGACAGGTGTCACTATAGGGGTCTCCCAGTGTGCGTGATCAACCAGCTCTAGGATTCCCTGGCCTATGAGCTTGTCAATTTCCCTGTCAATTTTGGGGCGGAGAGCAAAAAGTACTCTCCTGGGCTTTAGCCTTATTGGGGCTATGTTGGGGTCCAAACTAAAGGAAATTGGATTCCCCACATACTTACCCAGACCAGTACCGAAGACACCCTCGAACTCTTTAAAGATGGCTTCAGCGCCGTCATCTTTGAAGGCGTTGATACCGGTCACCTCTAGGCCCAGGGCTTGGAACCAATCTAGCCCTAGGAGTTCTGCAGGTTGCCGCTGACCACTGTCACTGGGAGTTTCCCGCTGAACTGCTTGAACTTCACCTGGAAGGTGCCTTGGCCCACGATGGGGACCCGGTTTCCCTGGTAATCTCATAGGCGGATGTCAGGGGTGCGAAGATGCTGCTTCTTTAGGCTTGGCATAGCCTGCTTCAGGGTAGACCATGGTATGATGTTCAGTGATGACCCAGTGTCGATCTCCATCTCACATGGGGAGTCCTCAATGAGGACTTTGATCTTCAGCTTTTTTGGCTGCTTGCTTCGGACGTGGCCAATTGATGTGGTAGGTGGCTTTATTGTCGCCCTCTGAGCGCCGTGGTGGCTTCTGCCAGGCCCCTTGGTTGGGCCTCTGTTGGCGGTTTGGTGTGTTTCTAGGCTGCCAGGCAGTGGCAGGGAATTTGCTCCAGCACACCTTGGTGATGTGCCCCTTTCACTTGCAGCGCTGGCAGGTTGCGTCACGGAAACGGCAAGCCAATCTGGCATGGTCTCCTCCGCAGCTAGTGCAAGGCGGGAGACGTGATTTGAATTTGCATGCCGGCTGGGCGCAGCTACTGCACATACAGCAGCTGTCATCTTCTTTGCCTTCTGAGCTCTCGGGCTCTGCAGCCTCGCGATGTACGCGTGTACTTTTTCGCGCACCTTGTGGAGTGCTTTGGCACTGCAGAGTCTCAGTAGATTTGACGTCTGATTCGGATGCCCTGGCTTTGTCCAAGGCGATCTGTAGAATGAGGTTAGATTTAGCGAGTAACTTCCTCTGTAGGTTAATGTCCCGTATGCAACAAATTATGCGGTCCAGAAGTTAGTTAGACTGTAGTTAGAATGAGTATCTAACACCAAGGAATTTAAATCTGAATCAATATGCCTTGAATTATTCTCAAGTGACACCATGCTTATTTAGTCCCCCCCCCCCAATCTTTCTGTAACATTTCCAACATCAAAGAATAAGGGCTTGGCATTCATTCAGCATTGTATGGGATATTTAGCCTGTGGTTTTTAGAAACCCATCAGCTGTTCTTTGTTACTAGACACTAATTGTTGATAGCAGCCAGCACAAACAAATGAGATGACTCCTCAAAGCCCGTTACTTGCTCACTATAATAATGAGAATTATTTTTACTAAGTTTTCCGGCAGTTGTATCATCTAACTCGCAATATCAGACAGATCCCATATATGCAGACAGATGTGCACTTGATTACTTTGGAACAGCTTGCTTGACAGACATGTTTTTAGTTGCACATATACCACCACCCGGATTGTGCACAATAGATGTACAATTATTCCAGTGGGCAGCTGAAAAGGAAAACAAATGAAGGTGGGGATAATTGTCCCTGGCTCTTGCTTGATGTGACCTTAATGCTTTTTCAACGGGTTGCAATAAGATGCAGTTTCTAACTATATCTCAGTCTGCAAAGCAAATTAGGGTAAAGAACTAGCAGTAAAAAGGAAAAAATAAGCAGCTAGCTAAGAGTAATATGAGAGCATAATTTCTCCTCTGGGTGTCTCAGAGGAAAGAAAAGAATAGTTCAGCTGGAATACTTCAGAAGCTCCATTCCATAGTAACCTTCAATTTTACATAGAGAAATTCTTTGTGTATTCAGTTTTACTAGACTTTGATAACAACAAGTCCTACCAGATTTCTTTGGCAAAGGTGAGCCGTTTTCCTTGACTTGACTGCTGCATTATTAAAATAATGAAATATCATGGCTAAGCAAATCAACGGAAAAGAGACATTAAAACATTGAAGTTAGCTCCCATAAAAGATATATAGTTCTACTGATGCCTTTTTTGGAAAAACTTTGCCTTTCCTTCCCCCCTCTCCCCCCAGTAAGGTATTTTCCATCACAGCAGGTAGGCTACAGCAAAGTTCACCTTTCTCTCCATCTCCTTCCTTTGTTTTGCAACAACATTTTGCCTCATCCTCTGGAATTCCCAACCAGAGGAGTTCAGCAGATTGGGAACAGTTATATTATTTTCTCTCCATCCAATTCTGCAAAACAGGGTGATTTGTGGAATGCAGATCAGAACATCTAGTATTTTTCTTTTTGAAATAAAGATTACTTTATGATATTCACATTCAACTCTACATGCTCCATGGCTCTGTAACTTTCATTTTCTATTCTTCCATGCTTTGTTAATACATTCAAAAATGTGATGGGAAGGGGAGACAGATGCAGATTTCCTCTGCCTTCTACATCTTCCACTCATGTTAAGGATCACATTGCAGTCCGGGTCTAAAACAGCCTTCTCCAATCTGATATCTTCCAGATGTTCCTGCCATCTAAGCTAGCAATAATGCACTAGGGATGATGGGATTGTAATTCAGTGCATTTGCATGCACTTGCATAGAGAAGGTTATATAATTTTACAACCTCAAAGAGGTTAGCAGGATATACAGCTGATAGTGCCTTATCTGCAATTGTAGAGACTAGAAAATGTCATTATTATGTCAGTCAACAGGCAAGCGTTTTCATTGTTCTATCCAACCATGCCAAATGTCTTTGATGCATCTATCAAAGTAAAATGTATCAACTAAGTGTATTATTCCTTTTTAACAATTAATATTGTTAAACTATTATATTTTTAATATTGCATAGCATTTTTACTTCTATCCCAACTTTGAAAAATTGAGCAATCCCTATAAACTGAGAATTAGTTTAATCAGAAACACAGTATAAGAATAAAAATTAAATACTATTTCTTCTCCCAGAAATAGATGAACGTTTTGCTAATCAGTTAACGAATGTATGCAGGAAACACAATGGAGGACTTATCCTAGCATCAACTGGAAGTCAAATTCTGCATCAAGTGGGAGATCAAGCAGGTTCCTGACTAACCTAGCTGACAACTTTGTCATCCAAAAGGTAGAGGAAGGGATTAGACGGTCTGTTATACTGGATCTAATTCTTACTAACATAGAAGAAATGATAGAGTGGCTTGAAGTTGCAGGAATCTTTGGAGAGAGTAACCATGTCATATTAGAATTCAATATAATGCAGGCACAACCAATAGAAACATAATCAAAAAGAAAAATAAGAAATCCAAGAAAAAATCAGCATGTTTACACAAAGACCTCTCTGATAAACTGATAGACAAAAAGGATAAGAATAAAAAATGGAAACACGGATACATAACTAAGACAGAATGTCAGCATATGACCCAAACCTGCAAAAGGCAAAGCTAAGGCCCAGAATGAAATAAGACTTTATTCTGAAAAAAATTATTTTTGACAAATGTCAAAAATAATTTTAAAAAATTCTTTCAAAATATAAAAAACAAGAAAAAAGTCAAAGAAACAATTGATCTACTAATGGTAGAAAATGACAAGGAGGTGATGAGCAGCAGGGAGAAAGCAGAGTTACTTAATTCTTTATTTGTATCTGTCTTCACAAAAAAAGAAAAAAATAGCCCATCCTACCAAAAAGAGAACTATACAAAACAGAATAGGAATTTAAATTAAAATAGGGAAGAAAACACCTGTCCACTCTAGATGAGTTCCAATCAGTGGTGGTTTCAAAATTTTTTAGAACCTCTTCTGTAGGTATGGCCTACTTTGTGGGAGTGGCTTGCCAGCCATGTGACCAAGTGGGAGTGGCTTGGCAGTCGTGTGACTGGGTGGGCGTGGCAAACTTGTAAAATGTGGTGAAACTCACTTAACAACGCTCTTGCTTAGCAACCAAAATGTTGGCTCAGGAACTCTGGCATTGAAGCGTGCAAGTCTTAAAACTGTCAAGTTACAAGACCCTTGCACCCCTAAGCCTTTAGAAAAAAAAAACCCAGTGATGTTCAAACTTGACAGCTTTAAGACTTGTGGACTTCAACTCCCAGAATTCCTCCTCTCACTCTTCATCTTGATGATGTGCAGACGGGCGGGGGGAGGGAGCTGGAGCCGGTTCTAAACGGCACTGTAGATTTGTGGAACCTCTTCTATAGAGGTTAAAACTGGCAGGAACCCACCCCTGGTTCCAAACACCAGGACTACCAATATTACATCCCAGAGTTTTGAAAGAGCAGGCACATGTGATCTCAGAACCACTGAACCATATCTTTCAAAGATCCTGAAGTACCAAGGAACTACCAGAGGACTGGAAAAGAGCTGATATGGTTCCCATCTTCAAAAAAAGAGAGGAGAAAACAGATTTAGGAAACTACATATCAATCAGCCTGACATTAATACCTGGGAAGATAATAAATAAATTAAAAGATAATTAAAAAACAGATTTGTGAACACCTAGAAGCAAGCAAAAGTAACAATCAGAGGGGAGGTTAGCCTATTTTCCAAAGCACCAGAAGGAAAGACAAAAAGCAATGGAAACTAACCAAGGGGAGAAGCAACATAGAACTAAAGATAAACAAGTGGAACTGCTTGCCTTCAGAAGTTCTGGGTGCTCCATCACTGGAGGCTTTTCAATATATACTGAGCAGCCATTTGTTTGAAATAGTGTAGGGTCTCCTGCTTGGGCAGATGGTTGGAATACAAGAACTCCAAGGGCCCTTTCAACTCTACTGTTGTGTTCTGTTCTCTTCTGTTGTGTTCCAGTTCTATTATCCAAGAAAAGCAGTTGAGAGTGAGGATACTCATTTTTGTTTCACTGTACTTTATTTTTAAATGTTTAGGGTTCTGATTGCATATCCCCTATATAATGTGTAGTCTGGTCCTAAGTAATGAAAGATTGGCATCTCTTGGTGGGGGCTGGGAGAGAGCCATTGCCCCATCTGGATTGTGTCTAAGGTGATTTGATGATATAGAAGGAACTTGATTTACAACTGCTATTTCCTGCCTCTCAAAAGTGGGAGGGTGGGTCATATATTAAATTCAAGAGCTATGCATTATTTGTGCACAAGATCCTTCCCTGAAGGACAGTGGTTATCTGTCATACCATATTGCCCTCCCTGGTTCCTGACACTAATTTTGTTATACTGAATGTACAACCTCAATAAAGTGTCCTTTCAATACAGTTATTAAATGACTGTCCAGTACAAGATACACACTCCATTCCCTTGCCTTCCCCCAACAGCTTTGCCAGAGCCTTTATCAAGCTCTTTGAAAGGTCTTCTCAATTACTCTATGAAAGGGCGTGGATGTATATTGGACAAATGACTCCAATTTATAGATACCCTACAGGGAATCTCTGATGGTATCAGCTCAAAGTACTTGGCACTAATTGCATTGGGTCCATTAACTTGTTCCAATACCTTGGGCATACAGGGCTATAAAACCACCACTTGTCAACTCCAAGCACAGTAGGTGAGCTGAATGCGACTAAGTATCTCCAAAGCCATGAATGCCAATGGTGTTGCAGCTATGGCTGAAAACTACCAGAAGTTCGACCCCTTGGCTTACTTGCAGAACAACTATGTGGCACCACGTGCCAATTTCACTAGTGAAGAGTTTGTGGTGCCCTGGAAGCTTCGTTGCCTGGCAGATGCCTTTGCCACAGGTAAGGAGTTACCAAGGTTTACACTAGTTGGAAGGACCTCTTGATACTTAACATTATTTTTTTCTCTGGCTGGAACATTCTGTGGTCTCCCCTCCTAGATTATTTCCCTTCCCGTTAATAGAATATTTGTTAATACATTTTCAAAATGCTAATCTTCGTAATCAGGAACAAAGAACAGAACAGAACAGAATAGAATGCTTTATTACCAAGGGTGATTAGACACACAAGGAGTTTGTCTTTAGTGCATAAGCTCTCATATGTACATACAATAACAAAATTATAGGTCATAGATCATAAATCATAGTTACAATCATTATGATACAAACAACAAGTGATAAATCACAAGAAAGCAATAGGGGAAGATAGTAGGGAAGATGAGAAATGAGAAGATGAGAAAGATGATAATAGCAATAGAGCCTACTACATGGGTAAATACCTTAGCCCTAAAACAATGCTATGGAAATTAAGTGTTTAGCGGAGTGATGGCATGGGGGAAGAAACTATCTTTGAGTCTAGTTGTTTGGCATGCAATACCCTATAGTGGCGTCCTGAGGTGAGAGAAGTTGAAATAGCTTATGTCCAGGATGTGAGGGGTCTGTAGATATTTCCTTAGCCTTCTTTCTGGTTCGTGTAGTATTCAGATCTTAATGGAAAGAAGGCTGGCTGAAATTATTTTTCTGCAGTACTAATTGTCCATTAAAGTTTGTACCTGTTCTGTTTAGTTGCTGTGCCAAACCATAGTTATTGAGGTACAAATGACAGACTCAGTAATTCCTCTGTAGAACTGTATCAGCAGATCCTTGGGCAATCTGAGCTTTCTGAGTTTATACAGGAAGAACATTCTTTTTTGTGCCTTTTTAATGATTGTGCTAATGTTTGGTATCCATTTCAAGTCCTGGGAGATAATACAACCCAGAAACTTGAAGGTCCCTATTGTTGATACCTTATTGTCTAATATTGTATGAGGTGGTAAAATAGGAGAGCTTCTTCTAAAATCTACAATCATCTCTACAGTTTTAAGTGTGTTCAGCTCCAGTTCAGTTCTCGTTGCACCATAGGGCCCATTGATCTACCTCTTGTCTATGTGCAGACTCATCATCATTTCGAATGAGACCAATGACTATTCATCATCTGCAAACCTTAGTATTTTAACAGAAGAATTCTCCAAGATGCAGTCATTGGTATATAGAGAGAAGAGTAATGGAGAAAGCACACAATCCTGTACTAAGTGAATGGGTATTTGATGCGATTTTCCCTAGCTTAACCTGCTGTTTCCTATTCGTTAGAAAGTTTATAATCCATCTACAAGTGTGATCAGCCACAGCTATCTGAGTCAGTTTCGAGAGGAGGATTTCTGTAACGATAGTGTTGAATGCAGAGCTGAAGTCTACAAAAAGGACCCTTACATAGTTCTTTGGGGATTCTAGATGTCGTAAGTTGTAGTACAATGCTATATTCACAGCATCGTCTGCTGATTTATTTCCGAGGTAGGTGAATTGCAGAGTCTAGCAGCAGATCTGTGATAGCTTTCAGGTGGGCCAGCACTAAACTTTTGAAGGTTTTAAACAATTTAGCTCTTTCAAAACTATGACGTTTAAATCTCAAAATCTAAGCCAAAAGATCTGCCCTTCTCTTGCAGAGTTGTTGTAATGTTGTAATGAAGCTGAAGGGGTGGGTATGAAAATACCTGCTTCTGAGTTTTGACACAAGTAGAAAAATTCCTCAGAGTGAACTCATGGTGAAACTGATCAATGCATCTTTTAATTTATCATCATCATCAACTCCATCATCATCTGCCTAGTTTAGAATATTTGAAAAATAGGGGCTCTTCTCCAGCAATGCCTGGAATGGCCATCTGAGTGAACAATCCTTGCCCATCCTATCTTGGGTATTCCCCATGGAGGAGCAAATGCCAGGGTTTGTTTTTAATTAACGTTCATTCTATTTATGAATCTGCAGATAATGATACCCCAAAACCTGCTCCCAACAGATTTGGTGGCAATCTTTTTTTTTTTTTTTACTTAAATGCTTATTTGCTAAATGGATGAGATTTTGATTTTTGAAACTTGGGTTGAATCAACCATGTTGACAGAAAGCATTCTCTTTTACCTAGCAGCTCATTTACTAATCAGTTTCATAAGACAAATAATCTTATTTGCATGTTAGCACTTAGTTCAACTAGAATAGCCGTTGTGACTGTATACTTTCTTCTTGACAAAATGTTACAATCTAACTGAAGGGCTATCAAAGAAAGATACAAATGTCCAGGCAATCTGTGCTTGAAGATTAAGAATTCTGCATCTAATGTAAGAATTAAGAATGGTATGAAAGGAGAACAAGGATTCCGAAGAGATCCTCTCAACATTGTATAGCTGACCGTGCCTGGTCTTCCTGCTGTGTATACTGTGTTTCTACTCAAATCTAGTAAATGTTCATATTTAGAAATATGAACATTTAGAATTAGATATTTAGAATTCTGCATATTTATAAATTTTAAAAATGCAGATATGAAGCAGCCTTGTCCACTCTCTTTGATGAATTATTGGCTTATTTGATGGTGGAAAGATAATATACAACTTGCTGTTAAATGTATGTTGTGGGACATCACAGATAAGAAGTCCTATATACTAACCCCTCTTCCTGTTTATTGTTTTAATAATGCTTATACTTAGTAGGTTAACAATCATGGAATAATTCTTTGCCTACAAAAAGCCCTTGATTCATTCCCTGAAATTTTCAGGAAAATTTGTCTGCCTCCTGGAATGTCAAATGGGCTAGTGTTCTATTTCTGTCAAGGCAACTGCTTAATTTCTTACAATAACAGCACCCGAGTTGTTTAGCACAAAGCTAAAGAGGAAACGCAAAACGAACAGCAACTACTATTTAATATTATATTATCCCCTAGAGAGCCAATTCCCTGCTTTCCTTCCACACGTGCCCTTAGGATTCCATAGTGCTATGAAGAAAAACAAAAGAAATCATTTTTTGGATGGCTCTTTGGCGTCAATGGGATTAAATATGACAGAGGACTCTCGGTGTGTATCCAAGCACCACATTCCAATGGTGCCTCCTCCTCCTCCTTGTATTCCTCTTCACTCTCACTAACTAGCCCGGATTTTGATATTTAAATAAGTCATTTCTGATTTTTGCAAATATTGGTGTGTCCCCCCCCCCCCCGTTTTAAATCCCTTGCAGGAAAAATCACTGGCCACACTGTGATTGATATTGGCACAGGCCCCACCATCTACCAGTTCCTCAGTGCCTGTGATTACTTTGAGGAGATTGTAGCCACCGACTTCCTGGAAGTGAACCGGACTTTCATTCACAACTGGGTGCACAATGAAGACAAGGATGGCTTTGACTGGTCCCCTTATATCCAGCACGTTTGTAAAATTGAGGGCAAAGGGTAAGAAACTGAGAGGGGACTTTGCTTTTGGATTTCGGGAAAAGCTATATATTCTTGGAATTTATGTCCACGTAAAAAATTGTTAGGAGGGACCCAACATGATTTGTGAGAAAAGAAAGTGAAAATTATATTGTACCTGGAAATATAAACCAGGAGCCAAACTGATCCATGTGCCAATGTGTGATCAATGGGCTGCTGGAGTTCACAGGGGTTTGGGAGAACCTCTAGCTAAGATTCTGTGCAGTTTGGAGAACCCCCAAATCCCACTCCTGGCTGGCCCCACCCAACCCTCCCCCTCCCAGGAGTCCCCACACGGCCCATTTTGGATGCAGGTAAGTGCAGGGCACGTACGGAGGCTCAGGGAGGGCGAAAAACTGCCACACTGAAAGTTCGGGAAGGCCATAAACAGGCCTTTGGAGCCTGGGGACGCTGTTTACACCCTCCCGGAGGCTCAAGGAAAGCCTCCGGAGCTCAGGGAGGGCAAAAACTCTCTCACACACCCGTCATAGTACAGGAGGCCAGCAACTGGGCAGAGAACCTCTTGGTAAAAATTTTGAAGCCCAACCCTGATCTCATGTAATAGTGATTTGACACATGACTCCATTTCTGTAGTAGAATTAAACTTTCCATGTCTCATAACAGCCTTAAACCTGTTCCGCCTCCCTTTTTTCTCTCTTCCTGGTGACTATAGGGAGCCGTGGAAGGAGAAAGAGCAAAAGCTGAAAAAGAAGCTGAAAAGGATCCTTCCCATTGACATCCACCAACCTGACCCACTGGGTTCTTTGCTCAGCCAGCCAGCTGATGCTTTGATTTCTACGTTTTGCCTAGAGGCTGCGAGCCCTGACCGCCCAAGCTTTGATAAAGCTTTTCAGAACGTCACCAGGCTCCTTAAACCTGGTGGCCATTTTCTCATGATTGGAGCTTTGGAAGAATCTTTCTACTTAGCAGGAGAAGTAAAGCTGACGGTAGTGCCCCTGAGTGAAGCAGACATCAAGGAATCGTTTGCAAAAAATGGCTATCGTATTCATGACTTCCATTCCTACAAAATGCCCCCAACCCTGAAGATCGGAGTTGATGACGTACAAGGGATATTTTTCATCCATGCACAAAAGTTTGCTTGATTCCAGGTTGCTTTATTTCTTGTCGAAGAAACATGATGTTGCATAAAAACTCAGCTTGCTCATTCTTTACATTGTTTTTTCTGTCGGGAGTCTCTGTGCTTAAATCTTTTATTGCCTCTGTTTTGACCTCATCTGAATTCACATTTATTGCCAAAAGAGGATAGTTTCAGTAATCTGAACCAAATCTCTTTGCAGGTTTTGTTCATTTTTACTGTCCATAGAATGAAATAATGCATTGCCCAAATTCTATACCTCACCTATAGTGCAGATCAGGGACAGAATACATATTTTTCATTTAGAACAGCAAGAGCAAAGTTATACCTCTACAACTGCAGTAAAAAAAGGGGGGGCAGTTTCCTCCAGTTTGGTATTCTCCAGATGTGTAGGACTTCCAAGGCCATGGTAGTTGGCAAATATAACATTTGGAGCCCAATATATTTGAAGCGCATCAAATTGAAGAAGATTGCAAATATATTGGATAGCAAGGCTGAGCAAGCAATCTACAATTATCCATAAAATAGCCTGCCTATTTCAATAAATACTATATATTGTCTGTTCTATTAATTTTGAAGTTGTTTTGGTGTTCTACAGAACAAACTGGACACTTCCCTACATTTTTTCCCTGATTGCCTGAGAAAATTGCTGCTAGAAGCTATTTTATCTTCTAAGTCCTCTGTTTTCAGTGTAATGGCATGAGTATTATTGGCTATGTAATCAAGCTTCAAAACCAGAAGAAAAATAATTCCAGAAATATCAATCACAAGTTCTAAAAAGCTTTATGGAAAAACAACTTAGGAGGGAGGTGCATCATAAGCAACTTACGGATTTGTTTTTTATAATGTATTAAGGAATGATTTGCTTAACTGTGGTTTAAAGAAGTCTCAGTTGCTTGAATTCTCGTGTCACATTATATATATTATGTAACCCATATTACTAAGGATTCTGCTAACAGGTGGGTGAAGGAAGCAAGAAAAATCAGGAAGAAGAAAGATTGCAAGATCTAGGAAAATTGCTGGACAAAATAATTAAGCGCATCTATTTCAATAGATGTATAAAATATGACTAAAACTGAATCCAACTCAATAATGAAACAGAAAACTAAATAAATACTACAGCATATGTTATAAAATATATCTGAGCAGACTGGGTAACTTTCATTTAAAAACCAAAATTTTATGGACATCTACTAGGAGGTGCTGCATGCTTATTGAAGTTCTTTTGTTTTCCTCTTCATGCTGACCTTCTTGAAGTAATTAATATGAGAACTGAATGGCTGCCATCTTTGGTGGCTGTTAGAGGGATCTGCTAAACTTTTTTTTTTTTTTTAAGTTGCTTGGAATATAAGTTGAACTCAGCCGTAATACTTTCAGTTTATTTTCTCTTCACTCTATTTTAGTTGCATTATCTGAGGAGTTAGGGTTTGGGTATATTGACAATAAAACACAAATAGCAGGTGTTGTGATTTCAATTATGTTTTAAGTGTCAAAGTTCCAAATAGCATCATCAATCAAATAAGAATCCAAGGCTAGATGTTCTTCAAAGTTCCAATTTATTAGAGAAGCTGTTGGCACATCTGGGAAAACCCGAATCCGAAAGCTTACAGGTTTTCCCCACCCAGTTGAAAGTTCAAGACCCTGCCCCAGCACCCACATGTCCATCACATTGTCCAATCAGTCATTGTCCAGAGGAAGATTTCTCCCAGTCATGTCACTCCAGGTGCAGGGGCAAGTTGACCTTGACTCACTTAGAAAGAATGTTATTTTGACTACATACCATACAATCCCCCTCCCAGTTTCCCACAGTAGAATATGTGGCAGGCTTGAGGCCCACTGCAAAAGATGGCTTCCAAGCCTGACAGGAAGCAGCATCAGCCATGGCCAAGGCATTATGTAAATTCTGCAGATTGCATGGTTCCTTAATTCCCAAAAGTTATTTTCAGTGTAGAAGAGAATATACTAAAAGCAGAGGATACTTAGATACTGTACATGTATTTTCCTTGAAAAACAACAACAACCAGGCTATTGAAATGATTATGTTCAAGGCTCGGTGGCACTGAAGTCATTACAAGTATTTCCACACCTCTTGCTGCTCCCTCCGTGTGAATGTGGTGTGTGTGTGTGTGTGTGTGTTATTACAGCATTTCTGACACAAAGACATTATCACCGAATTAAAAATATCTACCAGCCAAATGTTTCTAAAACTAAAATGTAGTATTTTAAGTAGTTTAATACATTTACCGAATGTTTCACTTGCAAATCCGTGACTGAGTTGTGCCATTTCAGAAAGCAGATAGGAGGAATGTGATGGTTTTACTCATAGGGTGATCACCTCTAAGCACAGCTGGTGGAACAGATCTATCTTCTGCCTACAGGCCACCTTTTTCCTAAATCAAATTCCCTGATTTAGGAAAAAGGCAGCTTGCAGGCAGAAGATCGATCACTGACATGCTTGTTTGTAAGCATTCTCACACGCTGGGAAACTCTGACTTCAGCAGCTGCCCTTTAGCCAAGCCAAGCTTCAAAGACAAGTGGAGATTAAAGGGATAGTAATATGATGGAAGGATTTTTCATGGCAGTTACAAACTGCTAAATAAGGTCATCAAGAGTTTAGCATTTAAACTGAATCATTTTTATTGGAAATTGCACACACATAAAAAAAAAAACCCAGCAGAAATTCAATTACAGCAGGATGTCTCCCTCAGAAGACTCTGTGCAACGTAACCCATTAAGAGGAATGCAGTTGACCATCCAGTATGTTATCTGGGATTTAATAGTTTCTTTCAGTTCAGCTGACTTCCAGCAGAAGTAGCAGTAAAAAAATTACCTAGTGCCTGGGAGATGGATGTAAGTCTGGACAGATGAATGTAGTTTAAACAAAATATATTATATTTTATGCAATATTTTAATAAAATTGCGCTTTTCCTTCTTAACATACATAAAATCTTAGGATAGACAAAATATTTCACAGTTGAAACTCCACCAACCTTACCCTATTTAACAGAAACAAGGGGTTGCCTGCCTAGGAACTTCGTCTAAGCTGTTTGCAAAGGAAAGGCTGGATTTTAACTTAAATCCTGGTATCACATTTATAAGGATATGATTTATGAGGCATCTGGAGTCCCAGAAGAAAGAGTGGTGCTTTTCTATCATTTCCCCACAATTCCAAACAGAATTGGGACCAGTCACAGAAAAAAAAATGTTATTGAATTTCTCTTCTGGAATAGAAAGGGGTAGGGGGACAACAGCGACACTATGAAAAAGTCCCATTATTACAATTTAGCTTGCATTTGAAACACTAGAGCACTTTACTATCTTGGTGAAAACGTATCAGACATCAAAAATTAGCGTGAGCTGGGTCTTCTTTTCACCCAACTCCTTCTCAGCACAGTGGGGAAGAGCATGAGTGGTACTACTCAGAGTAGGATTGAGTTCATGAGAAACCAAGGTTTGCTTTTTTTCTGGGTTCACTTAATAAACTATAATTGGCTTAATTGCACAATGTACTCATGGTTATAAACTGCTGGGCTGAAATATAAAACAGGAGGGCCAAATGAGCTTGATAGGCTAGCAAGGACTTATAGGAATGCACTCACAGCCTTCTGGATAGGAAACTAGGGTTCTTCTTTTACCAGTGTATTTTCCTCACCATCATTTTTCATGATTGATTGATCCCATACATACCACATCTGAAGCTGCTAACTTAGATCTGTTTGCACAAATTACTAGCACATGGTCTACCAAATTAAGTCAACTGCGTTCACACAACGTACTTAGTTGTAATGCTAGCATATTCTAGATATATTTTCACAAACACGAGGACCCTAACAATCATGGGAAGACGGTAGGAAGAAGGCTTTCCTCCCATTGACCATTAGGTCAAGATCTGAATATAGAATAGGGTTGGAAGAGGCCTTGGAAGTCTTCTAGTCCAAACTCCTGTTCAAGCAAATGGACAAATGGTTGTCCACTCTCTTCTTGAAAACCTCCAATGATGGCGCACCCACCGCTTCTGAAGGAAGGAATTTTTTTCCTGTTTACAAAACACCCTTCTCAGCACAGAATCCGGAACAGCTTTAGAACAGAAGGCACACAGCTCCAATTACAATTGTTCCTATGAGATTTTAGTCACAGGAACTGAAAACTGTCCAATAGTACATCTAGCCTGGTAGTGGCTCTGCAACAGACATGTTTCCTATTCCTTTCTATTTTCCGCTTAGGAACTAAAAAGCTCTAGCAGCTGCCTCTCCTAAACAGGAAAGCAGCTCTTGGACTTTCAGCAAAAATGCCACTGATTTCATATATTTAAACACTGGGTGGGCAGTCAGTCAGGATTGCTCTGCATGGTCCCAATTAGAAACTGTTCTTCTGGCTACCAACCTTCAATTTCAATGCTTGCACAAGAGCCCCCCCACCCCCACCCCAAATGCCTTCAGAACCAGCATTTTTAGCTCCCTTTTTTCTTTCATTTATTAGATATCCAAACTGTGGGCGACCTGCAGCCTTCCAGAGACTAGTCAGTTAACATTGATATTTCTGATAGAGGCTGCAGTGAGTTAATATTGAGCAACATGCAGAAGGCTGCGGATTGCCCAGACAAAGCAAAGCAAAGCAAAAAAAAAAAAAAAAAAATGCACGTCACATTTTGTTCTCCTTGGTTAGCCAAATTAAGGTGCAGCCTAATATAGATCCCCAAAGCCAGTAACAGGACATCTCCAGCTGTCCAGGTTCCAAGCTGCCAGCCAAAAGGATTGGCAAAGCTTGTGGAAAGTACCTCTAAAACAGGATGTGGGACATAGTGACTTTTGGAAAATAACAATAGGATTACTATTAATCCAATTCACACATCTAACCTGAAGGTAGAAGTACTATATAAAATTACTCATGCAAAAACAGCCTTACATTTAAAAAGTGGTGTCTGCTGTATCTGGGCAGCAAAAATAAGCATCTCTCACAAATAAGGCTCTCAGGACCTTCGGATAATTCCCCTTGCCTGAATCTTTTCCAGTCAGCTGACTTCAGCAGTGTCTGCAAGACAGCCCAAAAACTTGACCTAATTGCTATGACCATTCAACCAAAGTCCAGCCTCCTTTCAAGTGTGTTATGATGCATGTAAAAAAAAAAGGAGTAAGGCTTCAATTTTATGATTATGGTGGCCATCCTGATCTCAGTGTTGTGACGCAGCACTTTTGAACAGAAATGCTGACTGACAAAAGGCAATCAGGACAATGTCAGATTTCCAAGACTCCTATTTCTGCTTTCACGTGTTTAAGTCCTACACAATGAGCAGCTTCTCTTGCTCCCTATTGTTACCGTATATATACAATGCTGGCTTGCAGAATGCTGCCAGAAGATGGTTCAGTCAACTAAGCTTTCGCCTTTGAAGGACTCTGTACACTCTACTGCAAAATGTGGTACCTGTTTATGATTGAAGAAAGGAAGGTTTCATTTCTAAAGAACAAGAAGGCCAGTGGACTTTAACATTTAAGTCTGAAATCATTCCCAAGCTTGTTTGATTGCTTCCAGAAAAACAACCAAATCTCCAACTGCAGCAAAACATAACAAAGAAAGGCTGTAGAATATTAAAGATAACATCTTCAAGTCAACCTTACCTTTCGGAGAAACTATTTAACATTCCTGGAACTCTGCCAGAAATTGCCAACACCAGAAGCCTAAATTTAAGATCAGCTATTTTTTTCCCAGGTTATCATCATGCAATAATGTAAACCAGCCCAGTTAAAATAATCACCATCCAAATCGTCCAAGATGATCAATATTTGTCTATTTTAATTACTTTAATCTGGTATTCTCACAGAAAAAAATTGTGAAAGCAGCATTGATGCATGAAATTTCATGTGAGAAGGCCAACATCTTGTAAGATAATGATTTTTTGTTGTTGAATCTAGCCATCTGGAACTTCATCTTGATGATCTCTTGTCTTCTATTCCCATTTAGCAACCACAATTGGGCCCAGCCACTCAGGCATTAAGCCAAGCAATCACTAAGTGAAACAACTGTACTTACTTCAGCTTTCCTTTGCTTTAAAACCTGTGAAGGTCATACATACAAGGATTGGTTGTAAAATTATTTCTTCATCACATAGTAATTGTGAACATCTGCTAAATAAGGCAGTCACCAAACAAGGATTTCTTTTGTAAGCAGACAAGCATAAGATAACACTGTTGGTCATGGAGATATCTGAATTTTTGCCAGAGAAAGGCAACCAGGTTTCAGATCAGATATTCTAGATTTCAACTTTCTCCAGACCTAATCAATATTACCTATGACAAGGAACTGTATAGGTGAGCAACTTTTCTGCTCCAATCTTCAGATAACTGAACATAAGTGGAAAAGTTTTAGCCAAACTGAGGTGAATTAAAAGGCTATAATAAAAGGCACTCCTTTTCTCTCCCAGAATTGAAAGTGGGAATGCATATAGTATTAAGGGGGGGGGGGGTGGGTTTAAATCTCCTCCATTGCCAATGTGAACCCTTTTCACATTGAACAGATGCCAAGCACATCCCTCAAGATTGGGGAGTCACTATCAAAAGAATCTCCCCCAAGTCAGGCAGAACAATACAACCAGCAATAAATGGGAAACATGACTATTTCTTAAAAGGGATGAGAATAAGCAAACTGTTGTTCAGGCAAGTCTAGCCACTATTGCCAATTTTCTTGTGCAGTAGCCTGATAACATAAATTAATTAAAGGCTCCCCTGTTTAAAATTACTACATTACAATAAAAACACAGAACCAAAACCTTATGTTTTAAACACCACTTCCAAATCCCAGATGAATTGGCAAGCACTGCCATCTGGTGGCCGAATAGAACCAAAATACCCACATGAACAGTCTCACTCCATTGCACATTTTATTTTGATTTTTCACTAATCATAGGCAATTTCTGAATCTTTTGGTACTCTTCAAGCAAAAGACACTTTGGCCTCAGGTTACTTTTTCTAGTTTTCCCACAGGCAGAAAACTGCTCAAGTGTTTCACAATGAACATGTAATGAGTTCTTTTAAGTGCTGTAAGTGTTGCTGAATTGAATGCCCTGAAAGGCTTCAACAATGAGAAAATTTAATGAGCAACAAAATCCTGAGGTCATCTGTCTCTGCAAACAATCAACATTTCTTGGCATAAATATTCAGGCACTTTGTCATCTTCAGATTCAGACAGACATCCCTTAATTTGAGCCTTCCTACAATTAAAGGAAAGAAAATGGCTGAACACCCAAAGAAACTATAGGAATAACCTCCTTTTAAATACAGATGGATTTGGCTGATCCAAGCAATGGGGTATAGCCATAGAAGCCCCAAAAGAGTAGACAGATAAGACAGCAAACTTCCTCCTGGATTTTGAGTGACAAATGATTCAGGGAACATAGAACAAGATGAAGTTTTGTGGCAAGATGAGGAGGATAAATGCTATTTATTTCCCCTCCAGATCTGTTTTGCATTTCGTTTTGAAATTTCTCAAACAGCTTTTGCAGCTTGCTAGGAATAGTTTGTGCCATTAAAATGTCACAAATTAATTCCAAAAGATTAATTAAAATATTTTTAAATAATTCCCCATGATTTTCCTCCTCCAATTGGAAGCGAATTCTGATGACAGTCCAATAAATCTGGTGGTGGTGGTATTCTCAAGATTTTTGGAGCAACTTAATAATGCAGTACACAATGAGTGATGTGAACGAGCACGTCCAAGGAAGAATATATATATTCACAACCCCTGGTATGCCCAAATATGGGAGGGACCATACTGCTTTCCTTTTCTGTCTTTTGGATCACCCTAGGAGCCATCCAGGCAGAAAAATCAATTTTTTTATGTTGCCTTTGTTACATTTGTGCTGATAAATAAATAAATTCCTGGATGGCTCCTAGAGTGAGCCGAAAGACAGAAAAGGGAAGCAGTATGCTCCCTCCCATATTCGGGCATAACAGGAGTTGTGACACAATACATACCTATTTCCCTGGCTTAGCTGATAGAGGAGGAGAGCCTCTGGCTTAGTGGCTAATACAACTGCCTAATATGTAATACAGCCCAGGTTCAATTCCCAGTAAGGGTATGGCTAGCTGATGAGAACTAAATGCTTGAAATAGATCTATACTAGTCTCCCTTTATTTATTTATCAGCACAAATGCAACATACACGCACATACACACACACACACACACACACACAGAGAGAGAGAGAGAGAGCTTTGGAAAAAGAAGACAGTTGACCCCAGCACCTATTGTTGTTGTTTTTTAAAAAAGTCACTGCAGTATAGAATCCATTTTCTACTTTTCTCATGACTGACAAGAAAGTAGGGAGCATAGCGCTAAACTCCCGATGGCTTGTTGAAAAAACAGGGAGCTTCTCAGTGAAGCAGCATTATAAGATCACTTGTCTGAAAATCTGGACTTTAAGTCAAGAGCAGCATAAAGATGGATTGTGGTTTACCAGACCTGCTGCTGCCCTTTATTTTTCCAAGCGGATTGCAAAGTCCTTTCAATGCAGTCTATTGGACCAGCCAAAACCCACAGAACCGCATTTGTAAAAATGAAAAAAAAAAGAGAAACCGAGTGAAATAAATAAAGCTTTCCCTGCTCTCTTCAGAGAAGCGCAGGAAGAACTGGAGAAGGCAAATGAAAGGACCCAAAATAATCCCAGGGAGACGAGAGGCGTGTCTCGATACATTCAAGCAAAAAAAGGCAATCAGGTTATCACACAATGGCAACAGAATTCTGAAAGGGAAGCTGTTGAGATGTAAAAACAGAAGCAATAGAGAGGAAATTGTCACCAATCTTCAGAGCAAAGTGGGCTTAGAACATCAAACTCCTCAGATGATAGAAATCAAAGCAATCGGGTGTCTTTTATAGATGGCAGCCCATGGCTTTTTCCAAGTTAGTCTCTGCCACAGGTTTTAGTCTATTTTAAGAATCTGAGAGTTGGCCTTCAGGAGATAAAGACTGTCATCGACGAGGAAACTGTAAAGAAAAAAGAAGAAAGTTACTAGGATGAATCAGTAGTAATGGATTAAGGCTAATTTTAAATTCAGCACACAGATGGACACAGATATTTTTTTTTAGACCATAAGCTGCAATCACTGTTCAAAATCATGATAGGAGAAAGTGAAAAAAAAATAAGCAGGGCCTAAATTAGGCTATGTAATAATGATAATTTATCACTAATATTATTTCTCAGTGGTTTAAATGGCCTTTCCTGATGATGATGATTCCCTGAATCAATAAATATGGAAATCTCTCTAGTTCAAACTTTGAAAATCAAAGCTATTCTCAGCAGCCTAGAGGATATATGTATAGTCCTTTTCTTCCAAATACGATTGGGATCGGAATCTCCATTGCAGGGGTGGGCTGATGAAGGGTCTCAGGGGTTCTGGGGAACCTCTAGCTAAGATTCTGTGCAGTTCTGAAAACCTCAAAGTCCCAATCCTGGCTGGCCCCGCCCACTCCTCCCCTCCCAGGAGTCCCCATGCAGCCTGTTTTGGATGTAGGTAAGTGCAGGATGCGCACAGAGGCTTGGGGAGGGTGAAAAACGTGTCTACTGGAAGTTCGGGAAGAGGGCCTCCGGAGCCTGGAAAGGGCAAAAACACGCCCTCCCAGCCACGGGGCATGAGACTGACTAGGCCACGCCTACCATGGCCACGCCCAGCCAGCAACTGGGCAGAGAACCCCTTGCTAAAATTTTTGAAGCCCACCCCTGCTCCACTGCTAAGCAATATGGTTATTAAGTGAGCCACGTCAAATGGTACGACTGTTTTAGCAAATCATCATCTTCATTAAGTGAATTTGGCTTTGCCCATTGACTTTGCTTGTCAGAAGCCCTTGGGAAGGTCACAAGTGGCCATCAAATGATTCCAGGATGCTGCAACCATTGTAAATTCAAGCTGGTCAATTCTCAAATTGTGATCATGTGACTGTGAGGATGCTGCAATAGTCGTAAATGTGGAAACTGGTCATAAGTAACTGCCAAGTAACTGACCAAGTAACTTTGACCAAGTAACTTTTCTCAGCACCGTCATAACTTTGAACAATCATTAAACAAATGGTTGTAAATTAAGAACTACCTGCATAAGCAAGAATCCACAATCGGATGAAAACCAATCCCAATCCACAAAAACATTACTTACCTCCCGAATTTAAAAAACAAAAGAAGAAAAAGGCAGAAAGCAGTAAGAAAACAAGATGGAATCAAATGGAAAAAAATTTAAAAGGCATCTTGAAATCATTCATTTTTTAAAAAACTTTTTTTCTGAAAGTCAGAAAGAAAGGAACCAGTTTGATCTACATTGGGAAGCTGTTCTCAAACTCTGGTAGTGTTGCACAAAGGCAGCCCCTTCCTGCTTCAGCCTCCCAAACCTCTAAAACATATAGAATTAGGTGACTAAGGCAGGTGATCCTGCACATATTCAGGTGCCAAGCTATATACGCTTCTATGTGTTCCCAAAACAAATCAATAACCCACAACAGACATACCAGCTAACATTAGACCCCTCCAGCCACAGCACCATTCTAAATATTGGGGGCCATCAGGCTGATATTTCCTCTCCACTATCTCAGACTGAAATTGTCTACTGAGCAAGAAATAAAGCAAAACTCTGTAGACAATTCAATGGATGTTGAGATTGAGGGTATTAAAAACAAGACCAAGATGCTCTCCCCCATCCAGCCTAGAAATAGGTTACCCAAGAGAGACCAATATTGTCTCTATTCCATACTGGACTTGAAAACCATCTGAAGAAGTCTAGATAATTCACTACGTTTAGACTGCTATCAAGCTGGTCAGCCACCATTATCTTAAATCACCTGATCCCCAAATGTTGGGACATTCTCATATTTTTTGCAATGGGGCTTTCAGAGATCTACCAGCAGAAAGCCCACCCAGAAAGAAAGTATGAAGAAGGAAAAAGCATGCAAAATAGGCTGACCTGTAGAAAAGGATATTGACAGGGATAGTACTGATATGCCAGATGGCATGGGCATCAAAGACCCAAAACAAGGGTGGAAAATCCAGGAGCTCCAGGAGAGCCAAGGCCTGGAGAAGCAGGACAACGGCCACACACTTCCAGACATAGGGCAGGCGTTGCTGGTTCTGCATACACCAACCCAGCCACCAGAAGAGATTGAGAAGGCCTGCAAGGTACAGAACAACACTTTATGTTAATATGCACTTTTACTACTCATTGATCACAGTGGAAAGGAGGAGCTTTTTGTTGCTACGGACACAGGGGTTTCAATATCATCAATAAATGCTGAGTATACATCCCATTTGTCCATAGCAGAAAGGCACAGAGAGGAAGGAAAGGAAAGGGAAAGGGAAAGGGGAAGGGGAAGGGAAGGGAAAGGAAAGTTTGGGAAAAGGCAAGCAGGAGAGAAAAAAGTCTCACAAGGCAGTAAGAACGTTCAACATTTAGAAAAGAAATACTGAAACAAATTAGCTAAAGCTATTATACATAAAGTTATTTGCGGGATCGCATCCTGCCCCATACATCCCTACGACCAATCCGCTCTCACAGAGAGGGACTCCTCCGGGTGCCGTCCACTAAGCAGTGCCAGAGGGCGGCGCCCAGGAGTAGGGCCTTCTCTGTGATGGGCCCAGCCCTCTGGAATGACCTCCCCCACGACATTAGGATTACTACCGACCTCCGCTCCTTCCGTACAAAACTCAAGACCCACCTTTTCCAACTAGCTGGCCTGGCTCAACTATAGTTCTATCTCTAATCCTCCTGGCAATTTTAAACTTTTTACACTTTAAAATTTTAAATTGGGGTATTTTAATTTTTAACTCTATTATTATTGTTGTTTTTGTATTGTAACAATTGTTGTGACTTTATACCTCCTCCGTGTAATGCAGCGGTTCTCAAATAGTGGGGCGCGCCCCCCTGGGGGGGCGCGAGGCTCCGTAAAGGGGGGCGCGAAGGCTCCCTTTCCATCTGGGTGCAACGGCGGCGGCGTGGGCGAGGCAAAATATATCCCGCCTGGAAGTGGCAGCACTTCGGACTGTGGATTTTCATTGGAGCCGCCGGCTGGCGCTGGGCAAGAAGCCTGCTCGGGCGGGGGTGGGAGGGAGGGAAGCATGGCTGTCCCAGGCTTCCCTCTCTTCCCCCTCCCCAGCCCAAGCAGACTTTTTGCACAGCTCCAGCCCGCGGCTCTGATGAGTCTCTGAGCAGTCCCCAGCGCTGCCACTTCAAGCCGGGATATATTCTGCCATGCCCTCGGCGGCGTCTTTATGCAGGTAGCTCGCCTCCCCGCCAGCAGCTCCACCGCCAGCATTCCGTCTGGAAGCGGAAGCGCAACAGCCGCTGTTGGGGAAGGGACAAAGGGGCGGCGGTCGCCCGATCTTGCCACCGCCACCCCTTCGCCCCTGGTAACGGCGACTGTTGTGCTGCTGCTTCCAGCTGGGATGCTGGAGGAGCTGCTGGCAGGGAGGGAGGGAAGAAAGGGAGGAGGGAGTAAGGATAGACAAGCAAGAGGGAAAGAGGAAAGAAGGCAAGCAGGCAGGAAGGAGGCAGAAGGAAGGAGGGAAGAATGGAACTGGAAGGGAGGCAGGAAAGGAGGGAGGGAGAAAGGAAGGATAGGAGGATAGGGAAAGAGGAAAGAAGGCAGGCAGGCAGGGGGAAAGAGGAAGGAGGGAACTGGAAGGGAGGCAGGAAGGAAGGGAAGGAGGAAGGGAGGGTGGAAGGAAGGATAGACAAGCAAGAGGGAAAGAGGAAAGATGGCAAGCAGGCAGGAAGGAGGCAGAAGGAAGGAGGGAAGAATGGAACTGGAAGGGAGGCAGGGAAGGAGGGAGGGAGAAAGGAAGGATAGGAGGATAAGGAAAGAGGAAAGAAGGCAGGCAGGCAGGGGGAAAGAGGAAGGAGGGAACTGGAAGGGAGGCAGGAAGGAAGGGAAGGAGGAAGGGAGGGTGGAAGGAAGGATAGACAAGCAAGAGGGAAAGAGGAAAGACGGCAAGCAGGCAGGAAGGAGGCAGAAGGAAGGAGGGAAGAATGGAACTGGAAGGGAGGCAGGGAAGGAGGGAGGGAGAAAGGAAGGATAGGAGGATAGGGAAAGAGGAAAGAAGGCAGGCAGGCAGGGGGAAAGAGGAAGGAGGGAACTGGAAGGGAGGCAGGAAGGAAGGGAAGGAGGAAGGGAGGGTGGAAGGAAGGATAGACAAGTAAGAGGGAAAGAGGAAAGAAAGCATGTGACTACGGTGGGAGACGAGGAAAGACCGGTGTGCTATGTTATGCAGAGGTGTACTTATAACAATTTTATAGACAAATTATACTATTTACAGACGCGCAGGGGGGGGGCGCAAAATGTTTTCTTCTTCCTAGGGGGGGCATGACAGAAAATAATTGAGAAGCACTGGTGTAATGTAATGTAATGTTTAATCGTGTAACATGTGATTTATTTATTGTACGCCACCCCAAGTACCTTCGTGGAGAGGGAGCGGCTAACAAGTCTAATAAATAATAATAATAATAATAATAATAATAATAATAATAATAATAATAATAATAATAATAATAATAATAAATAAAAATATTGGTTCCTCTGGTCTCACCAATTGCCACATTGGCAGCCATATTGTAGCCATAATCAAAGCGCACAAGGGTCAGATAGGAAACATGGCAGGCCAGGAAAAGGAGCAGGAAACCCCCAAAGGCAGTGGCAAAAGCCGGACGTTTCAGCCCTAGAGTTCTGCAAATAAAAAAGAAACATGAAGTTGAAGATATTTCAAAGAACTGCCTCATTTCATGCAGACAATTTTCTACCCCTAGTTTAGATTAAACAGAAAAAGAAATACTTTTTCTCAATACAGATTACTTACAGCAGGGGTGTCCAAACTTGGGAACTTTAAGACTTGTGGACTTCAACTCCCAGAATTCCCCAGCCAGCTGGCTGGGGAATTCTGGGAGTTGAAGTCCACAAGTCTTAAAGTTCCCAAGTTTGGACACCCCTGACTTACAGCTACAGAAGAAAATCACACATTAATTCAAATAAGAAATTGTATTCTAGCCTTCGACAACTTTCCATCCCCAAGATGCTACCATCCCCACTTTTTCCTTCAGGAAAAGGGTACATCCCCCCCCCCCCAAAAACTAACCCTTCGAAGTTGGCGATTTGAGAGTAACTATTTAGGGAAGACTTTTAGAAAACTGATATAGGAAGTAATTGTGGGGATTAGAAATTGTCATGACTGTAACCATATGTTTTTTTAGGAAAGTCACTGACTATTCCAGCGAGCCTTAGTGCAGATTTATTAAGAAGGTAACTGCCCAGTTAGGGATTTCTGTATTTTGATAATTATTCCTCAAGTACTGAATTGATTGATGAATGTTCTTAGACTGAAGAATACAAGCCGCTCAGAGTCTGGACTGGAATAGGAAACAGATTGCAATAAATAACATGTGGTCAGAGCTTGCTTATTGATTGCATATACTGTAAATATATGGGCTTTCATTTCTTATCATGTGTCACCATTTCCTACAGATTCCATGCTATGGTAATGTATTGTTAAGAGGCTTTCTTGAGCAGATAAATTATGCCTTTCTTTCTCTAAATTCTTTTCTTTTACCCAAACTGACCCCCTTCAAATATTTTGGAGCTTCCTCTTCCAAGAACTCTAGTCAACATAGATGTATATGATTAAGAATATGGGGAGCTGCGCTCCCAACATACCAAAAGGACATGAACTTGAGAAGGATACTCTAGAGAAATAGAAGGGAAATTCAGAAATTCAGAATTGGACATAAGAAAATATATGACCTGCATCAGTTGAACTAATTTTTACATTAATTAATCAAATTCTACACCACTTTCCATGTAATAGGACATCTTAAAATGACAGAGACATTTTAATCAAATAACCGTAATGAAAATGAAGACACCACCACTGAAAGATTAGGTGAACTTTGGTCTTATGTAGCAACTTACCTGACACAACACAAGTACACAGAGTAAAGGATGACAGCTGATGCACAGAAATAGTCCATTTTCTATGAGAGGAGAAATTGAATTAGAGATGCGGGCCAGATCTTGTCCAATGAGCATGCCATCTGAAAAACACCTCTATGATATCACAATACAAAAGCTCACCTCAGTCAGATTTGTTTCTCGGGTATGAAAAACCATGGACCAGAACCAGGCATTTAAAGACACCTGAAGGAAAAGTGCAAGAAAGAATTGGTCTGAGCATAGATTCAATCAACAAAGCTGCAGCTGTGGTACAGAGGAAATGAAGGAAATAGTCCACTCTTTTAAGTGCCTATGTGGCTATCAAATGGTATTTGATTATGTAAGGGGTGTCCAACCTTGGCAACGTTATGGCTTGTGAACTTCAACTCCCAGAATTCGCCAACCAGCACTGACGTCCATAAATCTTAAAAGTTGCCAAGGTTGGACAGCCCTGGATTACATCTACAAACCTGAGTAGATTATTGATTCAAAAATGAAGACAACTGGAAAGGAAACCTCAACCCCCTTTTTCTTTCATGCCTAGAGACTAATGTTCGGAAAGGAGTTTAAAAAACTGAATGTCTTCTTGTCCAAATTTCTTTTTTCTATGTAGCTTGTTGGCTTAGACCAGGGGTGTCCAAACTTGGCAACTTTAAGACTTGTGGACTTCAACTCCCAGAATTCCCCAGCTTAGACAAACTATGCTCTCTGAATCTCAGGTTCTCACACACAATGAAATGATAATAAAACTGTCTGTCAAATATGCTGAATGAAAATAGATACAACTAATTTCAAATGAGGCACAAGGGAAGTCAACTAAAGGCCAAAGATTGATTCCTCTTCTCCTGAGAGCTCTTAGGTCGCTGGGGCTGTGATGCCTCAAACCTCTCAAGAGGTTGGGACAGTGTTTAGGAAAGTCTGAGAGTTATTTACGTGATAAGCCTAAAAAAAGACCTCATATCCTTACTTTATCCCTTCACTTTCTGATTGGTATAGCAGCACAACACTCTGGTATCTGTATATCCAATATGTACATACAAGTTATTTACATTATTTTTCCTTTTCTTTTATGTGCGTATCTATTTTATACACTATGCTATTATTATAATTACATCACTATGTTTTTTACATTTCTGTCACCTCTTAATTTACTTCAACCTTTTTGATCTTTACTTCTATTCTCCAACCAATTATACCATGTGTTCCAAATCAAATAGTATTCTGTTTCTCCTCTTTCTTTTATTTCCATTGTTAGCCTATCCATCTCCGCACATCCTAACACTTTTTAAAAATCTCCATTCCATCAGAGGGCATGCTATTGTTTTTCCAGCTCTGCACAAATGTGATTCGTTCTCTTTCTTACTACTTTCAAATGACATTTCTTAAAATAATTTCCTTTCTTTTAGCTTGTCTATAAACTGTTAAGAAGCCTCCTTTTGCAAATTGCCTGTATTCACACAACACTCTGAAGCATAAGTGCAAAATCTTAAGCACCCCCACCTCCCCATCACAATCTGTTAGATCAATATTCGACCTTTTAGATCTACCTTTTCTCCAGGAAGTAAAAGATCTTCCATGGGGATCTTCTTTGTTTTATTCCCACACCCACCCACCCCAAAACCCAACAAGTTGTGAGAAAGCTTGGACTGGGATTTTGTGAACAGCAAAATATTGCTCCATACATCAGGATGGATTTGAACTCAGGTCTTTTCAGTTATGCTATATTGTTATGTTTAAGTATATTATGGTCATCCTTTCCAACAACTTGACCTCTACACACAGTCTCTATGTAGCATAGCCCTAAAAGTTCTCTAAATTTCTAATAGTCACTCTTTGTGATAAAAAGAAAATAAGTGTGTTGGAAAATAGCATATTTAATTTTAATTACATTGGAATTGAGTCAAATCATATTTCCTGTTTTCATACCTTACTTTTTGGAGTATCCCTTCCAGACTCAACAAGGGACACGTGCAACCATTAGCTCAGAATGTTATAAATGTCTGCACTAAACCATATTTACAGATCATGATGGCAGGACTCAGCAATATTTTAACTCAAACAAGTCACAAGATGGTTTAGGACAGTGACGGCGAACCTATGGCATGCGTGCCACAGGTGGCACACGGAGCCATTTGTCAGGGCACGCGAGGCGCTGCGCGCTGGCCAACTGAGTTCACCTTTTTAAAAGCCATTTTTCGCCCTCCCCAGGCTCCAGAGACTTTATAGGAGCCTGGGGAGGGCGAAAAGAGCCTCCCCCGCCCTCCCAGAGGGCCTCTGGAGGCTTCAGGGACCGTCCGGAGGCTTCCCTGACGTCTTTGGAGCGCTTAAAACCACCCTCCGAGCAAACCAGAAGCCACTTTTGGTTTGCTCGGAGGGTGGTTTTAAGCGTCCCGAAGGCTTCAGGGACCATCCGGAGGCTTCCCTGACGCCTTCGGAGCGCTTAAAACGACCCTCCGAGCAACCTGGAAGTCACTTCCGGTTTGCTCGGAGGATCCTTTTGAGCGTTCCGAAGGTTTTAGGGAAGCCTCTGGACGGTCCCTGAAGCCTCCGGAGGGCCTCCGGGGGGGGCGGGGGAGGCTCTTTTCACCCTCCCCAGGCTCCTATAAAGCCTCTGGAGCCTGGGGAGGGCAAAAAAAGCATGTAAAAATGGGGGGGGTCGCGCGCCGTGCACGCATGCGCACTGGGGGGGTTGTGCATTGCATTATGGGTGCGGCACACCCCCACACGACCCCCCTGCGCTCCCCCCACTTGTGGCACGCGAGCCAAAAAAGGTTCGCCATCGCTGGTTTAGGATGTGATCCCAGCTTGCTTTGTGCAATAATTTTCCTTCACCTGATAAAGAAGATAAGGAAGCTGAGATTCTTGTTAAAAATGACTTACCCAAGAAAAGGCAATGCAGGTATGATACATAGGAGAAGAACGGGGAACAGTGGCTTTATATCTGTTCAGCATCACCAAATTGGCAAGACCATTAAGGAATGAAGCAAAGGCAGAAGCAGGCTCCTGAAAAAACAGGAAACGAGAAAAGGGCCACTACGGGCAAAGCAAGGAGGGGAAGGAGGAAAAGATGATAAAGAGTGTTATCAAATGGAAATGAGATTATCCGCATATTTTCCTATGATTGCTTAAACCAAATCCTAAAGTAGGTGGAAAAGAGAAACTGCAGTTCAGATTTTTTTTCCCCAAATGCCCCAGAAATAACCAAAATCTTTTTGCCTTTTTCTTTTGACCAAGTTCTTCATTTGAAATTGCACAGCTAATTTCTGAAATAAATAAATACTTTGGCTTTAGTTATGGGTGCTGAGTGAGCTGTGTTTGTCTCTTGCTCATCTATTACACTCCAGAGCAAACTAACTGGACAAACTGCAGTAGTAGAAGTTTCCCTTGAAATGCAGTTTCAGGCAGTTATTTGGGAAGGGGAAAAAAAATCTCATTCTTGACCCCAATGGTTTGAAGATTTCTGAAGCTCTGTCTAGGCTGCCAGGTATTCTATGCACATTGTGATTGCCAAGAAATAGTTGCAATTAGCTTAACAGTTTGTCCTTTTTTTCTGGTGCTTAGAGGCTGGAAGTGCGTAAAGGGCTGATACAGACTACAGAAAAATTTGCACAGGCTCACCTTTTTGCTTGTTCTACTTTTTCCTACCAAAAAGGAAACATTTCCCTGCTGTCTGGCATATACAGATTTTGCTTGCTCAAAACCTCAGCGTGAAGGCTTGGATCCCACATAACATAACTAGTAAATGATCTACTGAAAAAATGTCAGCCCAAGTAGGTTAACAGAGTTAAATGGACAAAGAATTGAATCAACCTGTACAGGTTAGCCAATCTGGATTCATAAACAAGGCTTACCTTTCCATGAAACTGAGGCACTTCGGATCCCTCCTGGAGGTAAAGTCCCACAGTCAGCCACATACATTCATATCTGCAATCATCTCTGCAGGTCCATCCTAGAATATAAAAGAGGGTAAACCTAGTAAAATTAAAGTAAATGATACATTTAGATAACACTTGATAACAGTGTATTATTGCAATAATTCTAAAGAAATGATATGAAGACACTCAGATTTGCATAGCGTATTTTATTTCATTAAAAACAATCATTTTTAAGAT
Organism: Natrix helvetica; assembly: GCF_964273705.1. Lineage (NCBI taxonomy): Eukaryota > Metazoa > Chordata > Lepidosauria > Squamata > Natricidae > Natrix > Natrix helvetica. The sequence goes on along the minus strand of NC_138554.1, from coordinate 49,336,926 downwards.
GTGGGGACTTGCCTCGTTTTGATTTTATATTATTCTTGCCAGGTTTCTGTGGCTGAAACTAACATGTCTCATGCTTTTTGCTTTTATTTTTAAGCTTCCACCACACTTATTGTCAAACGGGTAAGCCCAAAATGTTTGACAACAATGGAAACTTAAATCCAAACACCATTTTAGAATCATGATCTATTTATCTATCTGATATCCAGTATGGATTTCTTAGAAATAAATGCTTATTCAAAAAAAATTGAGTCTATCGAGATATTTAATATTTGGAAAAAAGGCAATATTTTATTGATTGATTAGTGTTATAACTAATAAAAAATAAAACAAAAATAAATACAGGGTATAAGTCCAAGGTAAAATATGAAAAGTACATTTATAAAATACCTGTGTGTTAAATACAAAAAAAAAAAATTCAACATTGAGGTAAATACATTGCCTTTACAGGGTCTTTCGGTCAACTGCCTTGGCAATAAGCTTAGAAGTTTGGGTCATGATGTATAGATTAGAAACCAGGAGGAAATGGGACAATCTACAATTCGGATCCCAATAGGCTCTTCCTTCAAGTACGGATGTTAAGTACCTAAGCATAAGAGGGGCATAGAGTTGACCATCAAACCGAACATGAAAATATCTTCAGTGGCTGGGACACCACATGTACATGTCCTCTCATGTTATGGCAGGTAGTGGAAGTGCCCATATGGACAATGGAATCCAACAACTCAAATCCGGCTCTATTATAGGCCCTTCTAGAGTCAAACACAATGTGGGTCAAACACATTGACTGGTATTTTTCAAACTGAAAAATAATCTTGTTCTTAGCCAACCAACTTAAAGAACTACCGGTATTTGTGGCTCATAACTCCCTATCATTTTGAGTGCTGACATCTAGGACTAAAAATTACAAATTTCCCTTGCTTGGGAGGCAGTTGAGAGTAAATAAAAGGGGGGAAACAAAGGCTTGTGAAAAGTACTTGCATTTTGTACTAATGGGGGATTCCAAATGTTTATCTGAAGTCAGTAATAAACTAGATGAGGAACAACACATTGAAAGTGAATCTAGACCAGATGAAGAAGTTCCTTGTGAGGATCACAATTTGAGAAGTGATAATTCTCCTTGTCCTGAATAGGATTCCCTTTTTCCAAAAGGAGCAAATACAGCTGAGGAATATTTACCTATCTGGGCATCTCTTCAGGCAACTGTCAGGGACAACGTTTAAGGACAAATTATATGATATCCCATCTGAACAAAACTCTGCCACTGTGACAAAAGAGCTGCTGAAACATAAACTTGTATTTTCCTATATAGCAGTGATGGTGAACTGCGCATGTGCGTGCAGCTCCCCCCCCCCCGCAAATGCACGCATGACCCAGATTGTTTTTGAACTTTCGGTTGGCCCGTTGGGGCTGTTTTCCGTCCTCCCCAGGAAAAAAACGCTGGGGAGGACGTCCGGAGCGCCTCGGTCGGGGGAGGAGAGGCCATTTTCATACTCTTCAGGCTTCAGGAAAGGCTCCGGAGGCTGGGGAGGGCGAAAAACTGCCCCAACAAGCCAACCAGAACTTTGGAAAAGATCGGTTTCTGGCTTCCGGGGGGCCAGAGGAGGCAGTTTCTTACCCTCCCCAGACTTCAGGAAAGCCTGCGGAGGCTGGGGAGAGCGAAAAACAGGCCCAAAAGGTGAACCGGAAGTTCCAACCGGAGGTTTGCTCCCGAGTGTCCTGTTGTGGCTGTTTTTCGCCCTCCCCAGCCCCCAGAGGTTTTCCTGAAGCCCGGAGAGGGCGAAAACAACCTTCCCCGACCCTCTGGAAGGGCAAAAATCAGCTGGCCGGCACGTGCATGCGTGCCAGAGCTGATGGCTGGCATGTCAGCAAATATGGCTCCACATGCCACCTGTGGCACGCATGTCATAGGTTCACCATCACTGCTATATAGTATTTCCCTTCTTAAAAAGATTCCTACCGGTAGCTAATAACTCTGTCTAGTTAGATTTCCAAATCACACAGATCCATTTTATTTACTGTTGTTTATTCTCTGATGAATGTGGATTGATTTCTCAAAACGTAGTTAGGTACTGTTTTGCTTTAAATAAAACAGCAATACTTCAACCATCTCAGTTTTATAATTATTAAGTTTTATAATGACCTTTGTTGTCTCAGAATTTGTTTTTAATTTTGAACTGATCAATGGTTGTAATCGAGTTTATTATTACTATTTCATAGCAACCTTGAGAAGTAGATTAAAGCTGAAAATTATTCTGCGAGTTTGATAATAAATAAGGATTTGTAACTTGATCTTCTCAGCTATAGTTCAGCACTCTAAATATTACAATACATTTACTTGGAACAATGTGTGTGTTTTTAAACTGAAATTGCTGAATACATATATACAGGATCCAATTGCATGTAAATCTTTTATACTACTCACAAAGAACTGACTAAAGAACTGTGACTCGTTTCATGTGACACTATAACCTCAAATGAACTTAAAGGTTGACAAAGAGCTAAACTGCATAGATAGGATTCTACAATGAGATATTTTACTACATAAATGTAAACCATAAAGAAACCTGGGAGAAATAAATTCAATCAGGAAAAGCCAACTGGGAGGTTTGTCTACCCAGATAAGCTTTAAAAACATTAAAGCAGGATTACAATACTAACCCAAAGTATACTTAACAATGGTGTCAGGGAAAATTGACCAATGGCTTATTATATTCCCCAGTTGGCTGGTTTAGCTCAAACCATTGTATGGTAAACTAGCTATACTCACTATGCTCATGTAGCACATTCAGCTATAAACTGAAAAACAAAATCTTCAGGGTAAGCTTGACTCCCAGGAAGAGAGAAATTTAAAAAATAGGGGAAATTCTGTTCACTAATATAGAAGTAGTTTGCCATCGTATTCTTTGGGGATTTTTTTCCTGACATCCCCGTTTAGTTTACAGCAGGGACTGTTGTATTCAAACAGTCAGACTGTTGTACACAAACTCAAGACCCGTGGGACGGATCCAGTCTGTGGGATGCTTAGATATGGCCTGCGGGGCTGCCCTGGAAACAGTGAAGGACCAGCCCACAGTGCCTCTGCCAGCAAAACCGGAGCTCCGTTTTCACTGGCAGAGGGTTGGAGGACACCATTGCAGTGAAAAACGGAGCTCGGGAGCCTGTTTTCACTGGCAGAGCGCTCAGGCCACCACAGGAGCCCCTGACACAAGTGATGTCAAGCTGGCCACACCTACCCAGACCCCAGCCACCCAGACCCCCAAGGTCAAACACAACCCTGATGCGGCCCTCAATGAAATTGAGTTTGACACCTCTGGCGTACAGCTTTGGAATTCAATGGAAGTCTCCCATTCTAATACGAGTAGCCTTCAACCATCCGTTTAGAGACCAAAGTTATAATAGCACTGAGAAAAGTAACTTATGGCTGGTCCTGGCACTTATGACTATTGCAGCATTCTCACAGTTATGCGATTAAAATTTCAGCATTTGTCAACCAGCAAGTATTTACATAGTATCTTGGAGACATCTGATCACCATTTTGAACCTTCCTAGCCAGCTTCCAACAAGCAAATCAATGGAGAAAATAGATTTACTTAATGACCATGTGATTCACTTAACAACTGCAGTGATTTCTTTAACAACCACGGCAAAAAAGGTTGTAAAATGAGTCAAGTGAACTCATTTAACAACTGCCTTGCTTTGCAATGAAAATTCTGGTGCCAATTGTGGCCATAAACTGTAAATTACTTGTATTTCTTGTTTGGCAGTTGTTCAGTTGCTTCTGACACATTTTGCTAAAATTGTTGTCAGTAATAACTATTTTGATTTCTTGTAAGCTCCTGCTTGTGCTTTCTATCACTGACAGATGAGGCAGCTAAATGATAGCAGCCTCTTTTTCAATTGATTTTGCCAAGTATCAAAGTCTTTAATAATTCTTATTTTTCATTAGATGTTCAAAATTGAACATCTAATGTTCCTTATTGGAATCTCCAGGAAATAGTTTGATTTTACTTCATCTATGGTACAGGGTATTAACAATAGTATTCTCAAGTACCACAATTCAAAAACATCATTTTTTCATTGTTTGACGTCTAATAATCCAAAATGCACAACATGTTTCAATTGGGACAGCCAAGGCATTGAAAACACATATTTTTGTAGCCAGGGTGCAGTGGTGGGTTGCAAGCGGTACACCCGGGTACAGGCATACTGGATCCTGCCCGGAGCACCAGGTACCATTCCGGTATCATGCTCCGAAGGGCCTACCCGCCCGCCCGAGCTCCTTACCAGTGCTTTAAGCTTTTGGTGCTTCCGCGCACACGCATGGTGGTATGCCACTTGTGCAACACTCCGCCGAGCAGCTGGAGCGCTGCGGAGGCTTGCGAAAGTGTCGCAGGCAAGTATGACACATGTGCATGCCATGCACGTGCGTGTGCGCACCATGCACATCCACATGGGGTGATGCTGGGGCCATTCCAAACGGAATCCGGAACCCAACTTTTTCTCTGCTTATTTGTATTGTGATGGTACTGACAAACGTTTAGTCTCTTTAATACCAAGTGGCAGATCAATTTTTGCACTTTCTTCGGTCTCCTTAAAGAAAAGATTCCTTAAAGCTTATTTCCAGTCATCAAAATGGCATTGATATCAAAGTACCTGAGGTGACTAATTATTCAAGTAATTTTAATTCAGATTCTATTCAAACGTTACTCACAATATATTCTGCATATATTAAACAAATAAGGTAACAGAATATAGGGATGACACATACTATTTCTAATTTTGAAGCATTTAATTGCTCCATATTCCATTATAACAAATGGACTGCCACAGCAATGTTTTTAAGGGTTGTCCACAATTCATTGCAGTCTACCCAGGCCCAATTCAAGTTTATCTTCGCAGCCCTGAAAATCTAGTCAGGTGTTGCCATTGTTGGCATCCCATACAAATTCGTCAATCATATTTTTACCAATCATTGTGAATTTAACAGTTTTCTTATTTGCCTTTAATCAACTTGAAAGTTCTAAACTATTCAAACACCTAAAAATGTATCCACTTCGTTTTTTTTGTAGTTTCACTATTTATTCTTCCAGGCAAGAGAATAAGAGAGATGTGCAAGAGCTCTTCCATGCATACATTATCACAGTTTGCAGACCTAAGTGGATAGATGTTACACCAGAATACATATTGGTTTCATTTGAACAATTAACTTGTCCCTAATTAACTGAATCACAGCCGAATTAACTAAACGGCACGGTGCAGGAGATCCACTGAGTTATAAAATAACCAGGTAGGGTGGATTCCTACAATAAACACTAGGTTAAATATGATAGCCTGATTCCTGGCTCAGCGCATCCCATGAATACTGGCTACTTCTAGGGGATGGTTCTTGTCAATGTGAGAACAGTCAGATACACTCTTCTCCAACATTACTATGGCGACCCAAGGAAGAAGTGACGACGAGAAAGCATCCAAACAGCCTTGGCGACATCATCAAAGGAACAACCTGCCTGCCAAGCCCTGGGCGGGGCCCTTCCTGATGGGCGGGGCTATGCAAAACAGACATTCCGAAACACCCCGCGCTTGATCCCCAGTGTGGGCGTGGCCCTTCTTCAGCGTAGCTAATCTCCGCTGGGGCCGTTCCGTACCTGTGAGGCTCATGTAGAGTGGCTGGCGGGAGCGGAAGTGCCGCAGCCCGGCCTCAGAGCAGTTACGCCTCTCGCAGTGAGCCACGCAATCACGGTAGACGGGCTCTCGGTCCCCCCGCGAGCCTTGGGAGGGCACTGGACCCATTCCCGCCGCTCCCAGGAGAAAGAGCAGCGCGGTCCGACCTGCCATCCCGCCTCCGGGTAGCTCTGAAGCTCCACTTCTGGGTTGCGTCGGAAATAATCGCTATCTTCGCAAGCGAGGGAAACCACAAAGTTGTGGAAACCCGAGCTGCATTCTCAAAGTTTCCGTGAGGGCAAGGGGTTGTGGGTAATGTAGTTTTCCTTTTATCCCCTAGTTCAACGAAGCCCTAAGAAAATTGTGAAAACGTTGAACTGAAAAAGCTGTAACTTGCGTGGAGGAGAGTTTTCTGAAGACTTATTTGGGTCTTATACTTTTTTTTTTCCAAAGCAAAGGTGTTAACTTTCTAATGCCCCCCCCCCCCAATTTATCATTTCATCAGTAACTGATGCAGAGAAATTGGGTGGAAGGAAAATACTGATTTAGTGAAAACATTTTGATATCCTTAGTTTGAATCAGGCAGATGTAGGCGTTAATTAAGAAAGTTGCATATGTAGCAGGATGCCCTGTAGAAACCTGTCATTTCAGGTGTTGGTGAAGCTCCTATTGATAACTGATTGGAACTTAGATATGTGTGTTATCTCACTCACCTAAAGAACAAATATTACTGCTAGTTATTTAATATGTTAATTAATGCAATTACAGGGGCACACCATGCACATCTGAGAACTCTGAGAATTCAACCAAACCTGGACTCAGCCTAGAGTAGTGATGGCGAACCTATGGCACGCATGCCACAGGTGGCATGCGGAACCATTTGTCAGGGCACAGGTTCACCCTTTTTTGGAAGCCATTTTTCGCCCTCCCTAGGCTCCAGAGGCTTTATAGGAGCCTGGGGAGGGCGAAAAGAGCCTCCCCCCCCCAGAGGCTTCATGAGCTTCCCTGACGCCTTCGGAGTGGTCAAAATGACCCTCAGAGCAAACCGGAAGTGACTGCTAGTTATTTAATATGTTAATTAATGCAATTACAGGGGCACACCATGCACATCTGAGAACTCTGAGAATTCAACCAAACTTTTGCTTGGAGAGTCGTTTTGAGCGCTCCGAAGGCTTCAGGGACCATCCGGAGGCCTCCCTGACGCCTCCGGAGGGCGTCTGGAGGGGCGGGGGAGGCTGTTTTCGCCCTCCCCATGCTCCTATAAAGCCTCTGGAGCCTGCGGAGGGCGAAAAAAGCATGTAAAAATGGGGTCACACCTGTAGTGCGCGTATGCGCACTGGGGAGGTCGCGCATTGCATTATGGGTGCGGCATGCCCACACATGACCCCCTGCGCTCCCCCCACTTAAGGCACGCGAGCCAAAAAAGGTTCGCCATCGCTGGCCTAGAGAGTTGCCCCTGCATGGCCCCATGTGAGTCAGACAACCAATTAGACGACAAGCTCAAGATCAAAGGCCAGAGAGGGCATAAAACCAGGGACTCAGCATCTCAGTCTTCCTTCTCTTCTTCACCAAAATTGAAGCATGTGATCACCTTTTCTGTTCAGGACTCAAGCTATGTGGTCCTGTCCACCATTAAAACCATCTTTCCAAGCAGCCTCCATGTCTCCAGTGTCTTTTTCCCCACTTGGAGCCAAACCCAGAAGGACATTTCTTTCAACACCTACTAATATTTTTATTAAAAGGATAAAACTATTACTCATCTGCTCCAGTCCTCCCCTTTAGTTTTCAAAACAGCCTTTCTGAATCTGGTCCCCGCTTAATGAAATAATCAACTTTTTGCTCTATGGGTAAGATAGTTAAGAACTAGGTAGCAAAAAAAAAATGCATCTGAGAATTCTAGATCAGAGGTCCCTGTTATCTCTCAGATCTGGTACTAGCGCTACAGGCCTGCCAAATTATGAGGGAAATAGTTTAGCACTTCACAACAGTAAGAAAAGTACCTGCCAATCACAACCTTATTGCAGAAACTAAATCAATTTAGTTGTAGCATGTTGACTATCATGGAATAAGGCCTGATTACTTGAGGGAACTTTTATTTCCCATAGTATATGCCCAACCACTTAGATCTCTAACCTTTCCAGCTTTGTAAACCAGCAGTGGTGGAGTGAAAGGAGCTGGTTCTGTGCGAGTGGCAGGTGAGCATGCGTGCCCCCTGCTGCGTGCACAAGTGAAGCTACAAATGTGTGCATGCTTACCCAGCATTTCTGCAGCCCGGTTCTGAAAGGGCTCCAGCCCAGTAGTGGGCCACAATCCAGGGTTTGGGAACTCCTGATTTAGATCTTACAGGGTAAGCATGCACCAAGTTCCTTTGATTAAATAATGTAATCAGTTGGTACTCCAGAGGCACTTTCCTAAGGTCCTAAAACAGGGAAAACTCACTTAACCACCTTGCTAGAAATGGAAAATTTGGGTCCGAGACTACCTGTATATTTTCTTAAATGGACCTGATTCTCTTTTAGGTGGAAGTTAACGGCCAAGTCCCAAGATACGATTTGGAATTCTTGAACAAAGCTGTTGGAAACATTGAAAGGTGTCCACAGAGCATAGTTTAAAAAATATCAAGATAGCAGCAATGATATGACTGAAGCTCTAGCTGTTTTTATATTGTATGTATTGTGTGCAATATCCATAAAAAGCAGGTGCAGCTTTGATTGTACTGTTGTGGCTTCCATCCTGAGTTGGGGATTTTTTATATCACAACTGGCAAACAATTATTTTATTTTCTGGTTGCAACTTTTCTACCTTCAAAGTAATGGTACAAGCATATATTAATTCTAACTTTTCAATAGTTTTACAGGCATACTCTTCGCTTAGTGATAAATAAGAAATTAATAGCCAGATATAAATTTAGCTAATTTCTTTTTAACTTAACATCTTACAGATTGTGTTTCATCTTGTTTTTCAACTTTTTCTGCATAAATATTATGTATACTAGCTGTACCCGGCCACGCGTTGCTGTGGCCCAGTCTGGTTAAATGGAAAAGAAAGAAAAAAGAAAGTGCAAGTTTCTAATATGTTTAATTTCACAATGCTTGTGGGTATAGAATATTTTTTGTTGTTCGATTGTCTGTGCAGATATAGAGATTGTCTGCTGACTCTAGAACATGCAACATATAATTGTCCATGTGAGAAACAATTTTCAATTGCTGAAAAGACATTGGACTGGGCACATTTACCAAAAGCATGCGAAGAAAGAAACATTCCCAGGGTGGTTCCCTCCGGGCTGGGCCATGCCGTTACCAGCAGCGGCAAGGTTCATGAGAGTCTTGCCCACCTGGCGGACCCTGCCACTCGCTGCACCAGCCATGGCTCCCCTGGCAGAGGCATGGAAGTGAGCCACGGTGGCCCCTGCCAGAGCCGCTACGGAGGACGCTCCCGCAGGCCCCGGCCTGACGCCCTCCAAGCTCCATGCGACGGGCAGCCTCCGGAATGACAGGCTGGATGGGGCCCCTCCAGACCCCAGCGTGGGAGGGAGGCTGGGGGTGTCTCCTGTGGGCGTAGTGGGGTGGTGGGTGGGTGCTGCTGTTAGTCAGGCCTCGGGGCTGCTGGGCCGGGCGAGGCTGGTTGGGGGAGACGGCAAAGGGGCTGTCGGCCTTGTGGAAGTTGTTGAGCGTCTCCTCGGAGGAGCTGCGCTAGGGCTCCCCCAAGTCGGTAGCCCGGGAGAGCCACACGTCCAGGATCTTGCAGGAGGAGAAGTCCTCAGTGTGCGACTTGTCCAGATAATTGTAGGTCTCTGTGTCTTTGGCGACGCTGTTGTTGGAGCTGAGGCTGGCCGAGATCTGCACTGGGGTCACGCTGGTGATCTGGAAGCCGCTCTTCTTCTTCAACTGGGCGTCTGCCGGACTCCTGACACCGCCTCCTCCCTGCGAGAGCAGCGCCAGGCTCTACGGTGGAGATGCCCCAGGAGGGCAGGAGGAGACCGAGATGGAGGCGGCATCGGAGGCCGGGGGAGGAGGCGTCGGCTGGGCCAGCAGGTGGGGTGGGAAGTCCTCCAAGCTGGTGCTGCTGCTCTGCTGGCCCGACGAGGCAGCATCGCGGGCTTCCCCATCTTCTTCCTTTCCTGCACCTCCGCTGCTGAGTCAGACTGCTGTGGCTGCTGTTGCATTAGGGCCAGCAGAAGGCCCGACGCCGCCACCGACGATGACGACACTTCCCTCAGGCATTGGCCCAGCCGGGCTGAGGAGGAGAAGGTGGCTGAAGCCCCCGACCCAGCTTCCCTTAACAGCGGCAGCGAGAGGAGGAGGCTGCCAGTGTCCCCTGAGGAGCAGGAGGAGGAGGAAGGATGCGAGGCAGCCCCCGCCAGACGTGGCCCCATCCAGAGATTCTGCCGCCGCTGCAGCTGCGGGCGCCCCAGCGGGCGCCCCAGCCCCACTGCGCCTCAGGCTGGCACTGCCACCGCCCCCCATCAGAGCCGCCTTGGCGAGGCCGTAGCTGGCTTGCTGTGAAGGGGTGGTGGAGAGTGCGCGCGGCCGGGCGGGCTGAGGAGATGCTCCGCCTCTGCCTCCTCTGGAGCTCCGCTAGTCTGGGCGGGGGGAGGTTGGCTTAAGGGCGGGGGGAGGCGGCTGAGGGATGGTGCAGGCGCCACCCCGCCTCAGACAGCAAAGGCCGTGCAGGAGGAGAGGGAAGAAAAGCATGTTTTACCTGTCACAGGTGTGACATCTATATAATATACGTATATAGAAACGTGCGGGTATTCGAATGCAACGTTGTGTCAAAATTTCAAAGCAATTGGTGAAGAACTTTCGGAGATTTGAGATTTTGAACAAACAAACATTACATTTTTATTTATATAGAAGATTAACTCTGGATATTATTAGCACACTTACATATTTGCTAATGTGTACTTTTTAGATGTTGCTCTACAGAGGACACACCTCACATATTTTATAAATAAATTCCATATTTTTATTATAAACTGAATTAAATACTTTTACGTTTTAAAACTACTGCTAATCTGCATTGGATGGTCTTGTGTGTTTTTTGTTTTGTTTTTGTTTTTGGTGTTTTGATAACTTTTCTTCCTCGTTATGCTTTCCATACTATCTGGCATTTTGCAAATCTCTGCTTCTCCCATTTCCCAATATCTTGTTGCAGTACACCATCCATTTTGGCCTTTTTTAGCTTTTTCCACATCTCAGTGAAAAATTCTGCCTTCCTCTTGCTGCTTTACAGCTCATCCTGTGCAGCCTCAAGCTTAGAACTTCGGAGAATACCAGAACAACCTGACTGGAAAAAAAAAACATTCTGGAAGGAAACAAAGGCATACCATTTCTGTACTGCTGCCAAGAAATCATGGACATTGGCTATGAAGTCACCCGTGTTTTGTTCACTTTGAAGGAGACCTTATCTTTATGCATGTCTGCCTCCACCTAGGGCTTGGCGGTTAATTGCTGTAGTCTATGCTCAGGTTGTGTGATAGCCTTGTTGACGTGGCAGTGATATGAAGTGCTTTCTGTATACAAGCAAAATGCATGTCTATGGTAACCAGTTATGAGGCATTCTTTTAAAAAGATCCTTCTCAAAATCCTTTCATTTTCAATGGTCAAATATTGATAGGAAACATGGTAACTGCTGTGCAACCTATTGATCTTTTAAGGCAGATTTCTTGTCATTTTCAAGATAGTAAACTTTGATTTTGCAAACAGCTGCAGGGCTTGAAAAGTACAGTTAAAGGAAAAGTTAACACCAACAAAAGAATTGCCCCGCCTTCATTTCACTGCCTGCAGGATTTGATAGAGGTCTTGAAAGAGCCCATTCTCTAGCAATCTCTCCTTGTTCCAAGAATTTCCTCACAGGCTTCAGGCTCTCAAGCCAACAGCCCCCTCCTCCCCTCCTCCAAAGCCCTCTCCCACTGCCTGGCTTGTCCTATCTGAAAGAGAACTATGGTGCAACAGAAGTCCTAATCATTGCAAGTGGCAGAAGATGACAAAGACCCCAAGGAGGCACAGCAAACAATGTGGCCTGCTAAATTGTGTAAGTTAGACATCGGTCATGACTTTCTGACAGTACCTGCAGTGGTCAGATTCTTTGGGAGATTTTTTTTAGAAGGCACTTTGAGGAGAGTTTTAAAGATAAAAGGGAAATTGGAACAAAGATAACTTGCACAATGGAGCACTCAGTTGGCAGGCTGGTCTTTAGCAGAGGAAAATAACTGGTCTTTTAAAAAGACATATTTGCAAAATGGGGAAAAATAACAAGTATCTTTAGAGTAACAGTGCAGAGTTAGCAGTTTCAATACAATAAAAATGATGATTTAATAGTAATTTTATTTAAGATAATTATGATAGTAAAAACTAATAAAGTTGAAAAAGTAAAATGTTCAGAAAAGGGAGATAAAGAGAGAAACAAATAAGAGTAAAACAAAATAGAAAAGAAATATATAAAGAAATTCAGCTCAGCAACTATAAATGATTTTAGTAACTTATCCTCTTCTCGTATAATACAACAAATGGCCTCTTGTTCCTATATACCATCTCTTATCACTAATCAAATCCATAAAGCTTTATCATTTCAGTCCCAATGGGGTCACGAGAGATAACATATCAACTTTAAATTTGATCAAATAAACAATTTTTTATTCCTTGTATTTCTAACCATTTTGATCTTTAATCCCTTCAAATAATATCGAGCTTGATTTCTTTTCATTTTTTCTTTGTCCCTTCTCACAAACCTCTTCAAGATTTTAACAAGCCTTTTTTGTCAATCCTCAAATTACAACTGGTTGCTTAGCACCTACTTGTGGGGTACTTATGACCTGGATTTGAAGTTCCACCCCCCGTCACATGATCTCACTTTGAGCCCTTGGCAGCTGGACCACATATACAGCCATTTGCAGCCTCTTCAATCACATGGCCCTTTTTAATGATGATTTATGGGGGACCAAGGAATGAATAGGAATATGGTGGCTCAGTGGCTAAGACGCTGAGCTTGTCGATCAGAAAGGTCGGCAGGTCAGCGGTTCAACTCCCTAGTGCTGTGTACCATTACTTGTCCCAGCTTCTGCCAACCAAACAGTTTGAAAGCATGTAAAAATGCAAGTAGAAAAATAGGGAGTACCTTTGGTAGGAAAGTAACAGCGCTCCACGTGCCTTTGGCATTTAGTCATGCTACATGACCACGGAGACGTCTTTGGACAGCGCTGGCTCTTCAGCTTTGAAACGGAGATGAGCATGGCTCCCTAGAGTTGGGAACGACTAGCATGCATGTGCGAGGGGAACCTTTATCTTCACCTTTACCTTTAAGGAATGAATTTGTACATTGTTTTTGTGCTGCTAAAATGTCCATTGCCCAGGAAAACATATTTGGGGCTTAAATTCATAATGTTGCTTTTCACACTGTGCTATGGAACACTAAAATTTATGGGAAGCATTTTGCTTTGAAATAATGAAATCATGTACAACTCCCAGCAGCCTGCAGTCAACCAGGCCAATGAGGAGGAATATTGGGGACTGCATTTCAATAACATCTGGAGGTCCATCCTGTAAAATAATGATTCAAAGTCATTGGAAATAGCAAGAAAATTTAAAAAGGAAACCTCTGAGAGTAAAATTGAAGAATTCCTGATCTTATAGCCTTGGAATTGCATGTATCGCACCCCAAATAGGAACAGTAGACATACTGTGAGATTCTATGTTTTGAAAATTACAAAAATAACTATAAGCAGCTGTTCAGGTTCCCTATCAATACTCGATAGGAAGCACTGTTATACAGGTTAACAGACGAAAACTGCAAGATTTAAACTACAGAAATTGAGACGACCACTAGGTGACAGCAAAGAGAGCCAGAAACTTCCAATTCTGCTTTACTTTAGTGGGCAGAGTTTTGCATCCTACCATATATCCACTAGTGTTAATCTAGGGTAATTGCTCTGGTTTCAATGGAAAACTTAATAAGATCCCTTTGTACTGTTCAATAGCATGGGGCAGTTGTCTTGGGTGTCTGAGACTACAGCAGCAGAGGATCTTCTCCCTTTAACTGTGTAGGATGCTGCTACTTTTGATAAATCTCAATTCCAGTTTTCCATTCTTTTGATTATTTTCCTGGGGCACGCTTCATTGGAATAAACAACAGTTTGGCCAGGAACCAAACTTGTATTATTGTTATTATTACTGTTTGAAATAACTCACTTGTTTATATTCAACATCACAGTAAATATATAATTTGAATAATGTAAGAACATTTTAAAAGCAAATACACTCTAGTAACTCTCCAACTTTCCTGCTTTAAAACTTGTACAGATAGACTTCATCTATGACAGACCTGCAAAAAACTGCTTACAACCTGGTTTTTAAGATCTGACATTGCCCCTCACTGCATTTTGGATCTTGGCAACCAGATTGCATTGATAGCACTTTACAGCACTTCTACAGTCACTTGACCACAATTTCCAATGGTTTTACTGGAAACCAGAATTTAACTTCTCCTTTACAGCAAAAACTCTCCCATAGCAAACAATAGGTTCACTTATCAACTGCCACCCTCAGTTAATGATCGCTCCAAGAAAGATTGTAAAATTGGGTCTAGTCACATAGCGACCTGCCTTACAGTTACTGTCATGACTTACAACAGTGGTGGGTTGCCAGCGGTACGCCCTGGTACGGGTGTACCTGGCGGGAGTACCGGGTACCGTTCCGGTAAGGTGCTCCGGAGGGCTCACTCACCCACCCTTGTTCCTTACCTGTAATTGAAGGAAACGGGCCATTTGCACGTGCAGCATACGGCGCCTGCCCGATGCTCCGCCGAGCAGCTGGAGCGTTGCAGAGGCGTTGTGGAGCATCACAGAAGGTAAGGATGCATGCGCGCGCTGTGCACGTGCAAATACACATTGCATGCGTTCATGTGATGGCTGCTGGGCCCCGTTGCACCGTACCGGTTGCACCGGGATCCAGAACCCACCACTGACTTACAGCCATCATTGTGTGGCTCAGTTATGGTTGTAACCAGAAGATTAACTGTAAATTAAATTACATTTAAAAAATACACTTCATTTAGCACACTTTATTTAACTAAATAAAAAAAATTATTCTCTGGTGGAATGAAATTGGTGGGCTTCTGAAAGCACTGTAAAGTGCAACCACTGAGAAAAGAACTAAAAATCATTCAAACCGAGCAAGTCTATATGGAAAAAATGATCTCCCAAAGCCATTGTCTATGTCTTAGCTGGAACTCAGCCTCCAAAAGAAACTCATGGTATTCAGTTGATCATATAATAAACTATTTTTATTTGCAGATGGCATTACTTGGATTATTTCTAAATCTTATTTCTAAAGTCTAGGTACACTAGAACTACGGAAACAAGTCACTTAAAAAGCTACAAAATCTAATGTCAATAAAAAAAAGATTCAACACTTTTTTCCATGCTTATTTGACTTATGGGGAAACTGAACTTTTAAAAATTGGGAAGAAGATGAAAAGGAAACATTGGAGGTAAGCAAAACTTATCTCTTTGGACCAACTGATAGATGATAAAGATGAATTTTAGCCGTATTAATATGGCAGATATAACCCAATTGTAATATTTACACTACAACAATTGTTAACAATATTGTTTGACCAGCAGCATTTCAGCTTCTGAGATCCTAGAATAACTGGTTAAATACTTTAAAACTAAAAAAAAAAACCACCATTCGTTTTACAGATTTTGTTATTAATAAATCAATTTGATATACAGATGCTAAGAAATGGGTGAAATAAAATATGAGCTTCCTATATTGTCTAAACAGTGGGAGAATGTCTTCTACAGCAAGAGTGCCAGTAGACCTCAGATTACAATTTATACAACAAAACATAATTAGAATTTATGTTTATAGAGAAAAGAATGGTCAAAACAGCATTTTGTTACATGGAATTTGACAATGAACAATGTGCTCTGTGCTCTTTCTTTGGCTAAAAACAGCAACCACAACATTGGAAAGATAAATATATACCCTAGTTCACTCAATGGACTGAAGAACTAATTACACTTGCCAAGTAGGAGTGTACTGCACCTAGAACTAGATTTTGTATGGACAAATAAAATGAAAGATGGAACTCATTTATACAAAATACAGTAGGTCAAAAATGCAGAATAATAGTTAAATAAATGCATTAGAAATTTGTGTATTTATATAATATTGTAACTGTAATTGTAACTTGCTTGCTACAGTGAAATATACTTTTATTTTTTTGGTTGTGCATTTTCATTTTATGCACTGTTTAAGTATATTTTTTGTGTTTACATTGTAACTACTTTTGCGCTTTTCTTTTTTGTTAATTTAAAAAATTAATAAATAAAATAGCAAACCCATACAGTAATCCAACTGTTGCATTGCTACTTGCAGTGAATGTCAACTTTTTGTAGTGACTTTGTGCAAATTGTGCTCTAATGTACTTATATCCCTCTGTCTCTGCCAAGTATGCAAGAAGTCATGGAGCTTGCAATATGACAAAACACCTGTTTTGTCATCACTCCATGCAGACCCTTATGAGCTGTTCATATGGAGGCCTCTCTCCAGCAATGCAGCTGCACCCTCCTGTTTATTTCACTGGGCATGGCAGAAGATAGTTCTTGTGATTTATTGGGCTCACTTCCTTTATAACTTTCTCTCTTTACCTACTTGCTAAAACTCTTTTGCACATTCTGCTGATTAGTCATCAGGGACATTTCAAACAGGTATTGTGGGTGTTCTTAAAAAGCATTATATTCCTATAGAGGCATTCAATCCAAGTAAGGTATGCAAGTGCATGTAAGAGGCTGGAGGTAATTTTTTAACAGCCTAGCAAAAGAGAAGGGCATTTGCCTGAGGCCAAACAGCAGTCATGAAGCCTGTAAGTGGGCCTCTCTGATGTTTTGATTATGCTTTCTGGAGCAACTTAATTTCCAAAAAGGAGGGGGCATTGCAGAAAAGATTCTCCCACCATTCATCCCACGCCACATCTGAGGAGATCATTATATTCCAGAAACATAATCTCAGTTGACCATTGAGTGGAAAGCAGGAAATAAGCATTATGTTTCATTTTTATTGTTGGAAGAAATATCCTTTTGGGTTCAGCTCCAAGTGGGGAAAAAGACACTGGAGACATGGAGGCTGCTTGGAAAATGGTTTTAATGGTGGGCAGGACCACATGGCTTGAGTCCTGAACAGAAAAGGTGATCACATGTTTCAATGAGAATGAAGAAACAAGAAAGAGAAAGAAGTGCTGAAAGTTCCAGGCTTTATACTCTCTGTTCGGCCCCACCTCTCTGTTTCCTATTCCTGTTTCCTGTATTCTGATTGGTTGTCAGACTCCCATGGGGCCATGCAGACCCAACTCTCTAGGTTTTGTTTTGAGTCCAAGTTTGAGTTTCCAGGTGCCATGTGATGAGTGGGTTAAAGGGCTAATACTATCATGCCTTGCTTAATTCCATCACTCTGGAGTTGAAGGGGAGAACTCTTTATTATGTAGAATAGACTGGCTTGGGCATCTTAATGGCCCATTAAGAAAGGTGGGGGCTATTAAGAGTGAGTCTGTTTCCTGCCTAAAAACACTCCATTTCTGATCCAGGGAAATATAATATTCTGCCTTCTTAATATTTCCTAGGATATTTCATTCTTCATAACTTCCTACATAGCACCTGTTTTCCAGAAAGAGAATTCAAGTTTAATTCACAGTGCATGAAACTTACTGTAAACATAAGCAATACATGTAGTCATTCTACAATTTCCACAAAACCATAGTTCTGTTGAATAATTCATAAATATGCACAGCTTAATTCGTAGTTTACAAACAGTGGCTGGGTTCACATAATATAATAAACTTAAATAACTACATTTTAACTTACGTGTTCCCTTTTAGATGCTTTTGATTAAAATAGAGTTTTTGTTTTATATTGCAGCCATATCTTATACAGAAATTAGTCTTCATTAATTCAATAATATTGGTTATTAAACAGAGTTATAAAGTGAATTTTAAAAAACTTGATTAGGGCAGTTTTAATTCATGATTCTGTATGGAAAAGTAAAAAATAATTAGGTAAAAATTAGGTAAAAACTAAAAGATAAACAAATTATTCTCTTTATGCAAACACAATATATGCACACACCCCTAAATACTGGTATACAAGTAAATAGAACTTTTACCTTATAGCTTTATTTACTGAAGCTGTTTTTTATCTGGTGGAAATAGGTGAGAAAATAATATTGATTTCTTTCAGTCCTTTAGGGAAAAAAACCTGTTATGCATAGATATGCTTTTTTATTATCAAGGTTAAAAACTTTACAATTAATCTTTCAGTCTAATCTTTCTGATTAACCAGTCTCTCAAATAGCTTTTTCCCATCAACTCATTCAAGATTGATACAATCTTCCCACTCATTCAAGACAATACAAGATTAATACAAATTTAGAAGCACCTTACAAATATATCACCTAAATTTTGGCTCTATTACTGATCTTTGTGGCTATGTAACGTTTTATGGTGCTAATTTAAAGATCATGTTTTTTGTTCTGCAATTTTTTAATGGAGGGTGGGCTCCATTAGTAACGTAGGCTCCATAAAGTAATAAGTTTCTACATTACTTTAAGATTTGCATTAGTCAGTCAGCCAACGATCTACAAGTTAAAAAAAAAAATCCGAAGCCAAAAAGAAACTTTGAACAGTAGGGAATCAAAGGGGAGAAAAAAAGAGAAAGCTTTCTTCTGCTGCTGTACTTTCCATAGGCATAATTTACGTACGTTCCCAGAGGAGCTCATTCGCCGCTCCCGAGGGAACTGGAATCTTTCTCGTGCCCGCGCTCGGCGCGTTCCCGACGTTTAGCGTTGGCGGAGGAGGGGAAAAAAAAACCAACCCACAGAGGTGGTGACTTTTTTTTTTAAGGAAGTGAAAGGAGTTGAAAAGTTAGGTAGCCAAGAAGTGTGGAGGGAAGCTAGTGGGAATATTTTTGAAGATTGCTGTGGAGGAATAACTCCGCTTCTTATTCTAGAACAACATTATGCGCAGGGGGTTGCAATGATAAAACAATGGGCCACATTTTTTGTCCCTGCTGGTTCGGAATGGGGTTTCTCTTGGTTTCTGTCTGGCCAAGCGGTTCTACTACCGAAGGTAGGTCATTGTGAATGCTTATACATTGTACGTGTGATTTGAATCATGGAAGGTTTAATGGGAGAGGGAGCGAAGAAAAAAAAAGGGAAAAAGAGGGGAAGAAGAATTGCACAACAGACACAATCTTGCGTGCCAATTAGTTTCTCGGTTTACGCCTTCTGTGTGAGAGTGTAACTTTATTGTAACTTAACGTGTCGATAAACAGCATGGAACTCCTCAAATACTCTCGTATAGGGGCCAACTCTGAGGGAAGGCAGGGCGAGGCGAGTGGGAGAGGGAATAAACGCAACTTCGGTTGTTAAACTCGGTGGGTCTTGTGGGGGGCAGCTTTTGCAGATGGGATCTGAGAAGTTTTCATGGAAAACTTGACTTTTTCTCAATGGGTTCGCCCGGATTTTAGTTTAACAAAGCCAATCAGGAGAATGCACCGGATTACTAGTTCTTCGGGAGATCATTTCCCTCTTTTGGGTCCGGATCTATCGTCGATCTAGTGTAGGAGATTGTCTTTACAGCCCCGCCCTTCGAAAAAGGAGTAGTTGTTGTTGTTCTGGTTGGCTGTTTTGTTGCAATCCGTAGCAGTGATTATGAGCCTGAAGTCGGGGACTCTGGTTGAATTACTCATGAGTTAAATTAGGGGTTATCTGGATTGCTATACAAAAGCGTATGTGTGAATAAGAGAGAATGTTTCTACCTTGTAAGGAAGGGAGATAAAAGGCTGAAGCTCTCAATGGACGGTGGCGGAAGCGGGTTTGTCCCAGCTTTTGCATATATTCAAAGAATTTTAGTTTTTAAATCTCCCTGGAGTCCCATTTACTTTGATTTTTTTTCCAGAACGAAAAAAAATGGAAACACCAATCTAAAATCATTTTACTGTCAAGAAATA
Source organism: Natrix helvetica (assembly GCF_964273705.1). NCBI lineage: Eukaryota > Metazoa > Chordata > Lepidosauria > Squamata > Natricidae > Natrix > Natrix helvetica. Next base: position 49,317,263 of record NC_138554.1, on the reverse strand, counting down.
ATCAGTGGCTAGTAGTTCTAATCGAATATGAAGTTTAGCTGGATCTGACCTAGATTTATAATCAAATCCTAGGCTACTGAAAAGTAAGCCACATTTGAGTTTTGTGGATTTCATTTTTATCAATTTGGCATACCAGCCTTCTACAAACTAGAGCCTTCTACAAACTTGAAGTGTTGGATCACTGTTGCCATAATTTCCATACAGGATAAGCTTGATGATTGGGACTTGTGGAATAAGAAATGTATTATTACTGGTTGATATCAGTTTACAGAAAAGAAAACTATAGATTTCATCATTGTTCAGTGCTCCTGGTCATAATCCCAGCAGGTATTGTCCATCAGAAATAGAGATGGCCTGCCATCTGTCTTTTAATTGTCCACAGTTACATACTGAACATTTTACTACTTTTAAAAAGTTGGTTTATAGTGTACCTTTTATGGATGTTTCACTCCCATCTTTAAATGCTGTCCTGTCCAACGCTTTTGGTCTTAGGTTGTTTACATACACCCAGTATTCTCTCAATGCCTTTCTTGATCTTGCTGCTCCAAAGAAGTTGAATAAGTTAAGAATGATTTGAGAACAAATGTTCAGTTGAATCTGGTTAATAATAATAAATAATTCATGATATGCGGGTCAGGCATTTTTGCTGCATATCTTATTTGAATGGGTTCTGTTAAGGAAATATTGTGAAGATATTATTGGGTTCCTTGAATTTAAAGGAATGAAATTTAGGGATTAATAAGTGGTGTCTCATGGGTCTCATGAATCTCAGGCCAAATGGGTGCAGAAGAACCAGGAATTTCTTATGCATCTCCTTAACTCTTTCCTCAAGATGTAATAGGCTTACATAATCATAGGAGGTTAATAGGAATGGTAGACCAAGATATCTGGAAGACACCAGTGTGAAAAACAGTCTGTACTGCTGGTATTCTTCAGCCTGGAGTTTCTCCTAAGCCTATTTAATGTGCTGAGAGGCTTCATGAAAAGATGTTCTTTTTGTGGACTTCCTTCTGGGGAAATCAGGTCAGTGGTGGAGGAATATTACCTGGTAAATTTCTAAAAGTCAGAAAAGAAAGAGAATAATATTAAATCAGAGAAACACAAGCAGAGGTGATGGTCTTTTCATAAGGAAGGTGGACTTGTAACGCATCCTGCATTTCACAATCTCAATTTAGTGTTTCAATAAATATAATTATGTTGAAAAGCTTTTGCCTTTTTAAATAGATATAAACTTTCTTCCGATTAGTTTCAGCAGTTGTCTCTGGAGAACTGATACGTAGATGTGTGAGACTGGACTGAAGACCATGGTTTTCAAAAACACTGGTTGATTTTTTTAAAAAATGTAGGCATTAAATGGAGCATACTAATTTTTGCTTGCCTCTCTAGAAAATTAAATTATTTTCTTTCTACCCCACACCCCAAGTTAAATGTTTACTATTTAAACTTTAGATAAAAAGATAAGCCTTTTATGTGTGTGCTAACTTGAATTGATAATAATGTTGTTTGAGTCAGAGACGCCAAATTTGATGGTGTTTTCTGGAATGTTGCAAAACATTTGATGTGGCAATAAAAATAATGCTAATAGCATGCTATAAATTATGCAGAGAAGGTTTTTTTATTACCTTCTTTTGTCTCACTAGTGCTTCCTTGTTCTGTACTTTTTGATTTAAAGCAGCATATACACTATATTGTTTGTTATAGTATTTTAACTTGTGGTGTTCCACATTTGGGCACAGTTAGATAACTTATTGAAGGATGCCCACAAGTCCTTGAGTTCGAAGTAATGCTGGCACAAAATTTGCTGATTCGGTTATCCTACTCTGTCAAAATAACAAGGCTGGTGAGTGATCTTGCTCTTATTGATTTAATGAAGGATGAGTAAAGAAAGTGATTGGTAGAATCTCTCAGCTTCATTTCTCCTCCTGCCAAGCATTGTAGACTGGCAGAGAACCAACCACCAATCACCTTCTGTAAGGTGTGGCATGGCAGGATTGGACAAGTGTAGATGTGTGCTTGGAAAGTCATGTTTAGCCACCTGTTAGATTGCCTGAAGAAATGTTAGGAAATGTTAGGAAGCAGACTATCAGGCTACTTTTGAACAAGGGTCTACCATTTTTCTGAAAGAGCCCAAGCCTAGCCCAGCTCACAAGTGAAAAATAGAAATGCAGGAGAAAGCGGACATGAACAATAGATAAAAAGCAATTCTTTTCTTGAGAGAGGCAGAGGAAATAGTAGTGCTAGCAGCTTTCTATCTACATGCCTGGCGACATTCAGAAGTCGTCCATAAACAACCATGAAGCTAAAGCGGAGAAGACAAGGTGGTGCCATTCCTCCCTACCACCCCTATCTCCAAGTAATAAAACAGAAACTAATACAGCCATGCAGAGGCACTGCATACAGCCTTTGCATAGCTGTATTAGTTACTATTTTGGTTACTTACAGAAACAGCAGAAAGTGTATAATATACCCAATGGTGAAGACCGGCAAGAAAGCAAGTTGTTTGAATCCACCTGTCTTCTGTTGTAAATTAAGGTGTGTAACATAAGAGTAATACTCTTTCCAGAAAGTGAAATTTCTGTTTTCAAATGCAGGCATGCCCTCTTTCAAAAGATGCTGAACTTGTATTTATTAAGGACCTGATATTATGAAAGATAGATGTCTCCGCAGATACCAGATGTCTTGTCCTTGATGCAGCCTGAAATGGCCATTGAGGGCAGATCCCAACAACTGGAATGGAAAGATTTCAGTAGTAACCTCAGTGGCCAATAACAGCAGAAGCCACTTTTGAGAGCATCAGCAATAAAGGAGATCCATTGGTTGAAATCCAAAGAAAGAGGTCCTGGGGCTGAGGCCTTTCTGTTCTTCCTCATTCCAGATATATGACAGTGATTTATAGTTAGGAATTTAAGACATTACTTCATATTCAGGCTGGTCTTGCCTTACTACAAGTTTGAGCATCTGGAAATTTGGGAGTGTACATGTCTGTAAGATTGGGGTGAACCAGCCCTGCCCTCAGGCTGGATTTGCACATTGTATTAAGTCATAATTTATTTAACTGTAGTTTAATTGAATATATCATAACCTGGTCTTATATTTATCAGTTTCAAATAAGGCTTCAGCAAGAGCTCTCAGTAAGAAAATGAAATTCAAACGCCATACTTAGGTCCAGATAGACCTGATCCTCTGACTATATTACTTTGCTGTTTATTGGTTTAAAAAATCTGGTAGCATTTTTCTATCAAATTTTACTGAAAGGCATATATTTCCTGAATTTTTGCCACCATAACATTTCTTTGTACAATGTCTACAATCACATAAAAGTTTGTTATAATGACTACTGCTGTAATACATTTCACAATCCTTACTGGTGGAATAAAATTTTTAAAGGTAAAAAAATCAAATAACAAAATATTCTGCAAGGTTTTAAGCAAACAAAAAGCCGTATTTAAAATACCTGGCCTATGGCATCACATAAACTAGTTTTAAGTGGCAGTCTCTCCGTGAGAGATCTGTGGTTTCTTCTATATATACTGACAACAAACCCAGACTAAATTTGAGAATTATTTCAAACCATTTCATTCAGAGGAAGTAATTAGAATAAAATGTCTCTGCTTCTTTTGAAAATAGTAGTAAACTTGTTCTACTTTTCTCTCAAGCAACTTCTGAACTTCTTGAATAGGCCCAACTGAATACATTGGTACTACAATTCAAATCACTTTCAAAAACAAGATTATTATATCTTTTCTAGATTAACTGTGATATGCTGCGACCAAATGAAATTCTGAATATGAGCTTTTGTTCTGCAGTCAAGGAACATCAAAAGACACTTAGATCTTTGCTTAAAAGAAGTTAAATGGAAGAATAGTGATCTGAGACAACAATTTGGGAAGATGTTACTTTGGAATTCAAATATATAGTATGCAATCTCCATAGGCTTAATTTATTGCCAAGGTGACTTTCAAGCTTTCATCAGAAGATTCCTTTGCTTTCCACTTCATTATACTTCCATTGCAGAGTTTCTATTAAAAATTAAACCAAAATGGTTTTCAGACCAAGAGAAAAGTCTACTTTCCCAATGCAACTCTTGACCTCACTCCCCCATGACATTTCTCCGTTTAATTTAAAGGACATTAACTAGCTCTAGATGCCCTGGGATTTTTTTCTGCTACAAGGTCCCCAAAAGTGGAAATGGAGAAATAGGAGCAAAATAGCATCTCCACTCAAATAGAAGAGAACTTCTTTCCTTGTTCAATTGTGTTATCTGTAATATTGCAGAGGATGCTCAAGTACAAGAGGACATACAGTATGTGCTTAGAGAAACACATTCCTTGTAGAATTATGGTAACCTGGAACAGGCTTCTCTTGATTTCCTGCTCCTATGCATGTTCCCATAAAAATGACACACTTGGAGAAAAGCTACGTAATTTCTTTTCTGAAGAATAGGGGCGGGTGGGGGGAATGGGTGTGGTTTCATCTCATTTTAAAGCTATTTTAAGCCAATTTTATGTTCATTGACTGTTATACAGCAGTTCTCATGAATTTCTTGTCTCAAGATAAAAAGGCATTGACATTTGAAGGAGATTTGCAGCCATAGAAATGAGTTTAGGAAATGTATGGAGTCTGAGGTGGCACATTGAACATCCCTGATTATGCATAGCTAACATGCAGTGGAATTGCATGTGGGAGGGAGAAGATTAATGTATCAAAGTAACTGCCTGCCTGATTATAGTGGTTAATAAAATTTTCACTGAGCCATTCCTGTTGTGGCTGTACTATAGATCTCTTGTCCTTAAATACTGATCTCTCTTCCTCCCTACCCCCAACTCCCGCCAACCTCAAGTTAGAGGATTATTCCTGGAAGAGAAATCAAGGTGCTGCTGTTAATGCAACACTATTCTAGTCTTTTGATCTTCTCCCAGTAGGGTTATGTTTGAGAGTGGGAGCATCAAGCAATGCAAGTAGCCCTTGACTCAGATTTACAAGACCTGTAGATTCCTACAAGCAGTTTGAAACACAAGAACAGTTCCTGAAAGAGGAAAGGATTGTTATTTCAGAACCTAGCAACAGTTTGTTAATAAGTCGCAGCTGCTACTAGTAGGTAATAATGATCACTTTTATCTAGCACTTTTTGAATATCTGAAGTGCTTCATGATGTTATTTTGGGAAGCTTTAGAACAAGGATTGGAACTAATACCGGCACCCATATTTAAGGTTACCAAATCTGAACTTCGGAAAGTACACTTTTGTGTGCCATGCCACTGAAGGATTGACTTATCTTCTTCCTCCATTAGCATGCATTCTGTTATAAAGCTCTAAAGCAGTGTTTTGCAACCTTAGAACTTTAATATGTGTGGACTTCAATTCCCAGAATTCCCCAAGCAGCCTTGCAAGCTGGGGAATTCTGGGAGTTGAAGTTCACCCATCTTAAAATTTCCAAGATTGGAAAACACTGCTCTAGAGCAGGGGAGGGGGAATTCATGGCATCATGTCACATGACGTTTGGTGACTTTCTCCCCCTTCGTTAAACCAGGGGTCAGCGTGGCCTGTGGGCTGTGAGTTTGACACCCCTGGTCTAGAGGGATTAATCCAAACGATATTTTCTATGGAAACTCCTGTAGATCATAGGGATGCTAGATGGGAATAACGGTTGTTCAGTTTAGAAGAGATTTAGTACAGCATGCTTAGCATAGTAGCAAAAGGACACTTGGAAGTTGCAGCTTTCCTATGCTTTGTACTCCAAAAAGGATTATATGATGAGCATCTTGTTTTGAATCTGCTACCTATGAAGTACCATTAAAAAATATTACAAAAAAAATTCCTAATCTATATAAGAATATAAATGATTTTTTGAACAGCATCATATAGGATGATTTATTTTGAGCCCTTGCTTAACTAATGGGAATTTACGGGAACTTTAGAGTCAAGATCATATATGCTAGAATCTTAAAAATAACAATGGAGCTCAACTCAGTAATTGTTGGAGCTGTTGAATATGTTTTCTTCCTGCATTGTTTCTTCCTGTATAACTAAACAAGAGTTCAGAATGTTAATGTCTACACGCTCTTTTCAAAAGGAGAAATGTTTCTTGAGTGGATGTGTAGTCTTTCCATTTGTAATTCATGTGGATAGTTGAAATTATTACAGCTCGTAAGACTTCCCAATCAGTATTGTAAATATGAAAAACATGAAAACACGATTTTCTCATGAATGGACTAGTGAAAAACAAAAACAAAATATGAATACATACTGAATACAATTTTTTAAAAAGTTAATATTCTGATTGAACTAGATTTTTTTTAAATTGCCCTATTGGGCCTTATGGATAACCAGTTAGAAAAGTATTATGGGAGACTGATTTTGTATATGCTAATTGCAGCAAGACTGCTATATACAAAACACTGAAGAAATAGTGAAATGCCCACAATGGCCCACAATGGAGGGGAATAGATTGTGAAGATGGCAGTATACAGACGTGAAAACTGACCTGTTTATTAAAGATAAAACAAGCATTTTTATAAATGTGGTTGGAAGCCTTTGATTAACCTTTTTCTGAAAAGGGGAAAAAGAAATGGTAATTTCTGGATTTCCAAATCAATATTAGAAATTAACATTAAAAAGATTGAACAGGACAGAGGAGAACCATAATCTTAGTGAGAAGGGATAATAATTTGGTCTGTAACTACTATAAAGAAGATCAGAAATTGCTTCTTTTTCTTTTCTTTTCTTTTCTTTATTTATACTAATACTTTTCCTTTTCCTTAACTTTTCTTTATATATGTTCTTATGTTTATATTTTTGTCCATGTAAAAATATTCAATAAAAATTATATATAAAAATTAGTGAATGTTCAATGGAAAGACACTTTATAAAGTAATAGGTGGATAATATCTTTTCCAACTACGTGAAAATCAATTTCTCAGGAGTCCATGTTCCAGACAGTAGGTGAGTTTTACTTCTGTAGTATTATAAATTATATCATTCCCACGTTATGTTAAACTGTTCTGTGGTTTCTTAGTGCTCTCTCTCTCTATATCCAACCATTTGCTTCCAAAACATATTTTATCTCCCTGTTACTAACAAAAAGCTCTGTTATATTAATACAATCTCCTTAGAGAGTTTTCATCTGCCTGCCATAAGCGTCACTTTAATAGAAACCTTATTCTACTAAATTATCTTTGCTGAAGGTATACAATTATTTACAGATTATAAAATGGATTTTCCTTCCTCCTTCCCTCCCTCCCTCCCTCCCTCCCTCCCTCTTTCTTTCTTTCTTTCTTTCTTTCTTTCTTTCTTTCTTTCTTTCTTTGCAAAACAAGAATCAGCTATGTTGATGATAATATGGGTTTGGACTTTTAAAAATTTACTTTAAGGAATATTTGTTAATCACCTGCTTAGCCCAGATTTGAGTCTTTAGTTTATTTATTTGTTGTATTTTATTTCCATTAAGGTTCAATCAATGTTAAAACAGTCTTTGAAAATATAAGTATTAAAATTATTACAAGTAATCTGAATACTTATTTCTTAATCATATGCTAACGACATGGAATGAGAACAATATAAGTTACTTTGCCTTTGTTACAAGTTAAGAATTCTGGTGATAAAAAGGAAGAGAGAAAGGCGAGGAGGGGGAGGGGAATCTCTACCTCTTTTAAACACAGCCAAATCCTCAACCTCATAGAGCTAGTTTTTCTGTGCTCTTTGAATTAGGAATGAGTTGACACACTGCAATTTTAAATTCAAACAGGATAGGAGGAGGATCATTAAGAATACGCTTGGGAATTTAAAATGAGGAGTTACGCACTTTTGTTATTGTTTCAAGTCTCAAATGGAAAGAATCTTCTGGCAGAAAGGTGCTTTGCCAATGTCATCACGCTTGTACTGACTACTCACGTAGATGACTCAAGAGCAATCTCTTTAAGAAGGATCTTGGAGAGAAATTATCAAAGGAATACTAATGTCTGTGGGAAATGATTTTGATAAGAAAATATTCAGAATATTACTGCTTATTTGCCAGTGCCCATTTATCTACCTTTAGCACCTCATACTATTTCAAACAATGTAATAGGCATGGGCGAAATGCTTTGAATACATAACACCCTACTTTGAATTTGAAACTGATTGTTTTGACCTTTCAAAAGTATTCCAGTAAGATCAGGTCCATTGTTTTGAATTTGAAATAGTTTGCACACTACTACTAGATTGGTGCTGCATAGCCCGAATTTGAAGAATACAGTACAATCTTTTCTGATGTTTGACTAAAGCAGTAAGTTTATACAATACAATACAATACAATACAATAGCAGAGTTGAAAGGGACCTTGGAGGTCTTCTAGTCCAACCCCCTGCCTAGGCAGGGAAACTTATACCATTTCAGACAAATGGCTATCCAAAGACTTCCAGTGTTGGGGCATTCACAACTTCTGGAGGCAAGTTGTTCCACTGATTAATTGTTCTAACTGTCAGGAAGTTTTTCCTCAGTTCTAAGTTGCTTCTCTCCTTGATTAGTTTCCATCCATTGCTTCTTGTTCTACCCTTAGGTGCCTTGGAAAATAGTTTGACTCCCTCTTCTTTGTGGCAACCCCTAAGATATTGGAACACTGCTATCATGTCTACCCTAGTCTTTCTTTTCATTAAACTAGACATACCCAGTTCCTGCACTAGTTCTTCATATGTTTTAGTCTCCAGTCCCCTAATCATCTTTGTTGCTCTTCTCTGCACTCTTTCTAGAGTCTCCACATCTTTTCTACATCGTGGTGACCAAAACTGAATACAGTATTCCAAGTGTGGCCTTACCAAGGTATTATAAAGTGGTATTAACACTTCACGTGATCTTGATTCTATCCCTCTGTTGATGCAGCCTAGAACTGTGTTGACTTTTTTGGTAGCTACTTCACACTGCTGGTTCATATTTAAATGGTTGCCTGCTAGGACTCCAAGATCCCTTTCACAGTTACTACTGTTGAGCAAGCTACCACCTATACTGTAATTGAGATTGTTCAATTTCTTGCCTGTATCAGTTTGTCTTGTCTTAATTTGTAAGTTAGCGGCTCCTATTTTGTATCTAACCACATTGAAATGTTCATTATTCCTGAATATATTTTACACAGATGCAATTTTTAAATACATATAGGTAGTCCTCAACTTAAAACAGTTCATTTAGTGACCATTCAAGATTACAGCAGCACTGATAAAAGTGATTTATAACCATTTTTCACAGTTACGACAATTGCAGTGTCCCCTTGGTCACGTGATCAAAATTCAGATGATCGGCAACTGACTCATATTTGTGATGGTAGCAGTGACTTGGGTCATGTGATCATCTTTTGCGAATGTCCTACAAGCAAAATCAATTGGGAAACTAGATTCACTTAACAACAATATCAGTAATTTAAAAACTGCATTGATTCGCTTAACAATTGTGGCAGGAAAGGTTGCAAAATGTAGCAAAATTAACAACATATGTCCCACTTAACAACAAAACAATTGCGCTCAGTCGTGGTTATAAGTCGAATATTATCTTACTTAGATTAAAATACATACATTTGTGCAAAGTACACTTTTGAGCTAAGACTTATTTGGAGAAATGTGCAAATGAAGTTTAACTCTTTCAATCTGCATATTCTTCTGGAAAGTGCCAGGTTAATTTCAAGCGAAAAACAGAATAAAAATCCTTGATCGTATTTGTTACTGCTTCCTTTTAACTCTCTGCATTTATTTTATTCCTTTTAAGCTATTGAATCAATGGCCCTGAAGCAAAGATGAGATATAATTTTGATTTGTGTTTAATATTTAAATACTGTTGCTGCTTTGTATTTAGTTTGTCATTTTGACTAAATGTCTGTTTTGATCTAATCCATGTATAACAATGATGAGACAGCCAAACAGAATCTCTCTTTGTCTGCATTAGGCTGATATTTAGAGATGTTTCCAGTTCTTTGAGGTAGGCCACAGGAGGGTATAAATAAGGCAAGAACTACTGAAACTCTACTATATTATGATAGGGTGTTATAGAGAAACTGTAAAGTCTGACAGTCTCCCTCTTTTTAAAAAATAAATAAATAAATCAAGGCAGGGTAATCTTGAGTTTCTTTTTCTTCCCTTATTATCTTTCAGGGCTAAGCTGATACTGTCCTAAAAACTACTGCATACCTTCTTCAAGACTGACTATCTTCATACTCCTCCTTGACAGTAGTATGATAATTCCATTCATTTATAAGGTAGGCTTCCATTAGCAGATCTGGACTGGAGTTAGGGAGCTAAAGAAATTTGGGTGTGATTTATACTGGGCCCTATCCAATAAAGGGACAGCATGGTGGCTCAGAGGTTAAAATGCTGGGCTTATCAGTTGGAAAGCCAGGAGCCCTGGTTTGAGACCCTAGCTCCCGTCCTCACCCCAGCTCCTGCCAACCTACCAGTTTGAAAACATATAAATGCAAATAGATAAATAGGTACTACTTCGGTGGCAAAGTAATAGCACTCTGTGACATCAGCTGGCCGCATAATCACAGGACAGCACTAGCCTTGAAATGGAGATGAACACTGCCCCCTATAGTAGGCAAAGAATAGTAGAGTAAAATCTGCAGGAACTCCTTTACCTTTTTTAAACCTATCCAACGAAATGAAATTAAATATGGAGAAATGTAAGGTCTTACACTTAGGCAAGAAAAATCAAATATACAAGTTTAGATTAGGTAAAACCTGACTCAATAGCACTAACTGTGAGAGGGATCTCGGCGTTCTAGTGAACTATTTCTTAAATATGAGCCAGCAATGTGAACAAAAAAAAAACCCCAATGCAATCCTAGATTACATTAACAGAGGGGTAGAGTCAAGATCACATGAAGTACTAGTACTGCTTTATGAAGAAAGGCTTAATAAGACCACAGCTGGAATACTGCATCCAGTTTTGGTCACCTCATTATAAAAAAGATGTTGAGAATTTGGAAGGAGTGCAGAAAAGAGCAACAAAGATCAGAGGCTTGGAGGTTAAAATTTATGAAGAACGGTTGCAGGAACTGGGTATGTCTAGTTTAATGAAAAGAAGGACTAGGGTGACATGATAACTGTGTTCCAATATTTGAGGAGCTGCCACAAAAAAGAAAGGGTCAACCTGTTTTCCAAACCAGCAGAAGATAAGGCAAGAAACAGTGGATGGAAATTAATCAAGAAGAGAAGCAACCTAGAACTAAGGAGAAATTTCCTAACAGTGGGAGCAATTAACCAGTGGACTGTCTTGCCTTTGGAAGTTATAGGTACTCCATCACTGGAGGCTTTTAAGAAGAGACAGCCACTTGCCTGAAATGATATAGGGTCTCCTGCTTGAGCTTGGAGTTGGACTAGAAGACCTCCAAGGTCCCCTCCAATTCTGTTATTCTGTTATTACATTCAGGTATTACATTAGTCAATTTGTGGATGTTACACAGAAGTAACAGATTTCTTGGGAAGGAGAAACTGGTTTTGGGAAATTGGATGACTCAGTTAAGTTTATTTACATCATAGGAAGAGGGAGGCAGGAAAGAAGGAAGGAAAAGAAGAAAAAGGAAGGAAGGAAGGACAAACATTCAAGTAAAGTAGTCTATTTAGCAGATGCTTCCTCTATAAAACATTTTAAATGGATACAAAGAAAGTGACTCATAAGAAATATAAATACTTCCTTAAAAAGTGTACATTCATGTTTTTTGAATTTTTCAAAATTAATACAAATGCAGCAAAGCAAAACAAAATTGAGCACAACACAGAAGTCTGTCAAAGCTCTGGTTTTTATTTCTAAGGGCAAAGTTAAGGCAGAAAAAATGTGAAAAATGGAGGGAGGACATGAAAAAAAATGAGATTATTGTGATGGCTCTAAAAACTGCCTGAATTTGGGTTGATGAGTAATACAATTTTTTAAAAAAAAAAACCCATAGAGGATGAAGAGGAGACTCATTACATACTGATAGTATTGAAATTTTTAATGCAGGGGAAAGGAAGAGGTGCAAAATTTACAAAACTACACCCGGGATCTGTTCTGTTAAAGAAACCCCAGTCAGCATCTGTGAGACTAACTGCCACTAATACATCTTTCTTTGTGATGGTTTGTTGTCTACTTCACTGCAAACCTTTTGGTAAATTAATTTAAAACCAGTTTGTTTATTTGTCTCATCCAGATTTTATTTATTGGTTTGTTCACCAATACCTATTTCCTTCCTCTCATTAAAAATTACTTAAAAGTGAGTTAAAGGGGCATTGGCAGCTACTAAAGTAGTGAAGGGGGTTCTTTCCGGAAGAGAATCTCTCCATCTGTAATGCAGTTAATTTTAACCGGGCCTCCTCCCACGCTGTACTCAGCGCCAGATAAGAGCCAAGGCCCCTGTTCATTTGGGTGGCCGAGGCCTTCAGCCTCCTGCTGCCTGTTGCCAGGAGACCATTGATGGACACTCTGAGAATTCCAGCAGCTGGGAGTGCACTTTATTACGGGCTCTTTCAGTTGATTATCCTGGAGGAGGGTCCCTGCTGACTTAGAGTCAGAGAACTTCCTTTGACTGGCAGTGGCCTCTAGCTGCAGAACCAACCCCCCTGTGTCCTTGCCATGGGCAGCACCCAAACACTTGGCTTCATTTGGCCAGAGGCCTCTCTTCATTGGTTCTGCCAAGGACTGGAATAAAGAAATAATTTCCAAACTCTGCAAAAGTTGATCTCTGCTAATTAAAGAATGCAAAAAAATTGAGATTTTGTAAAGCCATTATGTTAAATAAACTGCAAAAAAGACAGCTTTTCCAAGTATTTTTGTATCGTGAGGTTTCTAGTAATAAGCATAACCTGTCAAATTCAATACTATCTCATGTTTCATTCCATGGATCAATATTCAGTGAAAAATTAAAATAGTAAAATATGTGATATATTTAGGCAGGATCAATTAAAACATATTCTTGGTCATACGCCAATATATCTTACTAGATTCTGAAATCTATGGGTGGTGTCGTTATATTGTTATCATTAGGTGTCACAGGACCCTTATATGTTTGGGTGGAGTTGTCTGCTGTTTTTATTAAAGAGAGGTAACAAAATCTTTGTCTAGCTTCCTGGTCTGTATATCTCCTAAGCCTTCTGTGACAGGCTGTATTTATCTAAAGTCTTATGGGTTAGTTTTGGACCCAAGGGATCTAGTTATGGATTGTGTAAATTGAATTTGAACATATGTAAAATATATTTCCACTTCTCACTGAGTAACAATTGCTTTCTTTCTTGTGGGAGTAGAAATATGAGCTTGAATAGAAACTGTATTCCAGAAAATAGTGAGTCTTCACCTATTTATTTATTTTAAAATTCTGCTTTTCATGTTGGCGTTGAATAGGAAAAGTAGCTACAGTAATGGCACTTCACTTGCATTGAAGTATACTTGTCCTGTGTCTCTCAACAACTTACCAACTCCTTTCCTCCACAGCCTGTACTTGTACATCTAGATTTTCCAGTGGCAACAAGGTTACATAAATTGAGGTTGTTGATCCTAATTCTAGTTGGATCACGCTGTGTGGGCAGTACCAACATTAGTTGGGGGATGGAGCGTTTTAGCTTCATCAAGGTTGCTTCAGAGAGTCACTTTTCCTTTCTAAACATGCTCAGCTTGAAAAAGTAGTTTTGTTGTCAAACTCTGCCAACTGCCTAAGGGATGATGTAAAGACATTATTGATCTGATAGAAAAAAGAGTTTAGCATCAGATATTCCTTGAAGCAACTTTCTCCAATCTGATTCCCCAAAGAAGTGTTAGTCATGAAGTTAGAGAAATTGCCTTAAGAAATTTAAGAAAAGCCGATTGTTATGTCTGTTTCTTGATGCAGATATTCTGAGGAGTTCCATCTGTAATGGCGGGTGTCAGCTTTTCTGCCTAGGAGACTCAGTTCAAAGGTGGAAATCTACTACTGCTACTTTGTAGAAGGCATTTTCATTTGCTGGGTTTGTGAACAGCAGAGTTACAATTCCTACTTGGTGCAATTGTTATTTACCATTGGTCATTTCCCCCTTGCTTTTGTTCTGAAAATTCAAAAACAAACGTTGATGAGGCCATTGCATTTAGTTGTGATCCACCCATTGAAGATTATATCTGTGACAAGGAAGTCCAGACGATCATTAGATAACAACAAATAATTAGTTTTTGATATATGGTTGCCCAGATACTTGGAGCTTCAGAAATTGTCAAATTTTTTAAAATGAAATTTCTCATTGCTTGATTCCAATATTATGCAGCTAGAACACTTTTTTTCCTTTAAGCAAGTCCGATTCTCAGAAACCCCTCGCACAAATTCCTGCAGTTGCCTTGGCAAGACTTTTCAGAAGTGATTTGCCATTGCTTCATTCTTAGGACTGAGAGAAAGTGTTTGGTCCCAGGTTACGTACTGTAGCTGGTTTCATGCTTAAATGGGATTAGAACTCATGGTCTTCTAGTTTCTAGCCTGATACCAATAGACAGCATTGGCTCTCATTTACAACATAATGGGATAATTTTTTTATTTAAATTTTCCAAAGCTGCAAAGTCTTTTATTGTACATAGTTCATTTAAAAGTTAGCCGGTCCACTTAAATCATTTGCATAGTAGACCCCTTTTGTTGGTATTCCAGTTTACATTCCAAAGTAATATTTTTTCCCCTTTGCTAAGAATATAACCTTGTACAGGCAGTCTTCGACTAACGCCCACAATTGAGCCCAAACTTATGTTAACTGTTAAGTGAGCTGTTTGTTAAGTGAGCTTTATGATCTTTCTTGTCAGAGTTATTAAGTGAATCACTGCTAATGTTAAATGAACACTTAACAGTTGTTATGTGAATCCAGCTTCCCCATTGACTTTGCTTGTCAGAAGGTCACGAAAAGTCATCCTGGGACACTGCAACAGTCATAAATATGAGTCAGTTGCCAAGTGTCTGAATTTTGGTAACACGTCCGTGGGGATGGAGTAATGGTCGTAAGTGTGAAAACAGGTCATAAGTCACTTTTTAAAGGCCCGTTATAATTTTGAATGATAACTTAAATAAACTCTTGTAAGTCAGGAACTACCTCTGTACCAATAAACCCGAATTCTTCGACCATAATTAATGCAGAAGTAGTTGTTCTGATTAACATTGTTAATTGTGGCTAAGGATGTTTATTACACCCCAAAATGAAAATGTTCCATTCAATTTTTGTTGTTTTACTT
The DNA here is from genome assembly GCF_964273705.1 of Natrix helvetica. NCBI lineage: Eukaryota > Metazoa > Chordata > Lepidosauria > Squamata > Natricidae > Natrix > Natrix helvetica. Next base: position 49,302,098 of record NC_138554.1, on the reverse strand, counting down.
AAAATCTAGGATCTGCTAAGGTTTAAAGATAAAATATAAATTCCAGTAAAGACTTTCTCACTCTTATTTAAATACAAGTATCTTGTCCCTACATTAGTTTTTAAAATAAATTGTGTTTACTGTAGTGCAAATTTGCCTAGCTTGTTATCCACATGTGGTTTCACAGTTTTTGTAGTTGCAGTTTCGGGTAGTAATAGTGTTCTTTACTCCAGCAACAGTATTGTACTATTTATTTGTATCTTGCCTTCATTATTTTCACAAATAAGTCAAGATGGCGAACATACCTAATAGTCCTTTGTCCTCCTATTTTCCCCATAACAACAAGAACCCTGTGAGGTGGGTTTGGCTAAGAGAGAGTAACTGGCCCAAGGTCACCTATCTGGCTTTCATGGCTAAGGCAGGACTTGAACTCACGATCTCCCGCCAGGCTGGTGTCTTAACCTTGGTTTAACTTTGTGGATCATGAATTTTACAAATCAGATATTTTATTGAAGTTTCCAGGCTTTGTTCCATTATTTTAGATAATTTCCCACTAACATGCATTGTAAATCCAATCCATTTGCTATTTATTAACCTATGTATTAGTTCCACTTCATCAATTGCTTAATTCTGAATGTTGGAACTAAGTGAAAACTATGTTTTCTTTGCCAGCTGGGATCTGCCATCAGTATTTCTTCCTACTTTTCAAACTGTTATTTGATCAGAAGCTGTGATATTTGTATAAAAAGTTTCTTCTTGGCTGACTGTGGCTCTCAGTATTAAATTGCCCATCCTTGAGAAGCTGAAGCTCATTTTCTCATCTGCCTTGGCATAGCCTTCATGGGAAAGAAGTAAAGCGGGGAAGAGGGAAGAGGTGAGGACATCCATTCCAAATAACAAGTTTATTGCTTAGTTGCCCTGAGTTTTATAACTAACCTACTGGTTCTTAGCTAAACTTTTTTTTGATTAACAAAGCAAAATAAGTATCCCTTTAGATTCAAGTGCACCAAATAAATTATATATTTTTTGTATTTACTGAGAATTTTACCTAAAGGAAAAGATGAAGGCAAAGAAGAAAAATTAAAATTATGAAAAAACAATGGCTTCTAATCATTTGTTCAATAGATATTGACAAACCCATATCTCTCCTCCCTCTTCTCTTCCAGAAACCCCTTCAACTCTGTATTATATTCTTATCTTTTGCAATTATTAAATCCACAAATCATAATTTTGCTTTTTTTCTTTTGCTTTTTTTTAGCAAAAAGTCAGTAAAAGATTTCCAAACTTTAAAGAAATACTTGCTTTTTTCTTTCTGACCAAACAAATATATTTTGTCATTTCCATAATTCTGACAGCTTTATAATCATTCTTCCATTCAGGGAATTTCACTATCTTCCATCTTTGTGCATATAATAATCATACTGCCATTACCATATATAACATTTATCTTCCATGAATCTCTTCTGATTCAGTAATCCATAAACTCCAATTAGAAAGTTCTAGTTTCTTTCCAGTATTAAACAGAAGGATTTAGATTATTCTGTGTATAGTATGTGAATTCAGCCTTCCACCAAATCGCCTTGCTGAATTGTGTCAATTGTTTACTGAACAATGCAGCTAAGTATTTGTATATTTTTCATAAAGTCAGAGATCCTAATATGAGTTTGGTGAGATGGGTCCACAAGTGTATATCAGCATATATTCCTCCCCTCTCCCCAAATAAAGGATATGAAATGAATATAAAACCGATATAGCTTTTGGTGCCTGGGAATCTTAGTAAACATGTGGGGGAAGAAAAAAAATACAATGGGAGAGATGATTATATAAAATAGACATTATAGACATTAGAAGTCTTAAAGTTACATACTTTTGTATTAAAGCAACAGTGAATAGAAAGCTGAACTGAATATGCTAAAGATTTCTGGATAAATTGTATTTGATGAAGAATTATTTTCATTGATCGGGAGTTTGAAAACAGCAGTAGCAAACTGTCTTAAATTACATTGTTAAAATGAAAAGAGCTCCTTACTTAGTCTGCCATTCTTATTTTTTACACAAGTTATGAGGACTGGAAACTCAGCTTATACTTTCTTCTGATTCCTCTTGACTGCCCAATTTAGGCTGAAGTATTTACAGATACTAAGGTTGTCTCCCCCGCCATTGTATAATCAACATTGGGTGGGCCATAAATTCTTGCCCCTGCCCATGGCCATAAGATCTCAGTTGCCCAACTATTTCATGAATAGACATGTGTCCTAGCCCAAGGCACATACTTGAGTGGTCTGACACTGCCTAGCAAATGATACTGTGGCCCCATATTCAAGTTGTTTTCGGCACCTTGTCATCTCTATAAAGGCAGAGAACAAACTTCAGTACAATAGAGAGTGCACGTCTTTGATTCACCTGGCCCAGGTCCCAGCTACCTGGGAGCTAATTTACTCTCTGATTCAAAAAATTGGAAGGAGCCAGGCATCACATGTTCAGACCCACCAATTTATTAAAGCTTTGATGAAGTATAACAGAGGACTCAAAACAAGGACAAAGTTTTATCAGACTATTTTGAAAAGCTAGGAAGAATGCGGCCTTCTCATATTGGTTAAAGAAGAGTAATTCAGTGCAATCCAAACTTTCAGCTCTTGAAAGAGGAGGATGAAAAGGTATAAAGAAGTATAAAAATAAATTTACCACTTTTGAAGAAGATTTTTAATAATGGATCACAGCAAAACTAAGCAAATGTTTGCTCAGGCCTAGAGCGGTTTCAATGCAATTTTGATAAGGTATCCTGAAGGGAAGACAAATGTTCTTCCCATTTGTTTCTCTACATGTATCATTTTAGGGGAAGACCAGCAGATTCTGACAGGTTCTAGAGAACCAGTAGCAGAAATTTTGAGTAGTTTGGAGAACTGGCAAATGCCACCTCTGGCTGGCCCCAGAGTAGGGTGGGAATGGAGATTTTGCAGTATCCTTCCCCTGCCACGCCCACCAAACCACACCCAAAAAGTCACACCACGCCTACCAAGCATGCCACGCCCACCAACCCACGCCCACAGAACCACTAGTAAAAAAAAATTAATTTCACCACTAGGGAAGACGTGGTTTATAATGATGCAGGATCCCATTTCTCTGTTTAGGAGAAGGGACCCATCCCATTCTACTTCAGCAGAAAGAGATTTTCATTTTTTAAAAAATCCAAAATACACACTTATTTCATGCAAGCCAGGAGAGTTTTCAAAAAGATTTACTCTAGGCTAGAGTAAGGCTACTTACTTAAGGCTAGAACTTAAAAAAAATAAAGAAAAAAGAAAAGAAAAAAAAATCCATGAACAAAGGAGGGGAGGAACCAGAGCTCTCTGAAAACTGCTCTTTCACTGGGAAAGAACACTCCACCACCCCCACTCCTGGATATTGTTATGGAAATATTATAGAGCCAAACCTTTTCAATTATATTGTTGGCTACATGCCTTAAAAAGGGGATAGGGTGGTCTGTTTCAGGTCATTAGAAAGAGTTTCTTGGCAACCACCTTTCTAGGTCAGCTGTCTTAACATGTACAGCAGTGTAGTGTATGTGGTGCTTTGTTGTTGCCTAAGAACTCAAGCTCAGAAATATCGGTAATTGGAAGCAGACTTACAGGAGCAATTATGGGGTGTCCTCATTTAGTGACTACCTTGTACAGCAAAAGTTCACAGTTACAGTAGTGAGGATATTTTCCCCCACCCCAATTACTTATGGATTATTCTCTATAATCTATACTATTCATGTTGTCTTGTATTTTCTGTTATGGATTGCACAAGTAGAGGCTAAACCAATTTTGTTGTATACATGATGTACAATGACAATAAAGGCTATATTATTATTATTATTATTATTATTATTATTATTATTATTATTATTATTATTATTATTATTATTATTATTATTATTATTATTATTATTATTATTATTATTATTATTATACCACCAATCCTCACAACTATATAACCTTCACAGGTCTGTAAAGCAAAGGAAAACTGAAGATCATAACAAACATAGTTAAATTTTCAATTAGAGACTGCTTTGCTTAACAACCGGTGGCAGTCCCAATGATGGTGGCTAAGTTAGAGGTGACATGATAGCAGTGTTCCAATATTTCAGAAGTTGTCACAAAAAAAAAGAGAGTCAAACTATTATCCAAAGCACCTGAGGCCCGGACAAGAAACAATGGATGGAAACTAATCAAGGAGAGAAGCAACCTAGAACTAAGAAGAAATTTCCTGACAGTTATAACAAATAAAGAGTGGAATGAGTTGCCTCCAGAAGTTGTTTGGAGGGTTTGACAACACTGGAATTTTTAAAGAAGAGATTGGATACTGTTTGTCTGAAATGATGTAGGATTTTCCTGTTTGAACAGGGGGTTGGACTAGAAGACCTCCAAGATCCCTTCCAAATCTGCTGTTGTATTCTGTCCTGTCCTATTCCTATTCTCTACTAAATAAGGACTACTTGTAAAGCATCAGATTGCTACTTCAGACCAGACCACATCATTTTTTTACATGATTTTTTTTTTGTTTATTCAAAAAGGGTTAAAATACAAAATAAAATATTAAAAAAGGCCAAAAGAATAAAAAAACCAAAGAAAAAGAAAAAATGTCTTACTAACACATATACATATATCATCCTCCCTAGTTGAATGCTGATTAATATAATACAGCAATGTTAGTTTTCCACACTTTGCGAAACAGGCCAAAAGACTTCTAAACTTGGAAACTACTAATCTACTTATCAATTGTTAGCATGTCATTCATATATATATAATGTGTTGTAATTGTACTGATAAATAAATAAAGGGAGACTAGGATAGATCTATTTCGAGCTAATTAGCTCTCATCAGCTAGCCATACCCTTACTGGGATTAGAACCCGGGCTGTATATATCTTAGGCAGGAGTCTTAACCACTAAGCCACGGGTTCTCTTCCTTATCAGTTGAGCCAGGGAAATAGGTATGTATTTGTGTTACAACCCCTGGTATGACTAAATATGGGAGGAAGGTCACTACTCCCTCTTTCTGTCCCTCGGCCCATCACAAAGACCATGCAGGCAGAAAACCATATTTATTTATTTATTGGTTTTCTGCCTGCATGGTCTTTGTGATGGGCCGAGGGACAGAAAGAGGGAGTAGTGACCTTCCTCCCATATTTAGTCATACCAGGGGTTGTAACACAAATACATACATACATACATACATACATACATACATACATACATACATACATATAATTTGTTGTAAGTTTATTAATAACAACACAGTTAACAGAAAAAAACAATAATACAGGCATGTAAAAGTAATAATTGTCTGAAAATAATGTGAAAAAAACAAGGCTGAAATTCAGAAAAACCCCAGTTAATAAATTATTATAATCAACTCATAGAAAATGTACTACTTCTTCAACCCCAAATAAAATAACTGGAATCTGGGAATGAGAAATGTGGGTGGTAGAACAAGAAGAGATAGAGTCAAGGAGGAATTGGTTAGCTGAATATAAAAATTAGATCTGTCTGAAGGAAACAAATTGAGGTAGTTTGTCAGGCTTCCCAGTGTACTGTTTCTCATAAAACAAGATTTGGAATCAAGTCAAACCATTCTAGACAGAAAATCACAGCAAAATATATTTTGGAATAAGCAGATCTTTAAAAAAGACAACAGCAGACTATGCCTTTTAAAACCCAGTCCTTCAAAATCAATATGTTTCAAATCCCCTGCTGAGAAATGAGAATGAGTGACTCATACACAGACAGAGCAGCTGGGATGAATTAGGTTATTACAGGAAATCAATAGGAAGTTATTGAAATGAACCATCAAGTTAAATTGAGTTCATTGTATTTCCTAAAGAAACAGTTACTGTACAACTGTTTTATTGCATGTCGCGAATCTGGGGGAGGATTATACTGAGGCATGGAATTATACTTGGGAACATGTATGCTGATTTTGGTTATGTTTTCAATAATTGGATAGTGACACAGGAAGTGTTGGTTTTTCTGAAAGGATCTGAGAAGTTCCTGCTTGGCTTAGAAAGGCTTGGATGGATACCAGAGTTCCATTATTGAATTGCACATTGAATTCCAGAAAGCAAAAAACCCCTTCCACCCACATTTATTTCAAAGCAGTTTATTATATTGCCATCCTGCTCTGCATTTTTTAATTTCTCCAGAATGCCATGCAATGAAACAGGGTAATGACCTCTTGGAGTCTCCACTGCTAAAAGCCACTTTCCATTTTTCAAGGAAAAATATATAGTTTTAATTAAAAATATATAGTTTTAATTATATATAGTAGGAAAAGCTGCATGCTGCAAGGAATAGCAAAAGTTAGTTTCCTAACCCAGACAACCCATGTCCATACATGCTAGATTCTTATATTTTCCTTCTTTTGAAAACAAGGTATACACGCCTTTTTAAAAAACAGGTATTTTAGCAGTTGGCAGCACATTAAGTTAATATTTTCATATTCAGTCATTATAACAAGTGAGTAACCTAAATATGAGATGGAAACCCAGCTATTATGGTTTGGTATTACGAGAAGTAGGCTACTGTACGTTGTTCAACAAAATAGAAAGGAAATATTTACTTATATAATATGTGACTTCAGTCACTGTTTCTGTTATTAGTTTTTGAATTGGAAAGACGGATTCCATCCTCTACTAAAAAAAGACGTGTAGAGCTGTTCATGTTCATTTTAATATGCGTTAGGCCCTCACAATGGAACTCTGCAGGCTTTGAAATTCTGCACATCAAGTTTATACATACATTATATTGCCAAGTTTATCAACCAAGTTTATACATACACTATATTGCCAAAAGTATTCGCTCACAACTGAGTCTGATTATGTGGATGGGTGAGCGAATACTTTTGGCAATATAGTGTATCTACAGTATTAATCTGTTTAGTCCTTCTAATTAGGAGAAAAGTATGATGTTCTGTGGATTCCTCTTGAGGCAATAGTGGGGCACTATTGTCCACTCACTATATACACTAGACAATTTTATACACTGTATACAGTAAACCTTGAGAATTACCCCATTTTCTTTAAGCTCATTGTGGCAGTCCTAAGAATTGGAAACTTACTTAAAAAAGAAAAATAACGGAGATTCTCAAGATATTCTTTGCTCAGTGATTGTTTAGTAATGAAATAGGGAATGTTTGTATGAATTTAAAATTTTTATTTTACAGTTTAAAATTAAGATTTTAAACCCCTTCAACTTAATTCCAACGTTCCAAAATGAACCCATATACCTTGCCAAGGTATAGCTCCTAAGAAAACAAAAACCCCTCCGTATAGTGCATTGGAATCACATCCTTTTGTTCCCCCTGATAATGTTATCTTGGACACTGAACTAATTTCCTTCCAGTTTTGCCACCCAAAATCTCCAATTGAAAATCTCTGTTTTGTTGTTTGGGATGATAAAATTGCATCTGTGGGCCTGCAACTTTGCTGTTAACAGGAAGGCCCATCAATTCCTACCTTCTGCAGTTAAGGTGATTTTGGAGCTCCATAGTGCCTTTGCGCTAGACTTCACCCCTTTTGCAATTGTGGTTTACTTTCTCTTCTTTTCTCACGGAACTAGCGCATGAAGCCAAGGTTATTGCAATGGAAGAGAGCAAAGGAGTGCAGGTCAATTTCTGTCTTTGCTTATTAGTTGGCTAGTTGGAGCCGAGGCTGGTCAGGGCAATGCTCTCTATAGCTGTGTTGAGTAATTGATCACGGATCATTATGAAGAATTTGAGAGTCTTCAGAAGTTGCACCTGTGATCAAAGTAACCAGGTATGTCTTACTTGCCAGTTAGATGAAATCCTATTGAGTGGAGCAGTTCCTTCTTTCTCTTGAGCTTAATGATAATTCCCCCTTTTTTCTTCTTCTCAGTATGCACAGGCACCGATATGAAACTGCAGCCACCCTCAAGTCCAGAAAACCATCCAGACACCCTCCGTTGGCTCTATGAGCATTGTCAAGTTGTGCAGGGCAATTTGGAGATCACATACCTACCAGCAGATGTGGATACATCCTTTCTCAAAGTAGGTACAGTTTTAATGTGAAAAATGGTGGTATTTCCAAACTTCTTTGTTTTATTAGTTTGAGAATGGGGAAAAGAAGAAATGCTATATGCTTCCACTTAGCTGTTCCTGCCCTTAGAATTTAAGAAGGTGACATTGATGACTGGAAGTTACAAAAACATAGTCTACTAGGATTGTATTAGATCAACTCCAAATATTCACCACATTTAATAAAGTATAGCTAAATTGAATTTAGTTGTGCATATTTTTATTTCTCTCTAAAAGGGCTTCAGTAGCTTTTGAGTCTCATGCCTGCAGATGAGCACAATAAAAAGATGTTGTTTTAGATCCCAAGAATTTGAATTTGATTGCTTATGCTGGGTTCAGTAGTCCATAAGCTAGTTTACTTTCTGTGACATGCTAAGCCATAATGAAATTCATTATTCAATATTAAAAATTCAATTAGGTAAATCATTATTAAGCAAAACATACCAAAGCATAATATGTGAACCTAGTCTTTGTGTCAAACTCACAACTTACAAACCAGAAAGGTTGACTAACACCTGCAAGCTTAGAATAGAAAGAGTATGTGGAAACAAAGATATAGACAGGTATAGGTAAAAGGTGAGTGAAAATATAATACAAATCATCTACTACTTTCCTCCTATATGCTCTAATGCTGAGTACACATTATACTCATTATTTATATTAACCATGGTTTTATCAATAAGCTACAGTTTTAGCAATATGTCATGATTCCTTCACAACCGACAATTTGTAAATCACAAACTCTAGGTTTGGGAAACATATTGAGCCTTACTCAATATATATACGTACGTACGTACGTACGTACGTACGTACGTACGTACGTATATATTTGGGCTTACTGCACTGAGCCTAAATATAGTGCAGTAAGCCCAAATATGCATTTTGAGAAGGACTCGACATGTTCCCCAAGTGTAGCTATTGCAATTTACAAGTTGTGGGTTATGAAGGAATAACTGTATGTTGTACACATAGAACAGTGTAACCAAAAGCTTCTGTTCTCTGTGTGCAACATGCTGTGGTTTGGCTCAGGGAAGATTTGGGTCTGTTGGGTCAGGGAATCTGGTCTTCCAGCTATTGCACTTCAGTTTTCATCTGACCCTACCAGTATAGTAGAGTTATGGTAGAGGGTATTATGGCCCCTCAGCTCTGGAGGACCATATCTTCATCATGTTCTTACTGGGTGATCTTTTGCAAATCCAAGCATCCTGAAACATTTATGTTTCATTTTTGTCTCTCTGCTTCTCAGGACATCAGAGAAGTCCAGGGATATGTGTTAATAGCCAAGAATCACATGCGCCATTTGCACCTGAGCAGCCTCTTGATCATTCGTGGGACACAGCTCTATGAGGAGAAGTATGCACTGGCTGTCCTAGACAATGCTGATCCCAGTGGAGACGTGGGGCTGCAGGAACTGGGCATGTTGAAGCTAACAGGTGTGTTAATATGGGCTGGATAGTTTCCAGGAATAGGAATTGGAGTAGGAATAGGAGTAGGAGTAGGAATAAGAATAGAATAGGAATAGAATAGAATAGAATAGAATAGACTTTGGAGGTCTTCTAGTCCGGCCCACTGTTCAAGCAGGAGAACCTACACTATTTCAGATAAGTGACTATCTAGTCTCTTCTTAAAAACTCCAGTGATGGAGTGCCCATGATTTCTGAAGGCAAGCTGTTCCACTGGTTAATTGCCCTCACTGTTAGGAAATTTCCAACCATTGTATCTTGTTTCTTCTTCTTCTTCTTCTTTTTTGACGGATGCATTTTATCTTTTTTTTTTTTTTGTAAAATTTTTATTGGTTTTTTACAAATGTTTTAGGGGAAAAGGTAAATAGGTGTAGAAAAACTTTGACAGCTCTATCATGTGGGAGGTAGAGATCCCCCCGAATCTCACAACTTTAACCAAAAAGAAAAGAAAAAAACATCAAAATTTGAATAAACATTGGCAGCTTTTTGTTTTTACATTCAATCAATATATTCAATCATCTTTTGTATCATTTCTGAAAGTTACATTATAACAACAATTGCAAAAATGTTTCAACTCATTTTTGTGATCTGAGTCTTCTAAGTGTTGCGTCCTTCCCCCCTGTCTGCCGGCAGAGCCGCGGCCCCTCCCTCCTTCACATCTTGTGTACTGTCCCCTGTTTGATCTAGGAGGGCACTATTTTTTTTAATAAAGGCCTCCGCCTCCGCAACTGTGTTAATTCTATTTCTACTGCCCTCCCAGAAAATTAGCATTTCTTCTGGCAACAACCATTTAAACTAGATTCCATTGTTATATAATTTCTTTGCTAAAGAGGAGTATTTCTTCCTCTTATCTCTTACTTTCTTTGGAATCTGTTTAAGAATGGTTATTTCTTTGTCTTTATATTTTAATGGTCCCCCCCTTGAGCTCCTAAGACCTCATCTCTTGTGGTCTTTCTAAGAAATTTAACATGTACTTCCCTTGGCACGTTGTGTGTTCTAGTGTATGCTGAATTAATCCTATAGATCAAATCAATATCCCACCATAGCTGTTGTTTGTCTCTTTTAATATATTCTGCTAAAATTGTGGTCATAATCTCCTTGAGATCTTCATTCTCTGTTTCTGGCAAGTTTTGGAATCTAAGAAAAAAAGACATTCTCTCAAATTCCACCTTTATCATATGTTTTTCAAATTCTACATTCCCCTTCTGGATTACCTTAACCTCTTCCCTCAGCCCAGTCGCGCCTTCCTCCAGCACCCCTATTCTCTGTTTATTTTGTGTTGTTTGTTGTTGCGTTTCTCTGAGCTGATCATTTAAGTCTGCCAGTTGTTTTTTCAATTCGTCCTGTCCCTTTAAGAGAGTTTGAAACATTTGCTCAGCTGATAGTGTTTCTTGTTTCTTCTTAATTCCAGGTTGCTTCACTCTTTGATTAGTTTCCAACCATTGTTTCTTGTCCTGCCCTATGTTGCTTTGTAGAATAATTTGACCCCTTCTTCTTTGTGGCAGTCCCCCAAATACTGGAATACTGGTATCTTGTTGCCCCTAATTCTTTTCTTTACACTAGCCAAACTCAAATCCTGCAACCATTCTTCATATGTTTTAATCTTCAGGTCTTTAATCATCTTAGTTGCTCTTCTCTGAACTTTTTCCAAAGTCTCAACATCTTTTTTGTAGTATAGTACCAAAAATGGATGAAGTATTTCAGGCGTGGAATATGCAAGAGGCAGTGTTGGATGCTATGCACAAAATTATCCAAACAAAATTATTTGCATTTAAAACATAAAGGCAGGAAGCACTGTTGCTGGATTGCTGCCTTAAAAGGGTGTGTGAATTGGAATCTTAGATTGATTTTAACAAATCAGATTCCAGTTCACATATGCTTAATAAGCAACAACTGGTATAAATATTCCTATTGTTAGGAGAAGCCAAAAGTCATTACTTTTGCTGTTCTAACCAGCCCTAAAGAGTTCTACAGTGTTTATTTATTACATATTTTATGAAGCTGCCATTATTAAAAAAATAATTTTTAGCCTTAGAAGCAACTTCAGTTCTGTAAAAATACTATACTATTTCTACATGATAGCTGAAAGCATTTATATCTGGCTCAGCTCTAAAAAAAAATCACGCTAAAGGTGTTATTTCCATTTAGAACCCCGAAGTTTTGCGGGAAAGTTGTATTTTCAATTCCCATTTGTAGAAATAAGAGGTGTGGAAATCATCTCAAATCTGTAAAATTAACCCACATCAAAATGCCCAGACTGATATCAGAAGATATCATTGTTCTTACTTGTCCTGAATTCAGAATGCTTCTAGAATTGCCGGAACACTGTTTTGAGCTCCAAATGATGTGTTTAGAATTTGAAATAATGTGAATTTGAAAAGTTTAGCTCACTTCTAGGTGGAAAGACTTAATGGGCCTATTTCTTAATGCCCAACTCATGCCAACAAGTTTTAGCAGCTCCCCCCCGCCTCCAAACTGTTCTATATTTCTGTTTACAATGAATTCATTGCACGAAGTATGAATAAAAGTTTTGTTGGTAGTATAGTGATTGATTGATGGTCTGCTCCTATATCCCCACACAAAGCCCCCTTGAAGATTTAGAAGATTTGGCATCATATTTCAGCCTGAACTATAAGGTATGATGTTTGTTGCTTGAATCTTACCTGTGCCGTGAATTTATATTGCTTGTGCCATGAACTTATAAGTATGCCTTAGGCACACTTTCCTCAGCATTGGTACATTGTGTTCATAATGTGCCAAACTCTTAGTTAACTTTAGGAAGTGTAATACAATTTTATCCAGTTTGTAATACAGTTCCAGCTCAGTTGTGACAACAGGTTGAACTTTCTAATAGACTGAATGTGTGGTTTTAAAATAATGAATGAAAACAGACTGTTAACTCATTTCCCTTTTTCTGACCCTTCCTTTCCTCCTGTTTCCTTTCAGAGATCTTAAAAGGTAATGTGATGATAGAGAGGAACCCCCAGCTGTGCTTCCAAGAGACCATACATTGGAAAGCTATCTTCCATAAGTATAACTGGCAAAATTATACAGAGATCAGCAGCCATCGCCGTAGGAACTGTAAGTATAATTGGTTAGGCTCTGGGCTTCACAGGGAAATTATGTGCAGAAGTAAATCCTTGTTTTAAGGATGCTAGGGAATTATTTAATATCTACCTGTTTCTTCTGAGTAAAGTTTGAAAATTTGGTTTTTCATCAGTATTGTTTATTCTCTGGTAAAATTAAGAAATCTTACTCTGACATAAAATGAATTTCATAGCTGCCATTAGTAATAGAAGTTGGCTTATGTTTGTTCTTATCTGGAGCTAATTCTGAACTTTCTAGATATTATATCTGTGTTTTTAGTTGTTGTGATTTGTACATGTAACATGCCCATAATAACTGGAATAACAAATAAAACAAAGATTTATAGACCCCACACTGTATCTCTGCACTGGATTTCTCTTTTCTCATTTTATGCTTCCCTGTAACTCTTTCTACAATCTGTGAGGTTTTGAATGAGCTGTATTCTTTTATTACCTCTAGGTAATGCTTGGCTTGCAAAGCAATTACAACTGGGATTATTGTCTGTAAGTGATGCAGTCATAAAGGATTATGTCACATGACCGTGTCACTGAGCAATGGCAATTCCGGCAATCCAGTTGCCCTATTAAGTACAGTCTGCATGGGTCATTAAATGAGGATCTCACGTGACTGCAATTTTATGCCAGTTTCCCCTTTGACTTTGCTTGTGGGAAGCCAGTAGAGAATGTCACGACCTTGTGACTGTGGGGACATTGTGGCACCAGAACTATGAGGAACCATCATAAATATTATTTGTTCAGTGCTGTTGTAACACTTGATTGTAACTCAATCATTTCTCTTTATTTTCCTTCCTATTCCTACAGTATATTCACAGTTCATCTATTCAAAATGTCAGAACGAAAACCAACCCCACCATCAGCATTCTAGGAATTCCCCATTTCTGACCTGGCTGATGTCATTTTGTCAGCCTAATAAGTCAATGTACATTATCTAAGCTTTTAGACATTAGAGATATGTCTGGATTCTATGCCCAAATTGCTGAAATTCGCATGAGGAAAAGCCAAATTTTGCATTCAGTATTATATTAGCAAATTTAAATATTTTCTCTTTAGTTTTATATAATGCCTTCTGTAATATTTTCTGCTTTGTGTGATATAATTTGGTTTATTCGCAAGGAACATTAAAACTCTGCTCTTGTCCATCAACAATCATATTCAGCTGTTTCTGTCATCTGAGACTTGAGAAAATGTGTCTTACACACACCCTGCTTGCTATTACAAACATAAGGGCTAGAAACTTAGTTTTTTTTAAAAAAAAATGAAAGCAGATATTCTTAGGAAGCCAAATCCAGTACAACTGGATTCTGTGTCCTGGCAAAATTACAACATACACAACTCTTTGCCAAGTTCATTTTTGCAGTCTTCTCAGCTGAGCACATCTGGTATCTCACAATTGTTACTACTCCAATTTTGCATGCTTCTTCCTCCTAGATGTAAGATTTTAAAAATCTGTTTTCTTTCCCTCTAGGCCCTGACTGCAGCCAAATCTGCCCACATAATAACCACTGCTGGGGAGAAGCAAAAGGGAGCTGTCAAATATGTAAGAAGGAATATTACTGCTTGGGATCTGAGGGAAAAATACAACATCTCTAACACATGCAAGAAAATGTTTGACGAAGTCTATTTTGAAAATCCAGGATCCTAGGGCTTAAAAAAAATAAAGAACTTGAAATGTGTTACTGAAGTGATCTTAAAATGTAAGGGGCTGTATAGTGCCGGAGTCTAAGCCAAATATTGAGTCCAGCGCAAGAACCCTACTGTTCCCCTGGATAATTGGCTCCATTGTCAAGTTACTATTAGGAAGGCTTTTCTCAAATTTACATTAAATATGTAAATTTTCTTGTAATATAAGTCCTTTATGTGTTCTGTTGTCTGAGGACAAATAAGGACAAATCTTGAGCAACTTCTGTAGGATAATTCTTCGGATAACTAAAGTGTGTTATCATATTCTCCTTTTCCTCACCATCCTTTCTTTTCAGATTGTTGTGCTTCTCAGAATCTGCTTCCCAGTCAGCATGTTAATTTGGCAGCCATAACCCCAAGACACTGGGAGAAAGTTGCTTTAGAGCAGTGATGGCTAACCTTTTCATTGCAGCGTGCTGAAAGCACGCGTGCAACAACCCATAATGCAATGCATGCGCGACCTCCCCTGTGCACCCCGCATATGCATGCACAACCCCCTGCATGTGCCCCACACATGTGTGCATGCACTCCTGTGCCCCACACATGTGCACGCAAACCCCCACATGCACTCCACCCTGCACATGTGCACGTAACCCCTGCACATGTGCACGCATCTCCTGTACATGCACATGCACCCTCATGCTCCCCACCCTCTGTGTATGTGTGCATAACTCCTCCACGCTCCCCCTCCCCCTGCGCATGCACGCACATCTCCCGCGTGCACCCCATGCATGCATGGAAGAGACCCAAAAACCAGCTGGCCAATGGGAGGCGCACACACATGCGCAAAGCAGTGAAGCTGAGCTGAGCTGATGGCTCGCATGCCCGTAAAGAGGGCTCTGTGTGCCATCACGGCTTTAGAGGGTGAAAGGGTTCCGTTATTTGAGGCAGGGGGAGGAAGGGAGAGCTGTGCTTCTGTTTAGTCGTATCCTGGCTGCCTGGGAGTTCAGTTTTTTCTATTCTCTCAATTATTTTCCTTATGGTCAAAGCTCCCTAGTCTGTTCTGGGTGTCCCTTATTGCCCCTAATAACCTGAGGGTCTGCTGCTCAGGCTGTGGTTTCCTACGGTGGTCTCAGCAGCTGTTCTCTCTAGCCTCCTCCATCATACAGTGGTTTCTGGTTTAAGATGGGCCTGGACTGAAGTCCTTTCTTCCTGCAAAAGTATCTGAGGACAGAGACCTCTGCTTGTATGGGAGAGAGGTAGAATGACCAGTTTCTTCATTTTTGGCTCTCTGACAGTGACAAGTACAATCTGTGCCAGCAGCTGTCCAAGGTGCAAAGGAGGACACCCAACAGACTGTTGCCATGAGCAATGTGCAGCAGGCTGCACAGGACCCAAGCATTCCGATTGCCTGGTGAGTAGGGATCTTTTGGAGGCTTCTCCCCCAGCGTTGAGATGTCCACTTCATTGAAGAGATTGCTACTTTCTGATTTCAGCAAAGTTGACATTTGTTAATTCATACCCACCAGTATTCCTGCAAGAAGCTAAACATAACCTCCCTTCGCATATGGATAAACACATCTGAAAACTGTGGGTTAGATTGGCTGTGATCAAAAGAGTATGGATCCAGTAGTGAAGATTCTACACTGGTGTTGTGTTCAGTGACTTTTAAGACTCCATGCTGTGAGAAAATATGTTGAGTTCTCTCTTTGTTTTTAGAGTAGAATAGAATAGAATTCTTTATTGGCCAAGTGTGATTGGATACACAAGGAATTTGTCTTTAGTGCATATGCTCTCAGTGTACATAAAAGAAAAGATACATTCGTCACAAATTATAAGGTACAACACTTAATGATAATCATAGGGTACAAATAAGCACTCATACTAGGAAACAATCAATATAAATTGTAAGGATACAATACAGTCATAAGTGGGAGGAGATGGGTGATAGGAACTATGAGAAGATTAATAGTAATAGTAATGCAGACTTAGTAAATAGTTTGACAGTGTTGAGGAAATTATTTGTTTAGCAGAGTGATGGCGTTTGGGGAAAAAAAGTTCCTTTTCACTTTAATGACAGGATTCCTATATTATACTAAGTCAAGTCTTGTTGAACCTAATGGTATTAGGATTGGAGAAGCTGAAGTTGATATCTTTTCAGCCAATGGGGAGAGTGATTTTGTCCAGCCCTCTTAATCCAGCCTCATAGGGTGCGGTGTGCTGTGTTTGCATATTGTCAATAAAGCAGCTGTTACAAAGATGTAATGATATTTGGATGCTTCCTTTGGCAAGCAAAATTTAGCTGTATCCTTATACTCTAGAGTATTTCCATTAACTAGACCAAGGTTAAAACCAATGTTTATATTAATGTGCTATTTAAAAAGTCCTGCTATCTTTACCTGATGAAAAGCAATGCCTGTCTCTTGGGGCACAATTTTTCTTGCTTTTCCTCCAAGAAATGAATAGGGCAGGGCATCTCCTAGACTGTGTCTTAAATTTTGCCTGCTGCTCCATTTAAGTGCTACTACTTCCTGTTTTTCCAGGCCTGCCTCCACTTCAACCACAGTGGCATATGTGAACTGCACTGTCCACAGTTAATGAACTACAATCCAGATACTTTTGAAATTATGCACAACCCAAATGGACG
The DNA here is from genome assembly GCF_964273705.1 of Natrix helvetica. Classification (NCBI taxonomy): domain Eukaryota; kingdom Metazoa; phylum Chordata; class Lepidosauria; order Squamata; family Natricidae; genus Natrix; species Natrix helvetica. The sequence goes on along the minus strand of NC_138554.1, from coordinate 49,285,207 downwards.
CTACACTTTTGGAGCAACCTGTGTCCCTCATTGCCCTTGTAAGCCTCTATTTATGGATAGATTTGCTTGGAGTGAGGGGAAGATAGCTGGGTTGTATATATACTGTACTTCTAGTCTCTTTCAACCATTTGATATATTGGTATGTGAGATTTCCCACTTCTTTTGGAGCCCTCATGCATTCATACAGTTATCAAGATGAATTATAGCTTTACCTTTTTCTTGGCTTGATAGATTCCTGTGCATAGAATTTTAAAACAACTTTTCCCATATCTCATGACAGATAATTACTTGGCTGCAGAGGTAGGCTCTTGCACTCTGGTGTGTCCTCAGAACAGTCAAGAAGTGAGCAGGGGTACCACACAGAAATGTGAGAAATGTGACAGTTCCTGCCCAGAAGGTAAGAACTGAAAATCGCTAAAGTGTGAAAAGATTCTCCATTTTTCTGGACACAGCAAAATGTTATCTCTCTGGATTATCCTTGAGTTTCTGTCTCAATTTCGACAGAGCTATGGAAAGAATGCATGGGTTTTGGCTTTACGCTTGTCCAACTCCAAGCACGTTGGCTTAATTGTAAATTTCAGTCTCCATGTGTGGCATTCATTCTTATTGTTTTAGAGTTCAGTCATCTCAATAATTTGCTACTGTCTGTGGAATGCAGAGGATTCACTTACATATTGTTATGCCTCCACAAAAGGCCAACCTATCAACCTGTTCTTCACTGGCTGTAAAGACCAGAAGTTAAATTGTGATAGGCTGCCCTACACTGTTGGTTTAATATGATGTGTAGATAAATATATGCATCCTTTTTTCTGCTTTAGTTAATTCTACACCACCTTCTCTCTATTTTAGTCTGCTATGGTTTAGGAATGGATTTCCTGAAAGGCGTTCGGGCTGTCAATGCCTCTAACATCCACCACTTTACTGGCTGTACCAAGATCTTTGGCAGTTTAGCCTTTCTGAAAGAGACCTTTGCAGGGTAGGTAACCAAGTCTTAGAGTCAGAAGGCTGTATCAGTTTCTGGGATGCATCTGTGTAGTTGTTCTGGGTAATGCATCCCAGGTTATGCATTGGGAAGCCTCTGAGCAAGCCCAGTAAATTAGAGCTGCAATTAAGCTTTGTTATTTTTTAAAGCCAGAGCCTATTTTGTTTCTAGGTGAGCTTTTTAAAGGATAAATAACCATCCAGAGTTATTTACAGAAATAGCAGCTTATTTCACAATTCAGCATCTTTAGAAAGCTTTTATTTTTTTAAGGATATTAACTCATAGGACCAGAGAAATAAGGTTGAAAACATAGTACCATTGTAATCACTGAGCAATTTTGTTTTGAAGGCCTAAAAGTTTAAGCTGTCTGTACTTCTCAAAAAATGAGGTCTGTAAGAAAAAGAAAATGGGGCGTGGTATTGAGGAAAGAAAGAACTATATTAATACTCTGTTCTGAAACAGAACACCTAATCTCTATCGTGAGGCTACTGTGGGGCAGGAGAATAATGCTGCCAGTGAAAATTGTGGTGTGAAGAGAGAAAATCATTTGTTGGCCTAAGATAGAAGCTTTTATGCATGTTAACAATTTCGATGGAGAAGCTTCAAAATTGAAAAACACTTGGTATTTCCTAAAATGAACATTTCCAGCAGTAGGAGTGATGTTTGATGCTGGACAATCTGAACACATTCTGGTTCCCATTTGCCAGCTCAAAGGTGAAAAGGCTTAAGAGACTGGTGAATGGGATTGGGTCTAGATTTGAATAAATCTGCTATTTCTCATTTTTGTTGAATTAAAAGCGTCACAATTTTAGAGGGAAATCAGAACATGAACTATGAAAGCTTTGTAATTAGTCCTTAGAAATGTATCTCATGATGGCATGATATATTGTTACTTTTTAAAAGAAAGGTAGTATCACCTGCGACAGTTGAAAAATTAAGTCATCTTGAAAGTATTATAGCAGAAATGGGTGATTTGTAGGATTCATATTCAAGCCCTTTCTTGCAGTTAATTGTAATTTAGCAAAGCTGCCATCTGGCAGCATTTCTTACAGTCTTCTAAAATAGTGTGATACTCAAGTTCTAATAGGCTTGCCACAACAAAACAACAACAGCCTCAACTCCCAATATGAGGAGACAAAAAATAGAGTCTTATTTTCTAAGGTAACAGTATTGTGCCATACATTCATTCACTCATTTAACTTGTATGACTGCCCAACTCATAATGACTCTTGGAGATATTCAAACACATATAAATCAGTTACCAATCCCTCACAAAATATTATTAAAATAGCAGAAGAAATTGGGAACTAAATACACTAACCAAAGGGACCATCTCATTACTCTGGCCCAAGGAAACAACCGGACCATAAGAGTCTTACAGAAGATCGGAGTCATCTGAATCTTAAGGGGAAACCGTCTGGCAGGACAGAATTCAGTTCTCACTCATGACACTCACCGTGGCTTGTAGTTCCTCAAAATATTCTTTTGACAGGAAGAACCTATGGGAGAAAAAAGTTGTATATGTGCATTTATATTTCCTTGTTTCTATACTTTTCTGTGAATTTTTGGTGTTTTTTTTTTGAAAAGATGATCCTGTAATTCTCTAAAAAGAGACATATGAAAGTGTGCAATATTTTGGCATCATTTCAACCAATTCAAGCAAAGATAGTGTTCACCACTAGAATAACCAGGGGGGGAGGGGACATGTGTGCATGTGAGCATTTCAGTTTCACTCCAAGTTGTTCCTTCCTTTTCTGTTTAGAGATCCTGCCACAAATACTCCACCCCTACAACCTGAACAGCTTGAAGTCTTTGTGCACCTGAAAGATTTAACAGGTATGTACAAGAAGATTTCAGGATAGTTTGAGGCGTTGTAATAAGGGCAGTGTACCAGTGCTTGTAATAAATAGCAGCATATCCAGTTGGTCCCTGCCTCTGATCAAAGTATTGTTCCTCTGTAATAAAGGCAACATCAATCCTTTAAAGAAGTAACAATCACAGTTCTCCATTGAATGGACACATCTTGGTGTTTTCTCAGGCTTTCTATACATTGAATCCTGGCCAGAGACTCTCTTGGACCTGAGTCCTTTCCAGAATCTTCAGGTGATCCGAGGGCGGGCACTTTACAAGTAAGTTGTCTCAAGTGTTTTAATGAAAGTGAGACCTGTGTTAAGTTATCAATGGAAAAGTCCATATCTGAGTAATTTTCATGGGTTCTTTTCTTTTTTTAAAATCACCAATTACTAGATTACCCAGACTTATTTGACCACAAAGTGCTGAAAATTTGGGCAACTGATTAGGTTTTGTATCTTTGCTCAATGGCTGGGGGAAGAGGGAAACTTTTTATTATAACAAAGAACATTTAAATTATGAATGCCTACAACTGTTATAGAATAATAAAACTGTTTTCTATTTACTGTCTATAAGTACTTTTATTTATATTTTAATATCTCAGAGAATCAGGAGGACAGTCTATCTTCATGACCATATTATGTCTCTAGCTTAGTGGTGTACATTTAACACTAGAAGAAATTGCTATTTCTGTCATTGGAATTTTGCTCATTTTAATTGGGAAATCTATTTCATGTGACAGTGGAGCTTATTCGCTAACACTGCAAAACCTCAACATATCATGGTTGGGCCTACGTTCACTGCAAGAGGTCAGTAGTGGCATGGTCCTTATCCACCACAATCCCAACCTTTGCTTCATCCAAAATGTTCCTTGGGGCGACATCTTCAGAAACCCTCGGCAGAGGCTATTCCACAATGACAACAATTCGCCTGAGCAATGTGGTAAGCATGTCTGAAGCCCATTTGCATTAATGTATGTGTCCCCCCCCACCCCCACCCCTCATTCTTTGTAGGTGTGAAAATGTCCTCTAAGCCTGATATTTTGGTGGTCAGTTGAAATGACTTAAAATGGAATCCCATGTGAGATTTTCCTGCAATATTGTGAAGCTGAGAGGAAGAAGTTAGAAGGTTGCTTAGCATATCTTTGGTTTGGGCAGGTTGTAATAGTAAAACCATGGTAAGATGGGAGGCCAATAAATTTTATAAATAAATCAATAAATAGCGTAAACGTCAAGATAAAACAAGGAAAAAGTAATGGAAATGTTTTGAGCAAGGTCCCATTCAGAGATGAAAAATGTTGTCTGGCGATTCTGGTCAAAATATAGCACTAAGCATGTATGATAGTCTTTAGGCAATAATAATGTCCAGAGTAGAAAGCAAATGGTTTTCTACCTTATTTTTACTTCTAATAAAGTTCAGAGAGAGAAGCTTAGAAATATTGTCAAAATTCTGGGCGAGGTGAACTTGGCTGAGGAGTCATAGGCATACGGCACTTAAGGATAAGCTACTCAGATATCATTTCAAAGTTGAAGTGACTTCAGGAAAAGGCTTTTATTCCTTAAGCTTCCGAGTTCTGTTCCAGCCCAGTACCAGTAAGATTAAATTGTGGTTGCTAAACTTTATGGAAACAATAGTCTACTTTTGAGTAGACCGCTGTGCTTAAAATTCCCATATCATCCAGCATTTCTTGGTCATCTGCTACTCAGCGGTGGCATTTTCCTGATTTGGTTGGGGTCCTTCAGATTTTGAGTCCAAGGTCAGGTAGTGATTCTGTCAATACCTCTGAGTTGAGGAACAGTTCCCCATTTCTTTATTCTCATTTAGCTCTTGCTTGTTTTGGGAAAGACAACTCATCCTAAGGAATATGGCAGGAGAGTTGTTTGCGACTTATTCTATTTTAGTGCAATAATTGGATAGTATGGAGTGATTTCTCAAAAATGTACTGGAGGAAAAAAAATTCAGGCATAAGATTGGTTTACATATGGGTTCATTTCCCCCCCCCCCATTCAACTAATATCCTTCCCTTTGAACAGGGCACAAGGTGACATATATAGTACTCACTCTTCCTATTTGTCCCCCTAAGTGCTAGCCTCTGAGGTAGATTCGGCCAAAAGAGCACCTGGCACAAGTCACTCAATGGCTGAAGATAGATTAGAGCAGTGATGGCTAACCTTTTTGTTGTCGTGTGCCAAAAGCGTGTGTACAATGCACGCATGACACCCCCCGCACACATGCACATGTAACCCCCCACCCCCACTCATGCGCACATTACCCTCCATACTCCCCCTGTGCATGTGCATGCAACCCCCCTCCCCGCACCTTGTTTTGGGCCTAGTAGGCCTTTTTATAGCCTCCTGGAGTAAAAACAGGCTGCGGGGGGGGGGCACGCTCCCCCGCACACGTGCCCCCAAAATCAGCTGGCTGATGGGAGGTGTGCGCACATGCACAGTGGAGCTGACCTGGGGCGAGGGCTCATGTGGCCGCAGATAGGGCTCTGTATGCCACCTGTGGCATGCTTGCCATATGTTCGCCATCACGGGATTGGAGTCTGGGTTTCCCCACTCCTAGTCCAACACATCATAAACCACAGTGATTGTCATAATTTAGCACCTGATGCAAGAATGCAGATTAATTATACTGATTGGTTCCCTGAATGTAAAATTATATGCTCTCCAATCTTCCTTTGTCTCTCTTCTTGTCTTTAGGTCTCCAAGGCCAAATCTGTTATTCTCTGTGCTCCCAGGGACATTGTTGGGGACCAGGGAAAAGTCAGTGTGTGTCCTGCAGTGGCTTTCTCCGTGGGAAGGAATGCATTGAGAATTGCAATGTTCTGGATGGGTATGTGGCAAGGGGAGATGTGATTGAGTGGGGCTTTTCTGATTCCTTACTGAGAAAATAATAAGAGGGGGGGGAGGATTTCAGAAGTATTATATAGAAGAAATAAGTTTCAAGTCTAGTATTTTAATCTTATCACTGAATATAGAAGTATAAGCTGCTCAAACTGGATACAATAGGAATAGCATATCAGTGTTAATAATAAATAAAATCACAATACAATGTACGAATGTGTTTGATTTCCCTTATCCTCAGACAAAAAGCAAAAATAATATCCTTAAAGTTTCAGTAGGTGGCACTGTGTAGCTTACCTTGGAAAGCCAAACAGAATTGGTTCTGAATTAGTATTTGGAGAGAAGATTGACTGGAAAATCTAGAACTAGAAGTTTCAAAAAGAAGAAAAAAAAGAAACTATCATGGCAAACTACTTCATTTTTCATGCTCAGAAAACTGCCTGGGTATTGCATTATAGGTCATCAAGAGTCCTTATACAGAATGGGCTTTTTGCTGAAAAGCACCCAAATAAATTATATGATTTATGGTTGTGGAGTTAAAAAGATGTGGACTAAGTGAGGGGCTGAAGGAATTTGTATAACCTCTAAGAGAGAAGGAAGATTATAAGTGTATTTTTTCTGTTGAATAGAAGGTTGGAAATCATATTTCATAACTTCAGTTTCTTTTTTTCTTTGCACTTTTTCATTTTTTTCCCTTTAGATTTATCTTTATTTCAGGTAAAATTCACAACAAATATAAATAAAAAGGAGTCAGATTTCACTTCATGGCAATTTACAGATAGTCCTCAACTTACGATCACAATTGAGCTCAGAATTTATGTTGCTAAGTGAGAGAAATTTGTTAAGTGAGTTTTGCCCCATTTTACAACTTTTCTTGCCACATTTGTTAAGCAAACCACTGCCAGTTGTGAAATTAAATTAACACAGTTGTTAAGTGAATCTGGCTTCCCCATTGACGTTGCTTGTCAGAAGATTGCAAAATATGATCACATGAGCCCAGGACACTGCAACCGTCCTAACTATGAACCAGCAGTCAAGTATCTGAATGTAGATCTACATGGTCATAAGTGTGAAAAATGGTCATTAGTCACTTTGTTCAGTGCTATTGTAACTTCGAACAGTCACTAATCAAACTGTTGTAAGTTGAGGACTACATGTACTTTTATCACTGTTGGGATGCTTGATCCTGTGCCATTTCTCACTTTCCATGTCTATTGAAGGTACATGGAAGTAACGTCATTTCTCCTCTTTGTCTAAAATACCCATCACCAATGAAATAATTAAATATTTTGAAATCACTCTACCCTGATTATAAAGTCGTTTTTATTCTAATTCAGTGGATTCCAAATTGAAAAATAAAATAATGTTGTTTGAGAAAACTAGGAAATTGAGAAATTGGACTGTTTAAACTTTGGCTTGATTGGAATTTGCAGGGATATCCGGGAATATGTCAATGGGACACGCTGCTTTACATGTCATCCAGAATGCATGCCCCAAAATGGGACTGAATCTTGCTATGGATCGGTAAGAACGCTGAAATATCTTGAAACCACAATCCTGTTCAGATATTATATTCTTGTCTCTTTTTTTGATCCATTAGGTTTTTTTAAAACCTTTTGTGATTGGTTAACAGTGAAAAGAATAAATAACCAGGCCTCCTTTCTGGGACCTAGAAACCTAAAATTGGTGACCTACAGTGTTCAGGGTCATTGATGCAGTCATAGCACTTTTAAGAAAAAAGGCAAGCAATAGTACAGAGCAAACCATCATAGGTTATGTAAGCTAACTTGAGTTAATTTGATTTGGACAACTTCACCTTGAGAGACTGTTACCCTTGAGATTAACTTGCTTTCTAGCAACTCTCTGCAGCATTTACCAAATCCAAAGTATATAACTATGTCCTTCATGTGTATGTAATAAATTGTGTAACCATTGCTATTTTTCCCGAGGTAACTTTGCAGCATACCCTGTGACTCTAAATTCCTAGATGTCTATCAAACAGCTGGTTTTCACTGCTCTGTAGGTTATGTCCATCTAAGGTCACATCAGCAACCAGCTTGTATGACGAAATAACAAGAACATAATTCAATAATGAAAGATATCCAACAAAATTTGGATGAGAGGAGGATTCCCCCCCCCATTTTGTTTAATTGAGACTCTTTCCCACCATTCTTTACCCCCTCCCCCCTTTCAGGAGGCAGACCAGTGTGTAGCATGTGCCCATTACAAAGATGGACTTTCCTGTGTGGAGCGGTGTCCCAGTGGTGTGAAGCTTGATGGCTCTTTCATACCTGTTTGGAAGTACCCTGATGAAGACAATGTCTGTCAACTCTGCCCAGTCAACTGTACCCTTTCGTGAGTAGTCCATGGGTGGGAAGATCATAGAGCAAGATACAACAGGATTCTGACTACTTTTTGACAAAAAAATGGACAGTGTAATACAAAAAAATGTGATCAGCTTTCAGTCTAAAGACACCACAAGAGCAAAATACTCATCACTGATGAAATAATTATTTTTTTAAATATTTTTTAAAATTTTCTATTTATTACATTTTTTAGTGCTTAATAAGTGCTTAATAAACATTGAGTTTATTGGGTATTACTGGGTATTTAAATTGCTTAACAATACAAATTTCCTTCTTACTCTCCACTTCTTTTCCCCAATATTGGTAAAATAAGTCCTATGTTTGATAATATTCTGTGTCTTCTTTCTGTTTGATTTTCAATGTAAGTCTATCCATTTCTGCACAATCTAATATCTTCTTAATTATATCTTCATCTTGCGTTATTTCTTCATTTTTCCAATAATGTGTGTGAAAATAATCCTGTTAAGGCATGTAATATTAAATAGATACTTTTTTAATCAAAATTTTCTGATATTATCCCTAATAAAAGTTCAGGTTTTAAATCTACACACTTTCCTATGATCTTTTCTATCCATTGGTGTATTTTTGCCCAATTTTTTTTTAGCTTTAACACAAGTCCACCACATACAGTATGATAAAATGTGCCTTTTTTTAAAATTACATTTCTAGCATTTGCTAGACATATTTTTTAAACATTTTAGCTAACCTAGCAGGTGGTAAATGCCATCTATAAAACATTTTATATAGATTTTCTTTATAAGAAGTTTACATTGTCAACCTATAGTTTCTTTCCCATAAATTTTGCCATTTCTCTAGTTCCGTTATAGAAAAAAAAATCCATTGCACGATTGTATCTTTTATTTGTTCATCCTCCATTTTTAAATTTAGTAAGAAGTTATCTACCTTCTTAATTAGTTTTTCATAAAAGTTCAACAGTAATTAAATATTTTAAAATCACCCAAGCCTGATTATAAATGAGACTCTTCTTCTTTCATTGATAGGCATTTCCCTTTGTTGCTGAAATTGCAACTAATTAGAGTTAATCTTTTAAACTGATATTCTCCCCTTTTGTTTTTTCAATTTTGGGTCAAGCTATTTAAGCATGAGTGGAACAATAAGAAGAGTTTATTTGTTTTTGTTTTTTATGATAATAAGTTCTAACTTACACAAATGCATAAATGGAATGAGATAAGAGAGGCCTGAGTTATTTATTGGGTTGCCTTGCTGTGGATTTAATGTGGAGGGAGATAGCATTGATTGTGCTTGTGAATGACCCCTGGAAGGCTTGGGACAGAGCTGGTACAACCATCCTGGTCCTCCTGGATCTCAGTGCCTTTCAATATCATCAACTTTAGTTTCCAAATGGAAAAAAAAAATCTCTTAAATTCACGTGAAAATTCTTTTGCTGAGGATTGAAGGAGATTTTTTTTTAATGGAATTAAGCAGCAGGAGGGTGATTAGAGTGTTAATTCTGGAAAGTTACAAAGGCAATAAGGAGAACAGATTGACTGGAAATAAGATTTTGAAGCTAATTATAAGAATCCTGTGGTTTGTTCAGAATTCTAATAAAATATAAATTTTAAATATAAAAGTTGGGATACATTAAAAGATGTATCTGCCTTGAAAATAGTCCATGTTGAACTGTATAGCCTTGTCAAACATGAGCACAGAAAGTATTTTATGCCGTATTATATTATACATTATATACATGTTTTATGATAATGTTTATTTAATAAAATGTTTTATAAAATTTGCCATTTAAATTCCACATTAGTCATGGAACCCAGATTTCGAATAAATTAGCTCATTTGAAGTATCTTGTTTCAAAAATTGTTGCCTTATGATGCACCATTTTCCCCATCTAAAGGTTACCCAAATGAGAGTTTCAGTAATATATAGACATTATTTTTTTTTCTAGTAGTTTTTAATAGGATTTTCATGATTTGAACTAAATGGCAAAGCTGTAAAGATTTGCTTATAGATAAGATGTGAGAAGAAGAGATTTTTTTATTGTATGTTTAGAAAAAAATATAAGCTGTGATGTTAAAACTGAAGGAAAGTGTTAAACTTGCAAAGGAGTTTCTAAAAGGAGATGAAAAGAAAACAGTAAATTAATTTGTGGGAGATTATTTAAAGGTATTAAAGATTAATATTTTGATATTTTTTTAGAGGGGTGTGTGTGTGTGTGTATGTGTGTGTATGCATACACACATGAGTTCAAGAGATTTTTGGTTAAAATGTTAGAGAAGTAAGGTTACTGAAACTGTACTTATCTCGATGAAGGAGAAAAACCAATTTCTTTATATATTTTCCCTTCATAGTTTTCCCTTCTTTTTTTCTGTCTGCATTTTTATTTGTTCTGTTTATATTTTTCTTAGTTTGCATTAGTTTATCTTTGTATTTTTAAATTTCAATAAAATCATAAAAATACAGTCAAAAATACAGTCTTTCTGATACCATGTGGTTGGCTATTCCATTTTATTGGGAATGGGAGATGAGGTTTCTCAAGGACTAGGTTTTTCTCCTTTTTAACATCTATATGAAACTTCTGGATTAAGTCATTCACAGGCATGGAGTGTGGTATTATCAGTATACAACTTCAGCCCTGCCCTGACAGGTGATGTGGTTATGGTGCTGACCAAGCACCTGGAGGTTATGAGGGTCTGGATGGGGAGGAACTGACTTTGAGTAAACTTTGACAAGACTCAGTGGCTTTATATTTTCAGCCCCCCCCTTGTCCCCCCCCCCCCGGGTTTGTTAATATGTCATCTTTGACTCTGACAGGGTTGCACTTCTCTGGATTGAGTTGATATGTAATTTGGGGATCCTCCTGGGATCATGGTTCCTGCTCAAGAGCAGGTGGCAGCCATGGCTAGGGGGAACCAGCATAGATTTAAGCCTTTTCTGAATCACAGTCACTGAGGCCTTGGTCATTTCCTATTTGGATTAATTAATTAATTAATCCATCAATCAACTATATATAGCTACCTGTCTCCCCCAAAGGAATTATTGCAACATGTTCTACATTGGGCTGCCCTTGAAGGACTACCTGGAAGCTACAACTAGTCCAGAATGCAGCAGCAGGTGCGGTGTGGCCTATGTTACTTCTCTGTTGCAAAATGGCTTCTAGTTTCTTTCTGGGTAAAATTCAAGGTGCTAGTCATTGCGGATCACTAGCTGCCAGCAGTTTGGCAGATCGAATCTCGCCAGATTCAAGGTTGACTCAGCTTTCCATCCTTCCGAGGTGGGTAAAATGAGGACCCAGATTGTTGGGGGCAATAGGCTAACTCTGTAAAACCACTTGACAGAGGGTTGTAAAGCACTATGAAGCGGTATATAACTCTAAGTGCTACTGCTATTGATATGATCTTTAAAGTCGTATTTGGAACAGGATCAAGCTATTAAAATGATTTTTTATTGAAATTATCTGTTTGTCCCATTAGATTGGATATGGGGGACTCATTCTAGTTCGTTTCTCTGAAACACCATCCTCTGTACCCAGTGGGACCTAGGAAGCATACCTTTTCTGAAGCTACCCGTCACATGGAACACATTCACCCCAGGAATCAGCAGGCTTCCACCCTCTTGGCCTTCCCAAAGGCCATTAAAACCTGTTTCTTTCCCCAGACACTGGGGTGAAGTTGTGAAGCTCACAGAAAATTGTTGGGGCACCAGGTTTTAAATTTTTAAAAAATGTTTTTAATGGTTTTAAATTTTTATTGTTTTGAGCCACCCAGAGTTACTTTAAGATGGGTGGTGCTACATATCTTTAAGAAAATAAAATATTAAACTGGAACTGAATTGCAGAAAAGGTTAAAGTGTAACCTGTTCTGTGTTTTGAGAGTTTGTTAATAAGTGAACCTTGAAAATAGTATTCCTTTCCTCTTCAAATTACAGTCTAATCCGGTTTCTTTTATCACTTTTTATTCTTGCTGTCTAATTCTATTTCAGGTACAAATACGTTCTTACCTAGGGAGAGTATGAACATTTATTTTTTTATTTCATTGTGGTGCCCAGGCCAAAACTGTAATGAACCTTGTTATAATATGCACAAGGCATATCTCACCAGAAAATTATTTTGCATAAACTCCATTTCGTTTGGTTCTTGCACAACTGCTATTCATTAAAACAGCTTTTCCGAACTAGGATTTTGCAAAACCCTAGGGATCAAAGTGAGATTGTGATTGAAATGGAAAAAAATAGTGTGTGTGTGTGTGTGTTTAATTGGCACTGTGCAGATGTAGGGTTTATAATGGTGGAATTTTTTTACATCTTGAAACTGCTGCCAGCCTGCTTTTTTACTATCATTGCAAACATTGAAAACAAAGTTTGTGTAGGTTAGAAGTAAATTGAACTGGAAGTCCTTTGGATTTTTTGCAATCTTTATGCAGAGATTCTCTGAGATCTGGGAATTATTTTAAGAGTATTTCCTAAGTGAAAACTTGAGAAAGGCTGCACTAAAGTAAAACTTGGCTAGTGAATGATTGTGTGACACCAGTTTTCTTTTTCCAGATGTGCACTACGGGATGAATTTGGCTGCCCTGTGGATCAGAAGCCCAGGTATTTTAATTCTATTTAATATATATATATTGTATTTTGTGCTGATAAATAAATAAAGGGAGACTAGTATAGATCCATTTCAAGCTATTTAGCTCTCATCAGCTAGCCATCCCAGCTTACTGGGATTCGAACCAGGGCTGTATTACATATTAGGCAGTTATATTAGCCACTAAGCCACAGGCTCTCCTCCTTATCAGCTGAGCCAGGGAAATAGGTATGTATTTGTGTTATTGGGCATACCAGGGGTTGTAACACACACACACACATACATACATACATACATACACACACACACACACACACACACACACACACACACACACCTATATATAGTTTCTCTTATCTCATTTTTCTATCATGAAATCAAAATAATATATTTAAAACCTATTGTTTGCAAAGGAGGAATTTGCAAGTTTAAAGTTTATTGGAAGTGCCACCCTTTGGGAATATTTTTTAATTTCTCAGTGTTAGAATGTTGCGGTAGTCATTCCTCCAGGTACTAATCAGATCCTGTCTGCTTAATTACTGATTCTAGAAAAAAATCAGCCAAGTGCTGCCATTTGCTAAGGCTTAGAAATAATAAATGGGCCCTCAGAGTGGATAGTAGGAAGAACCTCAAGACCTTCTAAGAAAACGTCGCCCCTAAAGTTTGTTCCCTTTCCTCCAAGCTAGGCAAATTAATGGGTTTAATTTGGCAGGCATCAGCTTGATATGTTCAAAGTTTATTTAAAGTAAACATTAAAAATGTTTTACTTGGAGGTAATTAATGGGCTACATTACTAGAGGAGAATGGTGAGATCTTATTTTGCCTTATACTGTTCAAGAAAGGACATTAGCAAGGGTAGGCCTGCTGTCTCATTTGGCAATGAATGAAATACCTTTGATGATCCATATATTGATTTGTGTGCAGCTTCATTGTAATTTCAGTATGTCTACAGGCAGTTTGCTCTTTCCCACTGAAGGATAGCATATTACGGAGAGACAGAAATTGGGGAAAGAAAAGTATCTATGTTGCAGAAGAGAAGAGATGAGGTCTTATGTCTGAGAAGTGCTTAATCTTCCTAACTGTTGTAGAGCCAGATGGAGAAACCAATTAAGTTAGCACTACTGCACACACACAGATAACAAGATCACTGTAAGAGGAAGGTATGGTGACTTTGATTTCCCAGCTATTGTCAATTATAATTAGGGAAAGTTTCTCTGTTTACTTGATTTGCTCCTAATCCTTTGGGCAAGTAAACCATCTCCAGATGGTCCCAACCAGGGAAATACTGATTACAGCTTGGCGTTTCCTGTTTTAGATTACAATTTATATATATCTCTCTTTCTTTCCATCCTCTTTTCAGCCATGCTAGTTCAATCATTGCAGGTGTGGTGGGTGCTGCCCTTGCCCTGCTTCTGTTGCTTCTCACTATTATTTGCATCAGTCGACGGAGGCAGCAAGAGAGGAAACATACCATGAGGCGTCTTCTGCAGGAAACTGAGGTATAATCAGAAGTTGTGACCCCTTCCCACTGTAATGGAGTGAGAGCAAATGAAATAAAGCTCAAATTCAGAGTTCCACATAATTAGTTCTCAGCTAATATCCATTCATTCAGCAACTGTCTGAAGTTATAATAGCAATGAAAACATGGACATATAACCAACCGGTCCTTGGTATTTTGTTCATCACAGCTTTCCCTTAACCAGGTGATCATGACCCATGCTGGACATCTGGCTCATGATTACAGTATGACCTTGACACGAGTCTTGGTCACATGATCACTATTTGCAACCTTCCCTAACTGCTGACTTCCCACAAGCAAAGTTAAAGGGAGAAGTAGATAGGGAAGTTGCAAGTTGCTCTGGTAAGTGTCTTCCACTGCTTTTTCTTCCACCAAAGCACACCTTTTCCTGTGCACAACCAAGTTCCCTAACCTGCCCATAGCCCTCCTAAGCCTCCCTCCAGCCATGCACTGGCCATCTTTGCAGCCTACTCTGGTCTTCCCAAGGCACTGCCACTCTCTTTGCCTAGTAATCCTACTTCTTCCCACTTAACGTCCACACAGTAACTGGGGATGCTGGGATTGCTATCCCTAAGCAATGTGATCATGTGGCATTATATTTTACAATCGCATCACTTGGCAACAGCAATCCCAGTCCCAATTGCCGTCATAACCCAAATACTGCTGAATGGAGTCATGGGAACAAATACCAGAAGAGGGACTTTATTTTTATAATCTGCTTTCAGGGGTATTAGAAAGATGTGGCTAGCCACTGTTTAAACCAGTGGTTCCCAAACGTTTTCAGTCCACCGCCCCCTTGGTATTACAAACTGATCCTCAGTGCCCCCCACCCAGTGGTGTAATTCAATTTTTTTTCCTACCGCTTCTGTGGGTGTGGCTTGGTGGGCGTGGCTGGGGGGGTCATATGACTGGGCTGTTTGCACGACGGAAGGAAGATAGTAACAGTAAAATTAAAACTGTAACAATTAATTGCACATTTATTCAAAATCAATTTAAAAACCTTTTTAGTTAATGTTAATTCAACAAAATTGTTGAACATGATCCAGTGATACCAGGTTTTCAAAGTCTGATAGTCATTTATCAAGAACCTTGGTGACTAGTAACTTAGTAAACTCAGTAAAATTTAGTAACTACTTCACTGTTCAGTAAATTCTTAATGTGATAGATGGGCTTGATGAAGTGATACCAGTTTCCCAATGTCTGGTTTTAAGTCACTTAGCAGGAGTCTTAAATCACCACATTCAGTAATCTGGAGTCATTTTCTTTGCTTGGAGAGAAGTTGGATGACCACACTGAAGCCACATTCCACCAAATATGATGGAAATGTAACAAGGAACTTCTTAACCACTGTCCATAGTGCAGGATAGCGATCAGAAATTTCTTTCTGTAACCAAAACTCTTGGTACGCTTTCTTAAACATTGGCTTCAGCTCAATGTCATTTTACAGCTCTATGAGTTGTTCCTCCACTACCCCATCTTCCTCAGTATCTGAAAATGAATTTATCACCCAATCTGGAATTTCCATCAAAAGAAGATCCTGATATCGCTCAGACATATCTTTATGCAGCATGTCCAAATGGTCACAAAAAACTTGAAGATCATCATCTTGTATCCCACCTTTCTCTTCTAGCTCAAAGAAGCTCAGAAATTGGTATAGCTCGCAACGGCCTATATTGCGCTTGAATAGAGTTAACTTTGAAATAAACATAGAGATGACAGATTTAGCCTTAATAAGAATTGTCCTAATTTCCTTGCAACTGCAAATTCACTTCATTGAACTTTGCAAATAGTTCTGATAAATAAGCAATGTCATGCCTGATCTCTTTGAGTTCACCACTGAGCAAGGCATTCTTGTCTTCAAAAAACTCCACAACACTGTCAAAAATATTGTAAAAGCGTCTCACACAGTTGCCTTTTGATAGCTGATGAACTTCTGTATGAAGCAGCAAACGATCAAAATCTTCATCATTGAAAAGGTATTGAAAAAGTGACTTATGACCATTTTTGACAGTTATGACCATTGTAGCATCCCCTTGGTCGTAAGATCAAAATTTGGATGCTTGGCAACTGACTCATACTGTATTTATGATGGTTGCAGTGTCCTGAGGTCATATGATCATCTTTTGCAACCTTCTGACAAGGCAAAGTCAATGGAGAAGCCAGATTCACTTAACAACATTAGTAATAAATGCAGTAATTCATTTAACAAGTGGCAAGAAAGATAATAAAATAGGGCAAAATTCACTTAACAAAAGAAATTTTGGGCTCAATTATAGTCATAATCTGAGGACTACCTGTAGTCTGCAGCAGGAGGAAAAAGGCTTTTCAGAGAGCAAAGTTTAGTTTAGTTTATTTAATTTATAGACCGCCCCCTCTCCCCGTAGGGACTCGGGGCGGTGTACAGACCATTCGTAATCAAAACAATAAAATGACATAAGACATAAGACATGCAACATAAACAACTCACACACACGGTCTGTTATAAAATCCCAAAACCAATTAAATATTAAGAGCAATTTTAAAACCCATTAAAACCCCAATATAAAATTTAAAAAGCCATCCAGGAAGGTTTGAATAGATGTTAAATGCAGTTACGATTATGGTTGTAATTAAGTCAGACCTGCTACTCGAAACAGGTGGGTCTTGAGTTTCTTGCGGAAGGAGCGGAGATCAGAGGTGGTTCTAATATCGGGGGGAGGTCGTTCCAGAGGGTTGGGCCCATCACAGAGAAGGCCCTACTCCTAGGCACCGCCCGCCCGCACTGTTTAGCGGATGGTACCCGGAGGAGGCCTTCTCTGTGAGAGCGGATTGGTCGCAGGGATGTATGGGGTAGAATGCGATCCCGCAAATAACTAGGTCCCGAGCCATGGAGCGCTTTGAAGATGACAATCAACACCTTGAAACACACCCGAAAGGCCACAGGTAGCCAGTGCAGCTCGCGCAGGAGAGGTGTTACATGGGAGTACTTAGTATTCCCCATAATAACCCGCGCGGCTGCGTTCTGGACCAGCTGGAGCCTTCGGGTGCATCTCAAGGGGAGCCCCATGTAGAGAGCGTTACAGTAATCAAGGCGAGAAGTCACTAGGGCATGAGTGACTGTGCAAAGGGCGTCCCGCTCCAGTAAGGGACGCTATTGGCGCATCAGGTGAACTTGATGGAACGCCCCCCTAGCCACGGCCGTCACATGATCATCTAGCGACAGCCGGGAATCTAGGAGGACGCCCAAATTGCGTACCCTATCCACCGGGGGCAGTTGTACCCCCCCAATGGCCAGAGATGGAACACATTGGCTAAAGCGGGGTGCCGGTAGCCACAGCCACTCCGTCTTGGAAGGGTTGAGTCTGAGTCTGTTGTCGCCCATCCAGACCCGCACGGCTTCCAGACACCGGGACATCACCTCGACGGCTTCGTTGGGGTGGTTCGGGGTAGAAATGTATAACTGAGTGTCATCTGCATACAGATGGCACTCAACCCCGAATCCTCGAATGATCTCACCCAGCGGTTTCATGTATGTGTTGAACAGGAGAGGGGAGAGGACCGACCCCTGTGGCACTCCACACGTGAGCGGCCTCAGGGTCGATCTCTGCTCTCCCGCCAACACACATTGCGTCCGACCGGAGAGGAAGGAGGAGAACCACCGCAAAACGGTGCCTCTCACCCCCATCCCCTCCAGCCGACGCAACAGGATACCATGGTCGATGGTATCGAAAGCCGCTGAGAGGTCTAACAGGACTAAGATGGAGGAACAGCCCCATCCTTCGCCCTCCAGAGATCATCCACCAATGCGACCAAAGCCGTCTCTGTGCTGTGGCCCGACCGGAAACCGGACTGGCGCGGATCTAGATAAGTAATTTCCTCCAGGTGTCGAGGGAACTGCTGCGCCACCACACTCTCAACAACCTTCACTAAAAAGGGAAGGTTGGAGACAGGACGATAATTGGCTAACTCAACTGGGTCCAGGGAAGGCCTCTTAAGTAGGGGCCTCACCACCGCCTCCTTCAAGGAGGCTGGCAGGAACCCCTCCTCCAGCAAGGCGTTCACCAGATCCAGGAGCCAGTCACGTGTAACCTCCCAGGTTGCCAGTACAAGCCAGGAGGGACACGGGTCCAATAAACATGTGGTGGCCCGCAGTCGCCCGCGTAGCCTGTCCATATCCTCGGCGGCAACAGAGTCAAACTCCTCCCAGATAGGTACCTCAAGACTCGCCTCCGGTGTCTCCTCACGATCACTGAAGGGGACCCATTCGCTCCGGATCTGAGCGATTTTGTCCTGCAGATATTCCCCAAATTCCTCTGCCCTCCCCTGTAAAGGGGCTTCCCGCGACCTCTGTGATAGGAGGGAGCGGGTCACCCGAAACAGGGCGGCAGGGCGGTTTTCTGCAGACGCAATAAGGGTGGCATAATATCGACGTTTAGCCACCCTTAGTGCCACAAGGTAGGTCCGTAAATGGGCTCTTACCTGTGTTCGGTCAGATTCGGCCCGAAAGGATCTCCATCTGCTCTCTAGGCGTCTCTTGTGGCGCTTCATCACCCTCAGCTCCTCGGAAAACCAAGGGGCCAGGGTGGTTCGCTGCCACCGGAGAGGCCGCAAGGGCGCTACCCGGTCCAAGGCCCCGGCCGCCGCACTGTTCCATGCAGCCGCCAGGTCCTCCGTCCGGGAGCGGGTCAGGGCAACAGGAGGTGGCCCAAGCTCCGTCTGGAACCTGTCTGGTTCCATCAGTCCCCTGGGGCGGAACCATCTAAGATCCTCTGGTTCCGCCTCCCCGCGATGGGGGGTGGCGTCAGGGAAGTCCAGCCAGAGAAGCGAGTGATCTGACCATGACAGGGGAGTGATCACCTGATCCCCTATTCCCAGATCACTCTTCCATCGACCAGAGATAAAAACAAGGTCCAGCATGTGTCCTCCTTCGTGTGTGGGGCCCTGAATTATTTGGGTCAGGTCCAAGGCTGTCATGGAAGCCATGAACTCCTGAGCGACCTCGGATGATTCACCCGTCGATGGCAAGTTGAAGTCCCCCATGACTAATAGTCTAGGGGTCTCAACTGCCACCTCCGCAATCACCTCGAGGAGCTCAGGCAGGGCCGCTGAAGCATAGCGAGGAGCCAAGTATGCAATCAGCAGGCCCAACTGACTCCCTGGGCCCCATCTCACACCTAGAGTCTCACATCCGGATATCTGAGGTACGATGAATTCTCTCGGTGTCAAGGCTTCCCGTATAATGACCGCCACCCCACCACCCCTACCCCGGGCACGAGGCTGATGGAATACACGGTATCCTGATGGGCACATTTCCACGAGGGGCACACCCCCCTCGTGGCCCAACCAGGTTTCCGTGATCCCTGCAAGGTCCGGCTCCCCCTCAGAAACCAGGTCATGGATGAGGGGGGCCTTATTAACAACGGACCTTGCGTTACATAACATCAGTCTCATGCCACGGCTCTGTAAACCCTGACCACCTAGGATGCGGGGGTTGGTACAAACGACCGGGCGTAACCAACACCCCCGGTCTCCCAACCGACTGCAGGATCTTCTTCTGTCCTCGCATCTACCCCTTCCTGCGACCGTTGGAATATAGGAACCCTCTAAAGGAACGTTATACTGACTCCCCTCCCCTGCTCCGCTCCCTTCCTCCTCAGCCCCACCTGTTCGTCTGGCTCTACTCCTATTCCTGGTCTGGCTAGACCCACCCCCCGCCCTGGATCCCTTTAAAACCTTTAAAAAACATTTACACAAAAACCCCCGGAGCCTCCTCTTCTTCCACCTCTCTGGATTAATACATCCGTCATCAAGGTGGGCCCTTGAAAGGGCAGAGGGCCATATTTGCGAGAGGGGGGACTCCCGCAATAAAATCAGGTCTACCCTAGAGTAAAAATAAACCATGGTTCAGCAGGGCCTCAGATCGAATTGAGGGTGCTACAGATATTAAAATTACTTTACAAAGATGTTAAAATAGGTGCTGCATACAGCACTGAGTCCAGGAGGAAAGGGAAATGCAGAGGGATATAGGGAGCCAGGGCCTGGATACTGATGGTAAAAGGCCATAAGTCTTAGGTGGGGCTTATGGGTGTAGCAGACCAGTCCATCAGTCTGTAGCTGGTCTATAGATGGTCACAGGATGGTCAAAAGATGGTCAAAGGATGGGTGGGCAGTAGAAAAACAGTAGGGAGACGATACAAGCAGATGGTCGATAGATGGTAAATAGATGGTAAACCAGGGATAGTAACAGGGCTAATAGGCAATGATGAAAATAAAGGTAAAGGCTGCTACCATCGCTCCTCCCCTCTCCTTCGCTCCAGCAGCAGCCGTTGCCTCTCCCTGTATGTCCAACACCACAAAACGCCGAGTCGCGCTGCTCCAGCCCCAGGGCCATTTCACCAACCTCCAGTCCAACCTCCAGTGCCTCCGACGCCTCAGCCAGCCTCCAATCCTCACGCCAGCGTTTTGGCGCTTTGGCCCTTCGTCAGGCCTCCAGGGCTCCCAGCACCCGGCTCCACGGCCTCTCCTGGCCCAGCCAGCATTGAATATGGCTTGCATCGCTCCTTGCATCGCTCCTGCTACGCCCAGCCACTCCGCACGTTCAAACACACACCAAACGCCACACATACGCCAGCCGCTTTCATCCCGGCTTTGCCCCGCCGTCCCGCACCGCCCCACGCCATCCATGCCCGGCATCACTACAGTGGAGGCGGAGGCTGAGGCGACGGAGACAACCGTAGCAGCGGCCGGCGCTGGCTCTCTTTCTGCTCACCGGCTCTCTCACCCTCGCATTTTCGGCCGGATTTTCAGTCGCCTGGCCACCCTGGGGACCCGTTGGGGTCGTAATGGAAAGCCAGGGTGGCCCTCTCCTGGACCCGGTCCTTCCAGCTGATGCAGGGGACCCGGTAGCACCCCTATTCACGCAGGCAAGCCCCGCACGCCTGCGGAGCTCAAGGGTAAGCTGCCATAGCTCCGGAAGCTCCTCCCAAACTTGAGTACTAGAGTATTAGAGCTTGGTGGGGACACCCACAACTTCAGTTGCCAGGTGACATGCTGTCGGTCTGAACCAAAATTAGAGAAAGATTGCGTGAAACAAGAGTGTCCGAAGAAAAAAGTTGGAGAGTGAAGTTATGTTAGCATGCAGAGTAATTGGCAGTTGCTCAGGAGAAAGAGAAAAATGATCCATGGGTAGCTTCCCTGAAGGAACGAAGATGAAGACCCAGAAAGAGGGCATCTTCAAGACAGAAAGAAGGGACCCAAGTGGCTGCAGACCGCATCTTCACTTTTCAAGGACCAAAACAAGGAGGGACAAAGCTGGAGGTAGTATTCAGCCAGTTTTGACTGGTTCTAGCAAATCGGTAGTGGACATTTTGAGTAGTTCGGAGATCCAGGAAATACCGCCTCTGGCTGGCCCCGCCCCTGATCTATTCGCTGCCTCCTGAGTTCCAGCTGATTGGCTGGGTCTTCTTTTGTTGCCCTTATTCCCCTGCTGCAGACAGGGTTGAGTGAAAGAGGTGTGCTTGTAAAATTGACAGTATAATCTTTGAATAGGCTCAACCGCTAAAATAAAGCCTTAGGACTCCATTCGCTTTCCCGATTTTGCCCGTCTCCCGCGGATATGATGGGTGGGTGGGGGGGTGTCCCTCGGTGTTGCGGAGATAGCAGAGTTTGGAATGTAGGCAGGAAGAGAGCAAGTTTGTATCTTCCCTAGCAATTTGGGAAATACAGGTGGTCCTTATCTTACAACTATTAGTTTAGTGACAGTATGAAGTTACAATGGCACTGAAAGAATTGAGTTATGACTGTTTTTCACACTTATAACCGTTGCACCATTCCCATGCCCATGTGATGAAAATTCAGACACTTGGGAACTTACTCATATTTATGATGGTTGCAGTGTCCCAGGATCATGTTGATCACTTTTGTGACCTTCTGACAACCAAAGTCAATAGGAAAGGAGGAAAAATGCCACTTTCTAGCTAGTACAACTAATGATTAAAGATATTTCACTCATTACTGGGAATGAGATCAGGGCAATGACAATTCATTTTGGGGGGAAACACAAGGATGTAGTCAGGACATGATGTTAAACTGCACTGTAAGCTACTTTTATTAGGTGTGTCAATGCTTGCGAACCACTTGTCTCAATTCCACAAACTATTCTGAACAAAATGTGCCTCCCTCTTTCAGCAGATCAGCCAGCCAGCTAATGCTATAAAAATTATTACTAATTTAAAACACATTTTCTGGAATATTTCCAGCAGTGGGCAAGATTAAGATTGTTTATTAATCCAGATGTTTTTAAAAAGAATCCTATTAACAATACTAATGCTATAGAAAAAAAATGTGCATCTATGAAGTAGCTGCAAAATCACGCCCTGCCCCAGCATGAAAAGATTACAGTCCACAACCTCTTTTGTACACTGTTCAATCCTTATTTACATGAGAAAGTAGTTCAAGCGGAGTAGACATCTTCCTCTTAGAATCACATTCCAAAATTTCAGCATTCTTTGCAAATTTTTACGGAGGCAGCAGCTCAGTTTCTACACAGCATGACAGACCGGCCGAGGGTCTCCGTGCGCTCATGTCAGGTGGGACAGGACCTTTGGCTCTTGTGAAGCTGGTCACCCACACGCCCATTTGTTAAATAACAGTGGGCCGCGGAGAAGGAAGTGGCAAAGCTGGAGAGAAGCAGGGAAGATAGCTACATCGCTACGTTTAGGGGTTCATGGCAGCCCCCACCCCCACAGCTGGAGGAGCAGTTTTAACTGCCAGTCTCGCACGACGAAGAAGAATCCAGCCGCACCTTCAATGGGTAGAAACCCATTGAAGGCGCGGGCGAGACCCAATCTTTCCCAAAGGTGCAGCGTCGCCTGTTCCTGGTGAGGCGAGACTGAGCTGCCACCTCCACACAAGCCGCATGGGGAAGGACTCTCGCTTTCCGTCCCATCGCATTCCCTTCTGCGCCTGTGCGCTAAGCTAGGTGAGTCAGGAGTACAGTACAGCAGAACACCTCCAGCACGCCTCTGCCACCTCCCTTGCCTCTTAGTGCCCCCCTGCCTCCCCCTTGCCTCTTAGCACTCCCCTGCCACCCTCCTTGCCTCTTAGCGCCCCACTAAGTCATCCCCCTGCCCCCCCGAGAGTGGTACCGCCCACTTTGGGAACCACTGGTTTAAACCAAATAAGCTGATTCCTTATTGCCTAGATTCATAAAGCTGCTACAACAGACAGAGTCAATTTGGTACAGTGGTTAAGATGCAGGCCTAGAAACCAAGAGACACTGAATTCTATAAAAAAATTGACGCCGTGCCTTTAGGCCAGTTACTGTCTCAGTCCAATTCACCTCACAAGATGGTTGTGAGGAAAATAGAAGAAAGACAGAGTATTGATATATTTTGCCTTCTTGAATTGTATATGGAAGATATGTGGGATAAAAATCTAACACAACCCCCCCCCCCCGAAATGTTCCAATAATTCTGAGGGATAAATAGTACTGTTTTTGTTTTCATTTACATTTGTGTCATTTAGAAATTGTTGATATGTTCTTGCATTGGTGATTCATTGAAGGAAATACATTTATCTTCTTTTTTATGTCCTCATTCTTATGTTCCTTTCTTTCTGTAACTCTGCTAGTTAGTGGAACCTTTGACCCCGAGTGGAGCTCTTCCAAACCAGGCTCAGATGCGTATTCTCAAGGAGACAGAACTGAAAAAAGTCAAGGTTTTGGGGTCAGGTGCCTTTGGAACTGTGTATAAGGTGAGAACAGGAATTGAAAACTACGTAACTAAAGTTGGGCAAATGGCAGGCGAAGCTTTGCCTGGAAACCACCCTGAGAAATTCAGAGTATCTCCTCTCTTTCTCCGTTTTCATTCACTAAATTCTCTGAAGCAAACTGATACACACCAGCCTTGGGAAACACAACCATCAATATTCTTATAATCAATAATCAATCAATATTCTTCCCCGCTGACCAAAGGGAAAGTACAAAACACAGCACACAACTAATAGCACACTTCCTCCAAAATTCCCCCCGTATCTTTAATACTTTATAAAACCAAAAGAAAAATGAATAATTTATCTTTTGGTTTTATCCTTCTGCTCAGTTTAAAAGATTGCAGAAATACTGAAATAGAGCAGTAATGGCTGAGCATGTATAAGAGCTGGGAGATATGATAAATCCACAGTTCCCACCAATGAGGAAAACGATCCACTCTCCAAGTTTTGTAGGCTTCATTGTTTCTAATGAAAAACCAGATTCACTGTGATTATGGATGGATCTCAGTTGGAAATTGACTCAACTGCTGAATAGTTCATAGTTGTGAGATCATCAAGATGTGGTGCTGATTAGGGACCCTCACTGTAACGATGTGCGGAGTGTCCTTGTAATCAGCAAAAATGAGAAAATTCTCTGAAATTTGAAGGACTACCTTGAATGCTGTTAAAGTGTAAACCATAGTGCCTTCTTGGTTTTATTCGAGAAGAGGATTAAGCAGCAGAAATGAATTAGTTGGGGATCAAGTATGGAGCTATCCTTGTGATCAGTGCTGCTTTGCCATTCATTTGACCAGTATCTGTTCACTCTTAAAACATATTATCATATTATGATATGATTCCTGCTTTACTCTTTTGGAAGGATTTTTTTTTTGCCAGATTTGTAATTTTGTTAGTGGAGTTCTCATTCCTCGAAGGTCTTAAGAGATTGGATGGCTATCTCTCAGAGACGCTTTAATGGATCTTGCACAAAGCATATGGTTGGATTAGAGTACCTATATCCGTGATGGCGAACCTATGGCACATGTGCCCGAAGTGGCACGTGAAGCCATGTCCCCTGACATGTGCGGCGTCAGCCACTCTTCTGGGTTTCTGGCGCACATGCGCATGCGCCGATCAGCTGGCCTTTGTGCATGTGGCAGTGCCAGAAACCGGAAGAACTGGTCTTCCATTTTCCAGAGTGAGCATGCATTTATAGCCAGCTAAGTGGAAGACTTGCCAGCCCGGGCACCAGAAACCAGAAATACATTTTTTGGTGTGTGCATGCCCCCGGGCAACTCCTCTTCCTGGTCATGGCCTAGATGAGTGCACACAAGCAAAATGCTTCCTTTTTTGGCAGTCAGTGCTGTATATCGAGCTCCCTTTTTGACACTCGGTGCCGAAAAGGTTCACCATCACTGACCTATATGATCCATTCCAGTTCTATTTCCTTCATTTTTCAAACAAACAAAATACTCACAATATTTGTTAAATACATCTTTATCTGTATTTGTAATGGTAAAACACATGTTTGTGCTTTAGTTCTCCCAAATCTTCAGACAGAGTCCTTTATTGCAACATTCTGAAAACTGTATATTTTATAAATATTTTTTTCTGTTACTGCATTTTTTATTCATCAAATCTGTATTTTCATTGTGATTCAATAATTTCCTGATTATTTATTAAAAGTACTGCTAATTATGTTTACAGCTGAATAATACGATTTAAAAATCACCATGGTTAATTTGCTATGGAGACTGGGTATTTGGGTAGGACTCACTGGAGAAATTTAGTACAGAATTCTTTTGTACATATACACACATAGTCACATCCTTTCTTGATAAAAGAATAATCTGATTGAATCCATCACTTTGTTGTTGTTGTTGTTGTTGTTGTTGTTGTTGTTGTTATCATCATCTTGTCCTTGCAGGGTGTGTGGATTCCAGATGGAGAGAATGTGAAGATCCCAGTAGCTATCAAAGTCCTGAGGGAAAACACTTCACCTAAAGCCAACAAGGAGATTTTGGATGTAAGAAAACTGTGATGACCTCCCAGGAGGGTGTATTCCTTCCAGAAAAGGACAGTGTACCTCCCCATCTTTACCTAATTTGTTACATGGTTCCTGTTGTTTGTGTTTGTTGATCTCTCAGTAGTGTCAGGCGCAAAAAAAACAGGAGCCAGGATAAAGTTCAGAAGTATTGCAAGTTTATTCCTTGCAACCTATACACAAAAATCTGATCTACTAATGCTTAAGGCAAATTGCTGCCAAAAAAAAATCAACAAATTTAAAAGAGGGCTGGACTTAGGTCTCTTTCAGCAGCATAGGGACTCCAGATGATGTGTTTGATTTCCCTCTTGGGCTCAGCCTGGTAATCTCCTACAGATAGTTCTCTTCCTGCACAGAATCCCTCAGTTCCATCCCTTTCTATTCCAACAGGAGGCATATGTTATGGCAGGTGTAGGCAGCCCTTACGTCTCTCGGCTGTTGGGAATCTGCCTCACCTCCACAGTGCAGCTTGTGACTCAGCTCATGCCATATGGCTGCCTTCTGGATTACGTGCGGGAGAATAAGGACCGCATTGGATCCCAAGACCTCCTCAACTGGTGTGTGCAGATAGCTAAGGTAAGTGGAATGTTAGGTAGGGAAATGATTGTATAGTGCCTTTGGTGACTAATCATGCTGGCCACTTGAACATGGGGACTTCTTCGGACAGGCTCTTCAGCTTTGAAACAGAGATGAGCACCCCCCCCCCCTTAGAGTCGGGAACAATTAGCATATATGTGCGAGGGGAACCTTTATTTTACCTTTAACCCTTTTGGTTCATGGGGAAGCACTACTCAAATTTTCTAGGTCTTCAAGCCATCTTTCCCATATATAATCATTCTAATCAAATTAGGTTTCTGCTTTTCCATTTTTCCTCTGCTCTGACTAAAAGTAAGAAATTCTTCTGATATTACATCAACACAACCTATTTACAAACCACCAACTGGACAGGCCTGAAAAGAATGTTAAAAAGGGCAAGTTATATTGAAGGGTTCATTATAGAAAAAGGTTCTTCAGTTTATTAATATGCTACTGGGAATGGAACCATCAAGTATCTATATTTAACTCTTCTGTAATTGGAAAAGATATTTGCCCAAATTCCTCTTATGAAGAAAGGCAGAATACTGTAGATTCAAAACAACAGAGATTTTGAAGGAATTGCTCAATTTTAATTAATAGCGTTCTTTTCCTCCACACCTCTCTTATATAGTCTCCTTACTTGTCCTTATGAATATACACAATTCTCTCTTTCTATTCTTACTAGAACATTTTTCCACAGCTATCTTACCTGCAGAATCTCTCTTTCTCAAGGACTGGAAGTTGAGAAATATAATTTGTATAAAATGAAAGTTGTTCTTTCTTTGTAAAGCAAAAGTCAATTTTCCATCTTTTGTATCTCGAGTCAGAGGATGACAATAGGAAGATATAGAAAACTATGTCCAGTATATTGTATCAAGAGTTATAGGTGTTTTTAAAGTCAAGAAAAAAGAATAATTATCTAGTTCAGTATATAATTAGTTTCATATATTGAAACATTAGCCTGACTAATCAATGACATCCGAAACATCCTGGGAAACTCCCTTTACTTCTGCTTACAAATTAAATTTCAGCAACTTTATGATGACATAAAAGAAATTGATTTTAATAATAACATACAATACAATATACAATAGCAGAGTTGGAAGAGACCTTCGAGGTCTTCTGGTCCAACCCCCTGCCTAGGCAGGAAACCCTATACCGTTTCAGACAAATGGCTATCCAACATATTCTTAAAGACTTCCAGTGTTGGGGCATTCACAACTTTTGGAGGCAAGCTGTTCCACTGATTAATTGTTCTAGCTGTCAGGAAATTTCTCTCCAGTTCTAAGTTGCTTCTCTCCTTGATTAGTTTCCACCCATTGCTTCTTGTTCTACCCTCAGGTGCCTTGCAGAATAGTTTGACTCCCTCTTCTTTGTGGCAACCCCTGAGATATTGAAACACTGCTATCATGTCTCCCCTAGTCCTTCTTTTCATTAAACTAAACATACCCAGTCCCTGCAACCATTCTTCATATGTTTTAGTCTCCAGTCCCCTAATCATTTTTGTTGCTCTTCTCTGCACTCTTTCTTTCTCTTTCTTTTCTACATCATGGCGACCAAAACTGAATGCAGTATTCCAAGTATGGCCTTACCAAGGCATTATAAAGTGGTATTAACACTTCCTGTGATCTTGATTCTATCCCTCTCTTTATGTAGCCTAGAACTGTGTTGGCTTTTTTGGCAGCTGCTCCACACTGCTGGCTCATATTTAAATGGTTGTCCACTAGGACTCCAAGATCCCTGTCACAGTTACTACTATTGAGCAAGGTATCACCTATACTGTACCTGTGCAATTCATTTTTCTTGCCTAAATGTAGAACCTTACCCTTTTCACCATTAAATTTCATTTTATTAGATAGTGCCCAATGTTTAAGTTTGTCAAGATCCTTCTGTATCTAAGCTTGTCTTCTGGAGTGTTGGCTATTCCTGCCAGCTTGGTGTCATCTGCAAATTTGATGAGTTCCCCATTTATTCCCTCATCCAAATCATTGATGAAGATGTTGAAGAGTACTGGGCCTAAAACAGAGCCTTGGGATACTCCACTGCATACTTCCCTCCAAGTAAGTGCAGTTCCATTGAGGACTACACGTTGAGTGCGATTGGTCAGCCAGTTACGAATCCATCTGGTGGTGATGCTGTCCAACCCATATTCTTCTACTTTATCTAGTAATATGTTATGATCTACCTTAGCAAATGCCTTACTGAAGTCCAAGTAAACTATATCGACAGCATTTTGTAATCTCATTTTTCAAAATTTCCCAAGCTTCTTGAGTTGTTTTCCTCTTGACGATTCTCATCCACGGAATTCTTCCCAAGCGCTCTCTAAGTTTATTGAAATTAGCTCTCTTAAAGTCCAAGATTCTAGTTTGACTTTGTTATACTACTTGTGTTTGCATAATGTTAAATTCCAATATTGCATGGTCACTTGCCCCCAGGGTTCCTGTGGCTTCAACACCTTCTATCATTTCCTATCTGTTAGTGAGAATTAAGTCTAATATGGCCAATCCCCTTGTTCCCTTCTTTACTTTTTGGGAAACAAAGTTGTCTGCTAGGTTCGTTAGGAACCTGTTGGATCTTCCACTTGGTGCAAAGTTTGTTTCCCAGTTGATGTTGGGGTAGTTAAAATCGCCCATTACTATTGTGGTGTGCTTCCTACATACCTTAGTTAGCTGACTAGCAAAAAGTTCATCTACTTCCTCTGCTTGGTTGGGTGGCCTGTAGTATAGACCTGTGGCAATGTCATTTCCCCCCACCCCCCAACCTTTAATATTGATATGCATTCAAGATAGTTCTCATCATTGTTGTGCTCTATTTCTGCAGAGATATAGTTATTTCTTATATATAGTGCAACTCCACCTCCTCTTTTATTGGGCTATTTCTTTTAAATAATTTAAATCCTTCTAGCTGTATGTTCCATTTGTGGGTTTCATCCCACCAAATTTCTGTAATGGCAACAATATCGTATCTGCCCTCATTTACTTGAATTTCTAATTCACCCTGTTTATTCCTCATACTCTGTGCACTGGTGTATAGACATTCGAGTCCATTTTGATTGATCCTGTGTTTACTGTCTACATAACCTGTGTTATGCCTGACTGCCCCTATTTTCTTGCCACTTGTATGATTCATGCACATGGTATGGCACTCACTATTAAATGCTTGGTTTTGCTTGATAGCAGGAGTGATAATTTTACCTGCACAAACATCTATGTTACATGCACTGATAACCCTATGAGTTTTAGATTGCTGGGGACAGAAATGTTCTGTATCAATTAATTCTCTGTCCACGCTGTTCAGTTTAAATGTTTATCCAGAAAATCTGTGAATTTAATGCCAAGTAACTCAGTCCCCTTTCTTGGATGGGTGCAAACCATCTCTTTTGTACAGTTTTTCATTGGACCAGCTGCAGGCATCATGACTAATAAAACCAAAGCCCTCCCTTTTACACCACTCCTTTAGCCACACATTAAACTCCGCTGCCCTTCCCTTTTTGTTCCTTATATACTGGTAAAACCTCTGAAAAGACAACCTACACTACTAAGTTCATACCCCAAGCTCTGGAAATCATTCTTCACAGAAAGTACATCTTTTTGGGACAGATCATTTGTGCCAAGATGTATAATAGCATCAACGTCACAGTCCTTACTTGCATTCTTGACTATCTTTAGAATACGCCTCTTGTCTCTGCTGGCAGTAGCACTTGGCAGACACCTGACCTCTTTTAAAACTTCCATATCCTTTCCTAAATTTACTTCCCTTACGATTGAATCACCAACCAGAAGGTGACTTCTCTTTTTACATACCTTGATCTTCTTGTGCGACTGATGTGTGATATCTGGGTCCCCATTTCGCCTTTCCAAATAAAATTCTTCATTTTGGATCATGATCCCCTGCTTATTTGAGTCATCATTATCACAACTACTTTGACCTGTCTCTTTAGTGTCCCCATTAAAGTCAGCAAGGGCGCAATATCTGTTATGCTGGGTCACAGCAAAAGCTTTGTGTTTATGGTTCACAGCTCTCACCCTGCCAGATCCCACGGTTGTCCAGACTGCTCTTCTCCTGCAGGATCTTTGTGGTAGAGAGGGCTGATAGCGTGGCATCTCCAGAGTATGGAATGGCCAAATTGGGCACCTAATTTCTGCTTGGAGAGTACAGATTAGAGATTCTATATAGGTAATCTGTCTATGTAGACTAGTAATTTGTTTACAAAGGGGACAGTATCCAAATTTGAAAAGAGTACTGCGAAAGGCAGGTGCAAAACAGCTATTATATTGAACTAAGCTGGTCATTTTGAAATAAAATAAAATCACAATCTCAAGCACACTAGTCCAGAATGTATTATTGCTATTTTGGTTTATAGATATATGATGAAATGAAATGGAGTTAAAGGGCCCCTACCTTTGTCTCTCTGACTCCCCCCTTGTAGAAAACAGCTCCAATCACCAGCCTCAGGGAAGTGTTATAATTAATGTGGGTAGGAATACATTATTTTAAGGAGGTCCATCAATATTTCTTCTTGGCCAACAAAACAAATAGTTTTTGCTTCTCTTTCAGGGCATGAGCTACCTGGAGGATGTCCGTTTGGTTCACCGGGACTTGGCTGCCCGGAATGTCCTGGTGAAGAGCCCAAATCATGTGAAGATTACAGATTTTGGATTGGCCCGACTGTTGGACATTGATGAAACAGAATATCACGCTGATGGAGGGAAGGTGGGACATGGCAATGTTCCTTAATTAATAGGCCAAATGTAGATAGGTTCTGTGAGGAAATGCTACATTTACCTGTACAGTACATAATACTAAGTGCACTTAGCTTTCTCCTAACATATTGCTGTGACTTGTCTCCTTCAACTTGCTATCTACTAGATATTTTGAATTAGAATTCCCATATTTAGTTAGACTTGTATGGTCTGAGGCAGCGTTGCTGGCTGGGAGTTCTAGGAGTTGAACCTGCAAAGTTGTCAAGTGTGAGAGATACTGATTATGAAAGTACTCCAGCATATCTGGAGAAATGCCAGATTGAAGATGTATTAGTTGTACTAGTACTTTGACAATATTTTTTGTCTTGTCACCCCACACACACATAGAACAAGAGTGACAACTTCTATAAATTTCAGATTACATTTCACAGTTTATATTCAAGGAATGTTTGTGAATAATATACTCAGTCCTTTTCATTGATGTCTTCCTTTCTACTGGTCTGCCTCTTCTTTCTAATGTATGAACTGATTCCTTTTTTTTCTTATATTAAGGCTCTGAAAGCATATTATCCCAGTTTCCCTCACTTTCTCCTTCTGTCCAAAGCAACTTAACAAATTGGAAATATAAAATTAAGCTAGTTTAAAAATGGAAAGGCAACAGGATAGAATTGCACAATAATCAGAATGAACTTTGTAAATCCCTTTCTACTTTGTATTTTTTTTAAAATATGGATGACCAATTTGAGCTCTTGTCGGTTGCATCTCCCTAGTTTATAAAGATTCCACTGCTGAAATTCAGTGAGAAAAATATCAGCAGTACCATTATCTTTTTCCAAAATTAAAGGAAGAGCAGCTTTAACAGAAGGGTTTCAGGAAGCAAACAGCTGCCATTCCAAATCTTTTTAAAATGCCTAAATATAAAAATGCTGAAAAAAATAATTTGGTGATATTTTTCAGAGCTTGGAAGTAGGATAGATAAACTATCCTGTGCTTATTGCATACAAAGGATCAGTATATATGATGGGATATTTCTCCAAGCAAAATTTTCTGGCTATTCTGTCAGGTCCTTTTCCCACCTGTTGAGTCTGAAATGGGACATCTTCAGGTGCCAAATAATACTTTGTTACCTTTGTATTGAGAACCATTTTAATTAACCACAACCATTTCTAAGCAGGATCTAAAAACTTTCAAATAACGGTACTGCTTGAAACTAACCAGCATAGATGTGATTTGTGGTCATCCGTACACGATTGATTTCTTTGTCCAGGTGCCTATCAAGTGGATGGCGTTAGAGTCCATCTTGCGCAGACGATTTACTCATCAAAGTGACGTGTGGAGCTATGGTATGTGTAGTCTTTTCTCCTTTCAATTAACTCCCATTGTGAAAACTTTACTGTTCCTTCATGGACATCTCTCTTTCTCTTTCTCTCTCTTCTGCTTTCACCAGGTGTTACTGTTTGGGAGCTGATGACTTTTGGTGCAAAGCCTTATGATGGTATCCCAGCCCGGGAGATTCCTGATCTTTTGGAAAAAGGAGAGAGATTGCCCCAGCCTCCCATATGCACCATTGACGTCTATATGATTATGGTTAAATGTAAGCAATTAGGGATAATTAATAGGTTTTTAACAGGGTGAAAAGATATTGGGGCTACTAACTCTAGATTGGAAATTATACCTCCAATATTTCTGAGCAGTATCAAATTAGCAAAGTCTGTGGTCAAAACTGCAATAAAATATAAAGCATATAGTTGGTTGATTGCTGTAATTTGTCTAACTTTAGCCTCTAGCTGTCCTATAAAATGAAGCAGGAAGAGAATGAGGGCAAGTCTAACTGTATGCATCAAACAGAAGTTGAATTAGATGACCTCACAGATCACTTCCAATTCTATTATTCTAAGATATGACAGTATTTTGGGTGTTATTTCAAACAATATAATTGAATTTGAAGTTTTATCTAGTGAAATAGCTTTCTTATTTTTAGAAATATGCCTTCCAACATTTGCTAATTATAAACCATTGGTTTAATTTTTGTAAATTGCTTAATTTTTTTAATCAACTACTAAATTTGCTTCTATTTATTCAGTTATGTATCTGTTTTATTGAATTATTTTTAAAAGAATAGAATATTATATTTGGCAGTGTTTAGTATTTGGAAAGCATGCCTCCATTCAAAAATCAAAAGCAACATGTATTCTAGATATAGCTATTTAAAAGTGGACAGTGACTTCTTGTCCTGTCTTCTGCCTGGGTTTTCTGTCAAATTGGAATAGGCATCTTTAGTATATTCAGAGATTTGTACTCTTTCCTGTAAGAAACAAAGGTATGAACTGTCTGGCACAGAATTACATACATACATTCACACACACATACATAACATACATAGCCCTGAAGTGCATAGTACTTAGGTTTACAATATGAAAAACATTGCAGGAGATTAAAAGCAATCTTTTAATTAAGGTTCTAAAGTAGATAAATAAATATTTTGAATTTCCAGAAGTCATGATAATATTTCCTGTGTTTTCTTCATTCATGTTAAGTAGCTGATCTTTGCAAGGATCATGTTTTTTCACTATTCTCCTTCCCATTATCAGATAAACTAGTTCTTTTTATCATAAGGAGGACTTAATTTGGATAGATACACATATTCTCTTTTTGCCCTGTAGGCTGGATGATTGACTCAGAATGCCGGCCTAAGTTCCGAGAATTGGTCACTGAGTTCACCCGCATGGCTAGGGATCCTCAGAGGTTTGTGGTTATTCAGGTGAGGATGATGTTTTACTTTTAAGCGGGTTGCACTGCCTCCCAAGTTTTTTATTCCACAACAGTAGGGATAGTGGGGAGAAAGGGGAAGAAAAACTAAAAGAACTTCCTGCTACACCAGATTAAGTCCAGCTAGAATAACATTGTTTCTCAAAATTTGATCAACTAGATATACCCAGAATTGTCCTATCAGGTGCCAGATTCATAGCCTTATTTTTAATCGAGACCTCAGTGATCTAAATTTTTCTCTATGCTTTGGACATAGGAAGTCTGGACATAGTAAAATATTTTACACCAAGGAAAATTAATTAGTAATGATTAATGAAGTATTAATTTAATGTCCATCTTTACCCCAGTGGTATAAGATCACATGTTTGGACCTTTCAAGTCCAAAGTTCACTAACTTTCAGGCAACAATATATGTCTGCTCTTAATGTTGTAGCCTTCAGAACAAATGGACAATGCATTGTAGCTTTTATAATATAAGCAACCATTTCACTTATCCAGCTTCCAAATTTATAGAAGGTGCAATTTCAAATTGACTCAGAAGGAGCATAGAATATGGATATTCTCATACAATGAAGAGCATGAATTAGCTAAGTTAATATCACACGACAGTATTACAAATATATGTGTGTGTTATATTTTATCTGAGTTTGGAATATTTTCATCAATTCTGCTTCCAGTTTTCTGTATCAGAAACTCACTGTTAATCCAATAGTTGTGAGAAGCTATACTGGGTGGACAAGGGAAAGTCCCAGTTTTCTTTTAAGTTACTTGCTGGGAGTGGCATTGTATAACCATACATAACACCAAGATAAAGGGGGACCATTCAGGATAAAAATATTGATTTTGTTTTGTTTGGCATTTAACTGTAATTTAATTAACTACATATCATGAATAGGAATACTTTCTGCTTACTTCATAATTTCTTTCCTCCACCTTAAGCAATAATTGGGAACATTCTAGAATCCACATCCAAAGCTTCCAGTGTGGCTTTGAGAGTTCTAGATTTTTATCTCTGATTTATGTTTTGGTGTTGCATTGTATAGTAGATGTTAGTAATTAGAAATACTGATAGTAATCTTTTGCTGTATTGCTTTCTGTTTGTGCTCTTCTGCTGCCAAAGTGGTATTTATTTTGAATCTTGGATAAGATTGCAGAAGATAGATGGATATTGGCTTAGTGCCCCCTAATATAAAGCCATAAGTTGTGAACCATGACATTCCCCATTTAAGTTCCAATTTTCATCATGAAAATATTAATGACCTTTGATAAGTCATCTTAACAGCATTAGCTGCATTATGAGGACATTAATTTTGACTATCCAGGGTGCTATAAGCCTAGTCGATACTTCCACAGGAAGCAAGAGAATTTTGGGACCTGCAAGCATTTACTGTTTGTTTTTCTTGATAGAATGATGAAAAGATGGGTCTTGCCAGCCCCATAGACAGCACTTTCTATCGCACTTTGCTGGAGGAAGAAGACATGCAAGACTTGGTGGATGCAGAAGAATACCTTGTCCCCCATCAGGGCTTCTTCAGTGGTGAAACATCAGCTGACTATCGATCTAGGATTTCCTCCACAAGAGTAAGCATATGATTTAGTTTATAATATGCAAAACAGTCAAAACCAGTTTGTATCTTGATTATGCCACACTATATTTCTCCTACCCAGGAACAGGGAATATTTTTTTAGTTTAAGGTCTGCTTTAATTTAGGCAAACAAAATTTTAAAACTCTTCCTTGGATGGCTCAATAAAAAGAGTTCTTGTTTCCAGCTACAAGCAACTCAAACTCTGAGTGGAGGATCAGACTAGATCAATGTTTTCAGATTTGAAAATTTTAAGATGTGTTGATTTCAATTCCCAGAAACTGGGGGATTCAGGGAGCTAGGTCCCTATATCTTAAAGTTGCCAAGTGGGAAAACTTGCCTAGATAATCTCTAATGTTCCTTCCAATGGAATCATAGACGGGAGCCAGTGCCACTTGTCTGCATAATGAAAAAGATTAGCATTTGCTTTCTAAGCATGGGTGGGAAGGGGAGAAAAGGAATCTGCCAAACAGCAGCCAGTATCACCAAGCAGTTGAAGTCTGCAGTACAAAATTTTGCTTTGAGGCAAGAGCAGAAAAAAATCAGCAAAAAAAGAAAAAAAAACATATTTCCAGAGATAGCTAGACTAGAAGATGGTGAGGGTAAAGAGCTAAAATAATAAAAGCACAAACATCAAACCTACACACAGAAAGTAGGAGGAGGTTTGGTCCAGTTCCCTCAACAGTTCTCCTGAAGGTATCTGAGAGAAATATGCCTATAGGTCCAAAAAGGCTGGAGATCTACTTGTAAAAGCTCTGTCTATGAAGTGAAAAACAAATAATAATACACAATAAGGTATATGCAAGGGGGAAGACGAACATACTTTTGGCAAAACTCTTTCAAGTTATTTTGTTTTGCTAATTTTTGCTATGGTAAGTAGAAGACTTGAACATATATTAGTTTAAAACTGTACATTTTTAAACCCAAATTTGTAAACTACGGCTTTATTATTTTACAAATAATTCAAGCTGCGAATATATCAAACACACCTTCCTCTTCCTATTTTCCCCACAACAAAAACCATGTGAGGTGAGATGGACTGAGAGTGACTGGCCCAAAGTCATCTTGGTTTTCATAGCTAAGAGTGTTGGTGGCTGAGTGGTTAGAATGCAACATTGCAGACTAACTCACTGCTCACTCCAGGAGTTCAATTCTGACCAGCTCAAGGTTGACTCAGCCTTCTATCCTTCTGAGGTTGGTAGAATGAGGACTCAGATTGTTGAGCGCAATATACTGATTCTGTAACCCGATTAGAAAGGGCTGTGAGAGAAGTTATAGAAGTCTAAGTGCTATTGCTGTTGTTAAGGCAGACTTGAACACACGATCTATCGCTTTCTAGCCTGGTGCCTTAATCACTAGACCAAAGTGGCTAGTGTGTGTGTATAAATGCAGACAGCCATCTAGTGTGTGTGTGTGTGTGTGTGTGTGTGTGTGTGTGTATAAAACATTTCCTATAAAATGCCGATCTAGATCCACAGCGTGCTCTTATAGCATCCATTATTTAAGCTCTTGTGAACTGTTTTTTTCTAGAATGTTCTAGAGACTCAATTGGATGCAGAAGAGGCTGAGGAGTCTCCTCAATACCCATACTTGGGGCCATCCCTTTCTGAAGAGTCAGAAAGTATCCCCCATGACGTGCTTGAGGAAGACTATGCAGCAAGCAAAGCAGTGCAGAATTCAGCACCTTTGCAGTCACCTGATTCTTCTCTTCAGCGCTATAGTGAAGATCCCACGAGTGCATCAGTTAATGAAAAGGAGAATCCTGATAATAAGAGCTACGCTGCACCATTAAGCTTGGCTGCCATACCAGGTATGTGCTATAATTTTTATTGGAAGACAGCATAGAAATTTGATTTTGAAGGTAGAACAGTGCTTGGGATATTTATGTAGTTTGTAAATTCTTAAATCTTTTTTCTGTGCAGCACAATGTTAATAAAATATGTTTAGTTTAAGCAACTCTACATAGATCCTGATAGGTGTGTATCCACGCGCTGTATAGCCTTTCTCTGTATAATGGCATATTGAGTATTTCAGATATTTTGTACTGGATCTGCCTCAAATTATGTTTCTAACCTTTATTAAATTTGGATTGAAAAAAATTGTCATAAGGTTAGTCGTTTTTGTTGTTAAGCATGCAAGCTACCACAACCTGCATTTTACTATTCTTATTATTTTCTTTCTTTTTCCTGTAGAGTATGTAAATCAACCAGAAAACAACCTTCCACCCAACAAAAACCTACGATTACCAGGATCTACACTAGAAAAGCAAAAAAGGCACATGGGCAAAAATGGGCTTGTCAAGGAACCAAAGAATGCATTCTATATGAGTTTCACCAGTGCAGTGGAAAATCCAGAGTACCTGACACCATGCAGTGTCCCTGCGTCTAGCCCTCTGCCACAAGCTTTTGACAACCTTTATTATTGGAACCAAGAAAATCCTAAATGCAATCCAGCAGAATTCTTTGCCACCTCCATTGTTCCTCCTGCTGCTACCAATGGCTTTCCTCCAACCCCAACAGCAGAGAACCTGGAGTATTTAGGGCTGTCAGAATCAGTCACTTGTTCCAAGGACTTTGCATAAAAACTATTTCTCATGACCAGTCTAATTGACTTTTACAATCAAGACACCTCAGGATACAAACCCAGTGAATTACCCATGCATTAGAACACGGTTAAAGCCTTAATGGTTCTTTTAAGGCCCAATAGGGTTGTTTCTCTCATGTCTCCAAGCTCTTGAGGAAAGAAGATGGTGGGCACATTTGGATCTACTGCAACAGAATAGCATGGCTTTTTACTCCCTCTTATTTAATACTGGCAATAGCAAGATTTCCCCTTTGCTACTGCCCTAAGACGTGCTGTTGAAAGTTTTGGGGTCCAGGTATGGATTTTCGTTTGGCTGGATTGCAAGTTTTGGTCAGTATAGTACTAGTAATTAAACATACTAGTTGGCTCAGAATTTTGCAACACTAAGTATATTTCCATCACCCCACGTAACAGATGACGGACAGTAGTTTTAAATAAAAAGAGGTTTAAAATCCTGCAAACTTGAAGTCTGCCCATTTCTGGGCTGTAAGGCACTACATCTATGACATTCCTCTGATTCAAGCAGCTCAGCTGCTATTTGAGTACTTCAGCAGAATGGAGTGCTCTTTTACTTCTCACCACACCGGTAGTCCCTGCTTTTAATGTCTTGGGCTTCAAGATAAGAGGGTCAATCTACTAGAAGGGCCTGAAAAACTGCAAGTTGGAATTCTAATATATTAAGAAGAGTGAAAACATTCTTAGCGGAGTTTGGACTGACAGGAAGAGTGGAAAATAAGGGCAAAACATGATTTTTGGAAATTTTATTATTGCTTAATCAGATATTTTTCAACCTTAGGAGGGGAATAATATGCTGTTATAGCAAAGTAGAACAAAATAATTTATATTTTTTCAACAAGGTATCTTAGAACAAAGAAAGTTTTCCTTAGTGACAAATTAGTTTTGCCGTGGTCTTTAAAATTACAAGAAGTTTCTAGAAGAGCTAGTTGAGGAACCAAAACAATTGTATTTAGTTTAGTTTAGTGATGCTAATTCAGAAAGGGAATATATTTGGATTGGAAAGTAGTTGATTATATTATATGATCTTTGACACACCACTAAGAGTACTGACAAAAAGCATCTAACATTGCTTCAGTTAGAGACAATAGTAGAAGTTAGTTTCTCAATAAGCACAATATGCCTCCTTTAATAGTGTTTTTGAAATATTTATTTTTTAAGAAAGTGAAAGCTGCACACATGCCTCCAGTATGAAAGGGCAGACTGATAGTGAGTGCCAATTGTAGATTTCTAAGAACCTTGCTTTTAAGAATGGGTCCAGCATTGATGGAGGCAAATGTATGTTTGAAATGCATAGATACACATATGTCTTCTAAATCATAGGAGCCAGAAACATATCTGAATAAGATTGTCAGAAATGGTGGGTGAAGTTTTGATATTCTGCATAGCCTCTTACTTTCTCTCATGCAGTCAAAACTAGAGCAAAAAATGTACAAAACAGAGTACAGAATTACTCATTGTAATTTATGAAGCAACATAAAGGAACTTTTTCATTAAGCACAGATTAAAGGGTGCTTAATTTTTTACTCTGAAAAAATTAATCCATAATCAATGTACATTTATGCCAGCAGTGGTCCTCTTAAAGCTGATTTGTTACCTTCCAGATTGTACTTCCCCTGTTTTAATTGAAGTCTTTCCTCAATGAATTAACTCGTAAACTATTACTATTATGTCTAACATGCTGTATATAAAAATAATTGGTATGTCTCTTAAGTGAACTTAGTGATATCTAAGTGAATCCCAAGACTGTATTTCTGTGGTATGTTGGAATGGAAGAGTAACATGTCTGAAAAGCACTACATTGGGGAAGGTTCCTGTAAGGCACTATCTCCCATTTCATGTGTCACAATTGTATATCTATTATACACTGCTAAAATTATTTTGTTTCTTTGTAACTTTCACTTAGGCAAAACAGTGCTTCACGAAGCAACAATTTATTGAATCTATGTACCTCAAATGGGTTAACTTACAGAACACACCACAAATTTGGGACCCATGACTCCCATAGATTGAAATTTGGCAATTTTATGGCCACTTCAATGCTACCATGCCAACATACTGCTGCGATCACATGGTTTTAATTTGCAATATTCCTTGCCAGATTCCTACAAGGAAAGACAGTGGGGAAATTAACACAGTCAGGAGTTAATCCCACTCCATTGCTTTTTTACTCACCAGTGGTCATTCTGTTTCTGTTCATTTAGTAAGGAAATATCTCTGAAACAAGTGACTCAATAGGTCACAAGTCGTCTTGGTCTTTTTCTAAAATCATTCTAAATAAATACTGTGATTACAACTAATTCTATTTCTTCCTCTCTTTTCAAATCAAATTTGAAAAGAAAGTAGGATAATGAAATGGAGATGCTAACGTTAGTGCACTGTTTTCTGATGTCTTTATAGGAAATAGAACAAGAGAAGTTAAAACTTTACCAGGTCTTCCCAAAGCTGAAAATAAAGTAACCACTTTCAACATGTACATACAGAGAACAAGTCTGAGGCTCTGGAGAAATGCCTTTTTGTTTTAATATTCTATCAATATTCTAAAATGGTTGTGTATGTAAAGAATTCTGAAAGTTGCTGATGGCAAGTTAGGTGAAGATCCTTGAAGGCAAAGGAATGTGGTGTGATTAGTACAACTTGTTCTTTGTATATACAAAACGTCTTGGAATTGTAAATACTGTTTACAAAATATATGGAAAACAATAAGAAACAAATCAATAGAATAGACTGTGTATGTAGCTGTTCTAAGGAATGATTTGTTTATTTCCAATGTTCACTGTATTTGCATATTCTCCTGCTTTTCATTGAAACCTGTGTTTTCCAGCTGGTGCTAAGTTAAATCATTGAAAGGTACCAGCTGTCAGTGGGGTTTTTTTTAAACAAAATGAAAAATGTGTTATAAGTATTTGTATATCTGAGAAATGTATAATATAATTTTCATTTTCTATAACATTTGTGTTGAAGCTTTTTTATTGTTGTCTCTTAAAGTGACATTTCTGTAACTGCTCAATCCCACATATATAGGGTCACAAATAAACTTTAGAGAAAGTCTGCCCTTTTGGCAGAATTTAGATCAGGAGGGTTCCTACTGGTTCGGACCGGTTCAGACGAGTAGGTAGTTACTCGGCTGACCACGCCCCCAAACCAGTTCTATAGGCATCACCATCTTGTTTTTTGCTTCTGCGCATGCGCAGAAGCATTTTTTATAGTAACTCTGCATGTGCATGTAGTATTCATCAAGTGTATGCAAACCCTGAGCAAACTAGCAGTAGCAGCAGCCGAAACCCACCCTTGATTTAGTTGCTTTTCACAGCAGAAAAATGGGAGGATGATTCTTTTTGCCCATGTCATTGAGATTTCTGTTTTAAGAATTACATAAAACAAGTTCCTCAACTTCAATATATACAGAAATATTTATATAGAATATAAAGTTGCCATTTTAGGATGAAAAGAGCAAAGCAATTGTATCTGAATTAATATAACATCGTACCCTCGAATTAATAACTACATCTTAGAAAAACTCTAGGTCAGTAGCTAACCTAGTTTTCTTTCTCTACTAAACTTTGGATCAGTCACACTCTCTCAACCTGACTCACGTCACAAGTTTGTTGTGCAAAAATAATAGTAATAGTATTAGATACGTTTGTCACCTTGAGTTATTTATAAAAAATAAAGGAATGATAAAAATAAAGATCCTTTCCCCAGGCAGGGACACTGTAAAGTGTAGATTTCTGTTTTTAAAAAGAGGGTGGGGGTGGGGTGGGAGGAGAAAGGCCAATAAATGATGAAAGGATAATAACATTGGGGAACAGGAAAAAGGGGACTTTGTATCTTTTAAGAAAAAAGGAGACTATGGGGTAGTTGACTTCATTTAACCTATGCACTGGTTCTATTCACTGACCATTTTAGTAATTAAAAATTGCTTATAGGAATAAGGCATTAGTGCTGTAGTACAGACACAAATCATTGTAGTTCTTTGGCCAGAACTTAAGGCCAGATCTCAATATTGTATATAGATGTAAGTGTTCAATGTAAGTATTGTTTTAGACTTGGGTTGTTGTTTTTTTCACTTCATGAATGTGCAAGATGGAAGCTGTGGGAAGTACTTTTTTTAGAGTGAGATTGTTAGCACAAGGATCTCTTATCTTCCTTGTTCAATTATGGTACCTAGCCACTTTTTTTGGAACAACTCCCTGGCTTCCTCTCTCCTTCTCTTGCATGGTACCAATGAAAGGAACTCTCCACTGGGCTGATCCAGTGAGATTTTTTGCAACCGAGGAATATAAGAAATACAGCTAATCTTGTGGTTTAAGTTTCATGCTCAAAGCAAACCCCATGCAATTGAGACTCTCTGCTTTTAAGGGGGGGGGGGGGGCTAAAAACAACAAACTTTTTAATGTTCACATTTTCTTCATTCTAAATTGCAAAACTTTAAATCCTGCTCCATATCATGCCTTGCAATCAGCAATCTTATTTCTTTCAAGCTATTTCCCAAATGTGAAAAGCTTCTCTAATTAATTGATTAGCAGCCCCACACAGACAACATATTGCAAGCTTTTTAGCATTTTCTCCTTTATTATAAATTGCAGTAAATAGAGGCTCATCAACAATTTCAACATATAAATTAAGACTCTGGAAGCAGGAAGATTATCCGTGCCTTTCACCTTCTGGCCCCAGCAAAGGGTGCCAATAAGCAGCAGCATTTTCAATTACTTCTTAGAATTATTCACTGATAGATCCAAGATGAAAACTGGATTATCAGAATCAAGTCTTAAGACAAAATAGAGGCATCATAGTACAATGAAAATTACAGTAAAGTAAAAACTAAAGGAAATTATATTGCTCATTCCTACGAAATAAGCTGTGAAACATGCAGTTACAGGGTTGATAACTTACGTTCTAATTTCAATGTTTGCCACATGTACTGATGAGAATACTTACTATCAATAAGATCATGTCATGAAATCTGTATTACTAGTATAATAGATATAGATCTGCAATTTAATCAAAAGACTGTTATTTGCAAGTAAACACTTTTAAGTTAGAGAGGTACACACTCTGATCCAAATGAAACTCTTAAAAGTCTCACTGATTGCAATGGAAGAGTTAGGTTTGTAACTTACTGTTAAAATAACTGAACTACAAAAATACTTATTTGGGAGGGAAATGTGAAAAGTTCAAAAAGTTTAGTTTTAAAAAAGACAATTGAGCTATAAGTCATCCACAAATTAAATTTTAAATGTCCTACTATGAATTACTTTTGATTTCATACTTGTTCTCAGAAAAAGTAAAATTGGTCCAGAATATAAGCATGAAAGAACTATTTATTTTGTTAACAAATCATGTCTCCTTTGGGGATATCTTAGAAGAATGATCCTTTGCAAAAGTTCAGAGTAGTATAGAAGAGAAATGAGAATCTAAGTATTCCCCTCTCATGTGTAGCAACACTGTCCTGGTTATCTTGACAGAATTTTACATAAAATTAGGGCAACACTAAACCTAAAATAAATCTCTTTCTGGGAGTGAAGTAGGGAAGCAAAAGCATTGTTGTGATTAATTCTCATTTATGTAGTGTAATATGCAGGATATTTTTCATTCTGAAGCACTCCTTTAGCAACACTGATCCCCAAAATGTTGCTTAAAATATGTGGTCTTTGAAAACATTTGCTGTAGCATCAATTGTACCTATATAGGACTATTGGAAAGACTTCTTATTAAGCTTCACTCTGACTGCAAATTTCAAAATGAAGTCAGGTTGGGGCACCAACTCATTCTTTCTCCTGGAAAGAAGCAGGAGAATGCCCAGAAGGTGAAGCTTTAAAGGCAGAGAAGCGAAAAGATCCTAGATGATCTAAGAAATATGAGATTCTACTCCTGTTCATTCAGATGGGGTTAAAAGAAATACAACAGGAAAAAAAACCCTGCTAGCGTCTCAAACGTAGAAAAATGAATTACATTAAATTCTCAAGGAAAAAAAGATTACTTTATTAAATAAGCCCTGTTAAATCAACCTCCCAAATATGGCTTAAGTTCTAGCTTATTTTACTTGTCTGTAAACCCAAATTACTTTAATGTCTCTCCTGATCTGGTATTTTCTGGTATTTACCTAGTGATGGAATTAATACCAGAAGTAAAAATTGGAAGCTAAAGTTGGAAGCAAAAATTGGAAGCAAAAGTTGGAAGCAAACGTGACAAGGATTCAGGGAGGGTGGGCAAGTGGAAAACATGGTGTAAATGGACAACATATACTAAAGAATGATACAAGGTGGCCGGCTCTTGGTGATTTTCTCAAGTGGCTCTCCATTGCTAGCCCTTCGAATGGCTTCAATGAGCTAGAGGGACAAAACAGAGAAAACAAACTCTAATTTTTTCCCCATTTTCGGTAGACTTACTGAGTGAAAAAGAATAAACTCTCAAAATACCGTCTGAAGTTATTGGGCAGTTTTTTTTTCTCTTTAAGAAATGCCAGGAGTATATCAACATGTTTTATAATATGAATAATAAAATCAAGGATGGGAAA
The DNA here is from genome assembly GCF_964273705.1 of Natrix helvetica. Lineage (NCBI taxonomy): Eukaryota > Metazoa > Chordata > Lepidosauria > Squamata > Natricidae > Natrix > Natrix helvetica. Next base: position 49,240,571 of record NC_138554.1, on the reverse strand, counting down.
ATGAATCTCTTGTACATAATTTATTTCCCTATGAACCTTGAAAATGAAGGATTTTTAACACTCATGTTGTGTGAACACATTTCTACATTTCTATAAAGGACTTCCCTCTTCCTCCTCCCTGAAGTGCCCTCTCCCCATCTATTCTACTGTATTATCATTTCTCTGGAACAGGTTGAAGGAAAATGGAGGCTACTGGAAGAAAAGGGATATTTTTTTCTATCATACCTTTTCTACCTATAGTATAACTAGAGCTAGCCTAGAACAGTATGTTTTATGAGGAAGTGAGTGATACTGTTAGAATAATGGTCCCACCTTATCTGGGTGAGACACTGAATTAATATAATTTTTTTAACAATACTATTTTACTCCTGGCATGTCTGCGTAATACTTTTTCAATAATGTCAAGGATGATTGTTACTTCTAAAGCAAATAAGCAGTCCTCTACTTTTTAACTAAAACTAGTCAAATCCTACAATATGTTGCTATGCTCATCTCTTAAACCCTACATGACAACAATTTGACCATTACCTTAGATATTTAAGCTTTCTTCCAAAATAACTATTTTGAGGAATAGCAGGGAAAAGTAAACTCACGTCTTTCTCATAAGGGAATCCTCCATTCTCAAGTTTGGAGAAGATCAATTGTCCATTTATTTCTATTTCAAATGTACCTTTAAAAAAAGATGTTGCATTCTAAGCAGTTCAGTTCATATTACATCCACCCAGAATCAATAACCTGTTTGTGTCACCTTTCTCAAAAATCAACCTATAAGTGACAGCAAGATTTCATACTCATATGCATGAGTATACACATCCCTATTCAGATGTGGACGATCCATGTGAAAGTCTATACATTAGAAGACAACTCATCTTGTAGTATAGTAAATTTTTACTGGCTTTATACAGTAAAGCTCAACATTTCAAAAGCATCTGGAGTTCCTTAATCATTCACCAGGTATTTCTTAATAATATATACATACAGATAAGCCCATCCGCAGATACGCTGAATCCAATTTGAGGTGTATATTTTAGTACCTTCAATTTTCAGCTTATGCATGAGTATACACAGTATATAGAGGACATTTTAATGGATGACCTAACAAACAAGGATAAAAAAATTAATCTTTCTTTCTCTATTACTATCACCTCTCTTGTCTCTCATTTTAATTAGCTTATCATACTTTAATTAAAGTATGAACTTTGTTCTCCTAAGCTCCTAAGGCTGATCATAGACTAGTTCACCAATTCTAAGGGGTACAACGAGCCCATAGACTGGTGTTCCTCTAATGTAAATGTTTATAATGCAGACATTAATTTCACAGACATAATGTGTTCATTCCATGATATCACAAATGAGTTTTTGCTAATTGCTGCTGCTTATTAGCAAACATGAAGGGACATGGTGGCTCAGTGGCTAAGACACTGAGCTTGTCAATCAGAAAGGTAAGCAGTTCGTTGGTTTGAATCCCTAGCGCCACGTAAATGGAATGAGCTCCCGCTACTTGTCCCAGCTTCTGCTAACCTAGCAATTCAAAAGCATATAAAAATGCAAGTAGAAAAAATAGGAACCACCTTTGGTGGGAAGGTAACAGTGTTCCATGCACCTTCAGCATTTAGTCATGCTGGCCACATGACCAGAGACATATCTTCAGGGAGCGCTAGTTCTTCGGCTTTGAAACAAAGATGAGCAAAGCCCCTTAGAGTCGGGAACGACTAGCACATATGTGCAAGGGGAACCTTTACCTTTTATTAGCATACATGTTAACTTGTACCTGTGTCCCCAAGACGGGATTCGATCTCCACATCAGGGTACTCTTCTTTTACAGCACTTGCCAGCTCCAGGAAGGCAGATTCAAAGCCACAGGGCTTGCTGAAAAGATAATTTAGTGTTGGTGTTAAAGTTAAGTTGAAGATAGGGCAATAAAGTGAATGTTGGATGGAGACAATAAAATATTTAATTTTTATATATGAACTACCTGTTTATCATTTTGAAAATGGCACTAAAACATGGTTCACACAAAACTGAACAATTCACAAAGATTATAGGTACTGTTTATGTATCATCTTTCTTTGGAATGACGGGCTGGATTTTAATATTTTGCAAATATTACAAAAAGGAAAAAACCCACCCAACATTGCTACATAAAATATAGGAACTCGTGCTATTATTCTGCTTTCTAGGCAAGCTTCTGTCATTAAACTCTGAACCATGCCAGACAAACTAGTTCTTTGGCTTCTGAGCTTGATAAAATATAGATAGTCAGGCTAAATAAATCTTGAGCATACATAAACATTCTCCAAACATCAAGGAGCCCCTCTGTTATTTGCTCTTAAAGTAAGATTTGGTTTGTGAGGAGCCCGGAAAGGGATGTTATTCTGTTCCTACTAATCTGTAAAAAATGCAGGTCGAGCTGGTTATACCATAAAGTTTATGGCATAAACCAGACTAGCTGGGGAATTCTGGGAGTTGAAGTTCACGCGTCTTAAAAGTGGCCGAGGTTGGGAAACGCTGCTATAAACCAACAGTACTGATCCAAGAGCAAGGAAATTAAGATGAAAACACGGAGGGAAAAAAACCTGACTCTCTATCCTCCCTGCCCTAATAGAGCAACTGAAGAGAAACCAGGCAGTGAAATTAAGCAGCATGAGGTAAATTACAACCCCTGGTCGCGGCCTCCATGGATGGGCGGGGATACCGTCAGCCAAGGCGTGGCCTCTCTCCCACAGGCGCCTCCCTCCTGTTCCCTTTCTCTCACCAGTATTCCACGACGATATGAATCCCTCTTCCGGTTACGGGCGGGACCTCCTTAGTCGGCTCCCCTGACCCGCCGCTCATCATACCAACTGCTAGCGAGTCCACGGAACCCACCCCAGAACCTTCCCGTCTCAGTCGGGCCGAAGTTTCAAAAACCTTTCAAGGCTGACTTCCTGTGGGGTGATACCTCATCACAGGCAAGAAAACCTACTTCCGGCTTCGGCTCCATGATGGCGGGTGCCGAGAACTATGTGGGCTTTCAGCGACCTTGCTAGGTCACGTGAAGCGGGCCTCCAACGGGCCTTTCGTTTCCTCCAATTCCTCGGATTCCACTATCTCTGTCTCGGCGCCGAGGGCTTGAGCTCCCCCTGCTGTTCGTTAACATAATCTTTAACGAAGGTCCTGTCCGTTCCCTTTTAAGTCAGCTGTATCCTCTCTCCAGTTCTCCAGGTCTCTACCATGGAAACGGCTCAAGGGAGCAGCTCCGTTCTGATGATTAATTCTGGCGCGGTTCCTTTGATTCAGCCTTAAGAATTTGCGGTCAAACTGGCCATACTCTCTATTGACGACATGCTAAGTGTTTGCTGCCAAAGAGCCCTTCCTCTCAAATAACCCTCAGGCACTGTCTGTCCACAGGCTAACCCCGTGCCTTGCTGTGGAAAATCCAAACCCAAATGCAAACTTTCTTTCTCTAATCAACCATCTTGCCTTCAAGAACTCATAAGATTGTAGGGCATCGGTATCACTGGATTTGCCCCCTCCACAACCTGGACATGTCCTTGCCTCCAAATCTGGTGATGAGCCAGGACAATTGTTGTTGAAGGAAATAAATTTTTGAGACAGGTTGCTGCTAAAGAGGAATCTAATTGTGGGGTCCTTGGTCTTTGACCATGAGGTTTACTTGCTGACGTTTCATTACCAAATTAGGTAGTAGATCATCAGTGGTAGAAAGGAATGGGGATTGCTTTTATGTTTATATACTAGTGTCTTGCCTAGTGGTGTTGTTGGAAATGTTCTTGGAGGTTCTTGATTAACTGTTTATGTTAGTTTCTCTGCATTGAGACTTCCTTAATTGTTGGTCTAGTGTTAATCTTGGTGTTAATCTCTGCTCCTATGAGTGTTGATTACTGGTGAGGTATTTTGATATTCTTGTTTCCTTCTTATTTTAACAGCACATCCATGAACATCAGCAGTCAGAAGACATAATGAAAACTCCTTAATTTCATAATAAATTGACAGACTCAACCATAGTTTCAACTATAAGACTGTGAGTATACTAGCTCAAGCCAAGTCCCAAAGTCTCAGAGAATTTCTGAAGCCTGGCATTCAGACAAATTGACCATAAACAGACACATAAACAACATCGACATTTTCTCAAAAGAGAAAATGTAAAAGGCCAAAGGGAACAAAATTATCCTGTACATCTGTTTCCCTTTCCATTTGGATGAGAATATAGTACAACCCTAGTATATTTTGGTTCCAGCAGAATGCTTTCTTTCCCTGTGGATGCGTGAACATCTTTCCCTTTTCCTTAGAAAAAACAATATTCAGCTATACTTTTTGCAAGAACTAAAGAGCATTTCCCAGAGATAAAATTTTCTTTGCTAAAAGCTTATATGCTGAGACCTAATCACATTTTGCACTAAAATGTTATTAGTTGAAACAGCTCACCCTTGGAATTATATGATTCAGATGATCTAGGTTTTACCAGAGAAGTCAAGGCATTTCTTTACTTTTGGTTTGATAAGATACAACACTGAACTTGGAAGTTTATGCCTTCCCATCCAGACATCATGCTTTATCTATTGATCTGTATTGATCTGTATTGACTCTGGCTATCTATGTGGTGGTAGTAATAAAATGTTGTCTCTGATTATATGATTCAGATGATCTAGGTTTTACCAGATAACCCAGACCCCCAGGTATCATCTTCTCTATAGGCATTGGTTTCTATTTTAACACTGAAAAAATCTTGTACTCAACTGCATATCAAAGCAAAGAAAGATCTCTTCCTGATATTTTGGAGACTCACTAGCAGAAAAGATTATACTGCCCTAATATTTATGCTCCTATTCAGGAGAATTTATAAAAGCAGGCAAACAAACACCTGCATATAGAAATATTTAGTGACCGTAATACAGGTTTGGGCTATAGGTAGTCTTTGCTTAATGACTGATCACTTAATAACTGTTCAAAGTTATGATGTACCTCCACAGAGCTAGTCATGACCCATTTTTGAAGTTTCAAAAACTGCAAGCGTACACACATGCACACACATACACAAACAGTCTCATGATTGTATTCTGGGCACTTGGCATCTGGCTCTCATTTATAGCTATTTGCAGTCTTCTGCAGTCATGGGCACAAGTGTTAGCATTTTTTCCCAGTTCTATAATTTACTTGTGGTTTTCGTGAAAAAAAGTTAAGTTGATATGAACTACATGTGAATCCTAATCTCTTTTCAGTGACTTCCAACTCCTATAGTATGGCAACAGGACCATTTTCCTATTTTGAGAGGAAAAGTTTAAAGGCCATAAAATAAGCTTACCTTTTAAATAATAGCAGTATAACCATCCCTTCAAATAAGAAAAAGAGAAGTGTCTTTTACTGGCGTAACCCAGTCTCTTTCACTTGATTTTATCTTCCTGTTTATAACATTCCTTGGTATTTAAAAAAAATGTTAAATGTAGCCTCTGAATACAAAAAAAAAAATCACCATTCCTGTATTAAAGCCACCTGACCTGTGCATTTTTGAATCTGGCTAATATAACATCAGATCTGCATCTGTACCAGGAAAATCAGACTCATTGCCATTTTTGTGTCTGTAACAGCTATGAGAATTGCAAAATGGAAATGTTACAAAATTGCAACAGACAGAATTTATCTATTTTCCATTTCTGTCTGGTTTGTAGTAGTATACTTTAGGTCAGAAAAAAACCCAGACTAGATTAGCATTAGCAGATAAAGGTAGCATCCCATACACCCAAAAGACAGCTCAATTACTGTTCGCTGAAGCTGAGGTTGCCAAGATTATTTCAGCATTCCCACCTCTGATGCAGGACTTCTGGTTTGGTTGTGGTAAACTTACGACATCTGTGCGTCAGTTCATCATAACCAAGGGATAAATATTAAATACATGTTAATTGTTGATGAATGTTTGAAGAGGGAATAATAATTTTTAAAAGAAAAGCTATCAATGTCTTTTTATTCAAAAACTGTTTAAAGTTATGATGGCATCCAAAAGGCAGTTGTAAATGTGGGTAGGCCCCTTAAGGGACTTATCATTGGTACTCAAAGTTGTGATCTTTGCAGTGCTTCTATGAGCAAATCACTCAGGCCTACCCACATTTACAACTGCCTTTTGGATGCCCCCCCACACACCCAATGCTACTAATAGATCCTGTTACCTGGCTCTGCTCACCCCAGGCTGTACCACATGCCACTTCTATACCAGTTGGGGTCTTCTCTATTATATAAATGACTGGAATGTATTTATTTCATTTCAGAAAATGTTCAAAATTCTTTAGCGACATCTGAAAAATCTTATTTTCTCAATGCTATGGCATATTTATAATTGTGTTCTAGGATTAGGCCCATCCATCTCCTTTCTTTCTCTGATATTTTATTTGAGCTCTGTTGCCATCCCTGAGCTTCAGAGATGGCAATAAAGTTCTGATTAATAGATTTTGAGATCACTGATTACTCAGAGATCCTAGAATTCTTGCCATATTTCACATGCTTGAATGAAATGAAATTTATCTCTTTCCAGTATGAATATGGCAAAAAGAGAGAGAAATTTTCTGAGCCTAAATCTAGCTAGCAGAAACTGCAAAGAAAGAATTGTTTTTCTTCAGGGTTCTTCACAGGGGAATGTCTGCTTTGGGAATTATTCTGTATATGTTTAAACTTTACACTCACTGAACTAATATTCCATCTATAGATGTCTTATAAAACAAATGTCGCTATGAAAGCATGATTGTTTATTTTCTATTCTTTGAAAAAATATTTTTAAATTGTTGAAATATGGATCTAACAGTTTTATTTTGGGAAAATTGGCCTCTAAAGATTTTGTGCTTACTCTAAACAGTTCATTGTGCCAGTTTTTTCCTTTTTTCAGGAGAATATGGAACAAGTGGCTTCAGGATTCCAGTTTATGGGATGGATCTACAAGGGGTCAAATTGCTTTGATGCCCAAAGTCCATGGAAAAGTAAGAGATACTTGCAATTCTTTTTCCAGACTCAAAGCCAATATCACAATGTCCTGTTCCTTTAAAGTGAGATGTAATTATGTAATACAATATTTCTCAGATTTGGCACATAGCTGAGAACTTAGATCAGGGCTAGACAGTCTCTTCTGGACCAATGGGCACTTTGCAAATTTTGGAAGCATGTTGTGGGCCATCTCAGAAAATAACTGCTATGAAATGCTTGTCTCTTTACAAAATGGTAGCAGTAAAAAGCATGGGCTGTCTTAAAACATGCATTATTAAGAAGCAAACCAATAGGATTGCCATTTACTGTTCATTTTACCCCTCCCCCTCCCTTGATACTTAATACCTTACCTATGTAATATTTAAGTTTATGTCTGGTCAGGTGGGTACATTTTCAAAGAAAACATTGGATTCCTTTCACCATTCTTATTTTCTAAGAATCCCTATGCGATCTCTAGAGATCCTAGAAACAATCTGGTACATATTTTTGGAGGGTGAAGTAAAGATTATTGTGAGTGGATAAATGGACTGCCCACAGGTTTGGCAAAAGTGCAACAGTTAAAGAAAGCTTTATTGTGGTTTTTAATAAACCACAGTGAGAATTAAATGTTCAGCTCTCCAAAATACAATATTGTGAGATTAGTCAGATTAGTCCCGAGAATGTTAACAAGGTAAAATATGATTGGTAGATTTTTAAGACATTTGAACCCAAGAAAAATAGTTATATTGTAAGCAATTTAATGGGAATTTGCAATATTTGTATTTGTAAGGATAATATTCTAAGAGGAGAGATGCTGTGACCTAAAATAAATTGGTAGTTAAATAGTATAGTCACCTTTGGCTCTGCTTAAATAGAATCTGGCCTATATTATCAAAAGAGAATTGCAAAAGCATAAATTCCCTTGTTTCCAGAGAAGTGAAGATTTTTTTTTGAGTATAGGCAAAAATAAAGGGAATGATATTTGAGATATATAATAGCAATGAATAATAGCTATTCAACTTAATCTTAATCTCTTAATCTCAAATTAGGAAACTAGTAAGAGTTTCAATAGAAGAGAATATTTGTAGCTCAGGTTTGAAATGTGTGATCCTTGTTGCTTTCTGAGATTGATGGTTTTCTTTCAGATGTTTCATCACCAAAAGTAACTTCATCATCAACTAGCACTGATGATGTTACCTACAGTAGTTTGGTAATGAAACATCTGCAAGAAAACTACCCAGCTCAGAGAGCACCAAGGATCCATAATGGGAGTTTATATCTGCAAGTTTAGAAAGTAAAAGGTTATTTCTATGGATAAAGACCCTACTCAGTTTGTGTAAAATCTTGGATTTTTTTAAAAAAATCTTTTATTTCCTTTAATGTATATGTGCTTTGAATCATTTCAGATTCTACATTTAATCAACTTACTGTTACTGGCGTAGTGTAGGAGAAGAGCAGGCAGAGCTGGTGACCAGAGTTAAACATATCATGAGCTTAGAGTTGCTACCAATGATCTATGTCCAACTCTTCTTGAATTCTGTTGATCCTTATTGGCACTAATTTAGTACAGAAGATGTATTGACTAGATTCTTATGTATAGTTTTAAGCAATAAATCTTTGAACTGCAACTTAATGTATAGTCCACAATCTTTGTGTCTGACAGGTGGTATTGTTTCACTTTGTTCAATACACATTTAGCCAATTCTGCTTAATTAAGAACTTATGTTTTCAAATTGTGCCTGAGTGCAGCACAAATATAAGTTGCAAGGTTTGTTGAAAATTCTCTTAAACGTTTTTTCATTCCCATTTATTATTTTTCTCCTCACTCCTCATTTTCACTATTATTTTCTCTCCAATATAAAATTCTAAGATTGGATTAAAAATCTGGATACGACATTTAATGTTTCATTTCAAAAACTGTCTTAATATTTATCTCATTTGAATGCCAATTTAAAAAGCTATCATCCTTTTCATGGTTGCCAAATACAATGGATTTCAAAACTGCAGTGCTGATTTAGTTCTAGCTGTATGTGACATTGCTTGAGGAGATACACTTACTTGCAAGACAAGAGGAAACAAGTTTTCTATAAGCATTGTGAAATTGACTAGATGGGATTAAATCTGACTAGAAGGATTAAGAAGAGGTTGGGAAATAATCAGGGCAGAGGTTTTCATGCTCTATGATAGCATCACTCTCTTAAATGATAAATATGTGACTGACCCCACAAAGACATCTAATAATTTAATTGAGGTTAGGACTAAGCTGGTTATTCAAGACTTATTAGTAATTCACCTGTATTAGGTATTTTCCACCTTTTTCAGTGTATTCTACATTTTTTAAAATCCATATTTATATCAATTTGTTTTCCCTTTTCTTTGAAGATGTAATAATCCTTAATTTGGAAATATTAGCAGGAGAAATCAATATGCCACTTTAGCCCTTAAATTTACAATACAAGAAGGGTTGGATTACCTTTGGAAAACAACCCCTGATGGCATTCATACTTCTTTATGTTCTTAATAGCAATCATGTACCATTGTTTTTCTTTTTCAACCTATATATTTAGATGAGAAAACTTCATAAACAACATAATGTATGTCAACATAAATGTACTATTATTCTTGGATATAATTCATCTCATGACTGCTTTACAATGAAATTATACTTGAGATAAAGCATTTGTGGAAATGCATAACCATTTGGATGGTGAGGGATGGGTTTTGAGTCAGTTTTTGACTCCTGGAGTCTGTCGACAAGTCCGTGCAGTTTTTTTAAAAAGATATGTGTTTATAGTTGAATGTGGAGAGCTGTTGGCCCCTTTTTTCTCTATATATGCATGCAGTCTGGGAAGGGCTATAGATAACATTTTATATTTCATTTCAGCTAAGACTCCTCAAGAGTTTCCTCTCCTCCATGCATTTCATTCAGCACTGGAAAATGTCCTCTGTGAAAGTGATCAGAGACAAATGGATTAATTGCATGTTAAATTAATAACATTACTATATTGAAGATGGGGCTGTCTTCTCTTTCTAAGCCACTTAATAACAAAAACAAACAAACAAACCCCAACACCACAGAATAACAGAGTTGGAAGGAACCTTGGAGGTCTTCTAGTCCAATCCCCTGCTTAGGCAGGAAACTCTACACCACTTCAGACAAATGGTTATCCAACATCTTAAAAACTTCCAGTGTTGGAGCATTCACAACTTCTCAAGGAAAATTGTTTCACTGATTAACTGTTCTATTTCTCCTTAATTCTAAGTTGATTCTCTCCTTGATTAGTTTCCACCCATTGCTTCTTGTTCTACCCTCAGGTGTCTTGGAGAATAGTTTGACTCCTTCTTTGTGGCAGCCCCTGAGATATTGGAACATTGCTATCATGTCTCCCCTGGTCCTTCTTTTTATAAGATTAGCAGTGCCCAATTCCTGCAACTGTTCTTAATATGTTTTAGCCTCCAGTCCCCTAATCATCTTTGTTGCTCTTCTTTGCACTCTTTCTAGAGTCTCAACATCTTTTTTACATCGTAACAGTTGAACAGGAAGTTACATTTCAAAGCTGTTTGAACTAAAGAAAGCATTCAATTTCCTTAAAGCTTACAAAACATCATAGCATCACACTTAGCATCACCATAGACTGAAAAGTTAGAGGTTCGGTCCTCTTACCCAAGAAATCCACTGGGTCAACCTACCTTCCTACCTATCTTTTACTTGGTGTAACTGTTTGGTTGTAGCAGCTTCCAATACTTAATATTAATGTGTTTCATCTGGCATCTTTCCACTAATTCTGGTCTATGAAAGAGATGGGACTTTAACAATCAAAATTGCCCTTCCATCAAACAAAAGGTAAAATATAAAGTGTTAAGGTTAAAAAACAGGTAAACTTGTAAAAAAAAGAAAAAAATAATAATTTCTATACTGGATTCTCCTGGCCATGTAGTATAGAAGCATGTCCTCCTCCCATCCTTTTTTGGGTTGTGTGGTTGATATAAATCAATCTCACAAGAGATAAACTAAATCATTTTTAACTGAAAATATGATTTATGAAGTCTGGTTTACAAAAACCTATGCACTGTTCTCGGTAAATCACAAGGTGGTGCTGGTTTGTTATAACAGTAATATTTGGAGAGAGCCAGGTTTCAAGTTATATATCAGTTTCAACAAATTAAGTCAAAGAAAAGTAAATCTTTAAATCAGATGTACTGTATAACTCTGGAATTGCACAGAATGTACTTCATATGCAGAGGAAAAGGTGGGGGAGTTTTTAACAAAGAGAAACATAATAAAGCAAAAGTCTAACTAGAATAGTTACATATTCGTTAGAGATACCATGAATCTCAAAGCAAAGTTTTCTGTTTTTTATACAGCATTTCTCCAGATCTCTGCTTTTAGCCATTCATCAGAGATGTTGAGAAAATGGCATACAACCTAGCTAAGGCATAGCAACTTTTTGCTCTGTGTCTTTAGACTTCTATTTTTTTTTTAAGAATTCAAATCTAAATCCAGAAAAGAGAAATAGGTAAGAAATCTGCCTTTGGTATAAATGATAGGAAGAACACGATCCCTGTGAATAATGATTGAAAATCAGATACTGTTTCAGAGTTAGAATGGCAGAGATGCTTCATATTGGCTATTCACAACACTTAACTGAGGCCTCTCCCATTCCCCAACACATTATTATATTTTGAAATTTGTTTTTCAGAATTACGGGAATGCAGCAGTGTTGTTAAGTTAAATTTCGATAGCTCTATTTAAATTTCCAATACAGATAGCTCTTGGTTAATGACTACTTGTTCAGCAATGATTTGCAGTTATGATGGTGCTGAATAAGTGGTGATTATGATTGATCCTTTAAATTCTGGCTCTCCCAGTACCTCTGTGATGATGTGATCATGATTTGGGCATATGGCAACTGGTTTGCACTTACATTGTAACAGCATCCCACATGATCATGATTTGTGACTTTTCCTACCAGCTTCCCCAAGCAAAGCCAAGAGGGAGATTGGCAGGGAAGATCAAAAGTTGTTTGCATAAGTCTCACACATCTGCACACTATCCTTGAGGCTTGGCATGCTCACACTGCCTCTCCCTGACCACTTGCACACCATTCCTGGCCATTGATACACTCCTGTGCACCCTTCTTCACCTGGCAGCATCCCAAGCCCCACTATACTCGTGCTGTGCCTTCCCCCACTATTCACACATCTTTGCTCCCTCTTCCAATTGCAGAAGCAACTTCCTGCTGGCTTCCTACTGACTTTAGTTGTTGGAAACTGGCAGGAAGTTGTGAGGATATGTTCACTGAATAACCCACAACCTTACTTAATGGCAACCAGAATTGCAGGGATTGCTATTGCTAAGTGGTGCAAAGTGATGGAACCACTGCTAAAAGGCCCTGCCAGTGGGAAATAGAGAGACATTCCATTTTAGAGTCCGTTCAGGGGGAAAACATAATGAGAGCAAACCTGTAGGCCTATCCATGATCAGTTCTGATTGCTTGTCCCTGACATGTTTTGCTTTATGACCACATCACTTAATAAAATCTGGTACCAATTGTTGTTGTAACTCAAGAACTACCTGCATGGCATCAGAGCAACTATAATAAATAATTGGGAAAAGGAGCAGGAACATTTATGATGATGCTTATAATAATAATTTAAACCTATATGCTGCCCAACTCTCAATGATTCTGGGCAGCTCACAATAATAATAAAAAAAATTATAATAAAAATCAGTGAAACATTCAAAAAAATGATAAAATTCAGCAGGCAGGATGTAGTAGGTATCTCACTCTTCCTTGCCAAAGTCCTGCGCGAAGAGCCAGATCTTCACAGCTCTTCAATACAGCATAATGGGCCCTGTCTAGATCCAGAGGCCAAGCACTGCTACAGAAGAGATGCACTTCTGGGGTCCCAATAGACGATAACTGTTAATCAAAGAAACTTGATAGTGACTGACATTTTATCCTTTTTTATCTAACCCAATTCTCTTCTGAATCCTCTCATTTTGTAGCAAAAGAGATTCTATTTCCAAATTTTAATTTTTACCACTAAGTTACCATGTAGGCAGGGGCATTTCTTAGACCAGTGAAGAACTGTTTCCCACTTGATTGGGTGGGCCAACCCCTGTGGCCAATCAATTGTTTCTCAGGCTTCTAAACATGGGTTCATTGCTCTTCCAGGATAGAGCTATTTAAGTATTGTGCTATTTAGAATGTTAAAGAATCTACTTGCAAGAAATCAGAATGAGTTTTGACAGATGTCAGAACAGTTCTCCACTCCAGCTTTATCCTGTGGTAAGGAGGGCAATGATGGAAGTTTTCCCACTGATATATGACATTTGTCGGAGTGGTAATGAATGTGGGATACTCCACCAATCATTAAGGCTTCACATATGCAGAATGAATACTTGCATAGACTTAAATCATTCATCTTTAGTTACAAGCTCAAGTTGGTAGATTTTATATATTATTAAATATTTAAAAAGGTGTTCCCGTGGGCTCAGTATCTTCATTTTTTCTTGAGTAACATGCCAAGATGCCAAAGCCTCCGGGAAAGGCGCACAAAGAAAGCAAAAGCTTATTTGGATTCAGCAGAAAAAAATAATCCTCCTTGGCTCCAGTTTGGGCAACTATTTAAGCCTATGCTGTCAAATTAAAGTACATGGAAGAATATTCCTTAAGCTGCTTTGAGACCTACAGTAGAAGAAGGACTTTACTTGTCAGATTTGCCTGAGGCGGCATTCTTATTCTTAATGAAGTAATTGGTCTGAGTCCAGATTGTACCATTCAATTTAATAGGGTTTCCACCTTAGTTTTCTTGGTACTTAATTTTTGTTTTTGTATAGGACCATTCAACCAGGTTAGTCTGAAATGGTACAACCCAAAAGCAGGGTGATTTTCCTGTTTCTCAGAAGAACTGTTGTTGAATCATTGCTGTTATCATTTTTATCTGCATTGAAGCTAAATTTTTAAAAAGGATGAAGTTAGAAGTCAATATCCATAAATAATGTAATCAGAACTGTTTCCATTCACTGAGGAGATATAAAATAGCTAGGCAGATAAGGGAGGGAGGGAGGGAAGGGTAGATGATAGATAGATGGATGGATAGATGATAGACAGACAGACAGACAGACAGACAGACAGACAGACAGACAACAGTGCGGAGTATTGCTTAGGAAATTCTTCACTTAACTGTCATAATTTATCTAGATGCCAAATGAAATATTGTCCCATAGCAAAACAGCTATATTCTTTCTCTTCATCTTTGTCAAGTTAAGTGTTTCTTCCGTGTGTACTCCTGGCCTTCCAATGGAATATAGATCTGAAAGGAGCAGAGCCCTTTCTTGAAAGGTAAGGATATTTGACTTCTACAATTATTGGTCAGTAGGGAAAGATGCCTTAATTCCTCATTTGGCTGCTGGTGTTGTGTATGATTTTTCTGTTTCCTACAAAATGCTTATGAAATTAAAATAGACGAGAGAAAAGGTTATTCTCTCATAAACTACAGCTGAAAAATCATAACCTGTGTTTACATGATGTGCATGATCCACACACTTGAAAATTGCCAAATTTGGGAAATACTGATCTGGAAGCATAGTTCAGTCTTCCAGATCATGCTCTTTCTCAATAAGAGTGGAGATAGCATCCATGCATGGGTTGATACTGTCCGTGCTCCGATTGGTCTGATTGTTAATTAATTAATGTGTTATATAACCCGCCCTTGTGAGTGGCACCACCCAGTTTCCGACTCAGTCCACTCTGGGACGGTCATGTTATCCAATTATCTCCATTTGCTAGATGCTATTTCCACCATTATTGAGAGTGATACTAAGGGTCCAATCTGACAGGCAGTGAGTAATCCTGGACTGACCTTCCAGGGGCCCTTATACCACCGGCCACAGGGCTTCAGTCCACAGGCCTGCACACCCTATTTCTACTCCTGACTTCCAAGCGCGCTTACCTCAATCCCTTGTGGGGCGAGCTTAGCGCCACTGGGATCAAAGGGCCGAAATTGACAGCTGCTTTGCAGCCAGTCTGCTAGGCTCCATTTTAGCGGCCGTGGCGCGCTGAAGACTCTGAGCCCTGACAGCTGGGAGTGAGGGTGACAGCCGGACATGCGCGCATGTTGCACTATCTCGGAGGTGCCGCATGCTGCCCAAACAAAGCCCGGAGGAATGCTTCGGCGCGTAGGAGGACTGGGGAGTGGCCGTGAAGGCTCCTAATGCAGCGCAAACAGCTGGCTAGAGTTACCTGGCGCATATAGGGCCGAACGGCAGCAGAATGGCTCCTCTCCGCCCAACAAGGCCCTGATTGTCAGAGAAAAGGCAGGAATGCCATTTTGAAGTGGGTGGAGCCAGGGAAAGAGGTCACGGCCACCATTTTGCCTCTTTGTCTTCATTAACCAGCAGCATGGCAGACAGCAGCATATCTGACCTCGCTCCGGAGGCCAGCAGAAATGCACAGGCTGGTAGCCTCCTCACACTGTGATAGGGCCCCATTTCCCCCACCAGGCAACCTACACCCCAGACTCACCCGGGGGAGAAGGCTTCGAGTAAGAGCTCCTCTTCCTTGTCCAGGGGCACAAAGAAGAGGGCCTCCAAATCGACCTCTAAGGTCAAGCATTGGGAGGAGCCAGTGCTATCAAAGCAGCGGTCTGACAGGGTATCAGTGCCAGCACCCCGGCTTAGCCCATTGCCACAGTTGCATCTGGAACTGAGCAGGGACCATTTAGCCCCATGTTGCCCGTCGACACATCAGGGCTTTGGGGCGGCACTGCTTCGAGGCCACAGAGCAGGGCTGTGGAAGCCACCTTCACTCATACTATGGCTGGCCTTCATCAAGAGGGACAGTTGCCCATCTTGCTGACGGCTTTTCCCCTGCAATCAATGACAGCTGGCTTCCAGGACATCATAGCCGAAGCCATCGTGGCAGGGCTAAAGAAGAAGGCCCAGGGGGCACTGTCAGGGGCTCCCCGATCTACCCCTCAGGCAGGGACAGCTCCAGAGTTGGTCACCCACTTGTCGTCTGCTGAGCTCGTTCGTACCCCTTCCCCCATCTCTGAGGAAGGGAAGATTAGAGACGCAGACCTGTCTGAGGAGGAGGGCACCGTTCCAAATGAAACCACCTATGTGGGCCTTTTTCTGCTGGTGCTGTTTAAGCCTTCGTTGTCTAAGGCCAAGGCTTCCTCCGACTTTGAGACCCAAGCAGAGGCTTCCGTTGCTCCGACACAGCCCCCGTTGGCGAGTGCCCTGTTCACGGAGCACAAAGTAGAGGCAGACACCATCCCCACTCCTCAGGTATTCATCGACATGGTGAAACGCCAGTCAACTGGCGCCCTCGGCTAATGACAGGCGATTCTACAATGTCACTGAACAGCTCGGCAAGACACTCCTCTGGTCTACTGTCGATCCCCTCATCGCAGCACTGCATACAAATACCACGCTGCCAGGCACAAAGGAGAACATCCTGAAGCTGGAGGATAGGTGAACCGACCAAGTTCTGCAGCGGGGTCATCAGGCGTCAGTCTGGGCGGGGCGCTTTTCAACTGTAGCCTCCTTCTTTTCGTGCTCAAGCCTCTTGGCTACAAGAGCTGCAAGAACGCATTCCTGCTGGCAATTCTAGGGCCCACCAGGACCTGAATAAAATTGTCGCAGGAGGGCAGTTTTCCGCGGACAGCACACTGAGTGCCACCCATTTTGTGTCCAGGGCCATGGCCTCATCGGTGGCCTTGGCAGACTCTTGTAGCTATGGCAATGGCAATCCGATATGAGACATAAATGGCGTCTGGCGTCTGAACTGTACCAAGGGGGGGGCCTCTTCAGGGACTCGCTAACACCATTGTTAATCGAGGACAAGGATAAGCATAAGATCATGCCCTCTAACCCGAAAAAAGGTTTTGCCTGAGCTGCCCCCTATCCTAGAAGACAGTCGTTCAGAGAGTATCGGGGGTCCTTTAGGCACACTGATTACTCACCATCAGGGTTTCACCAGCAGGCTGGATTCGGGCAACGCCCGAGGCAGCAACAGTATAGGCAACAGAGAGGGCGTCAGTCCAAGTGCCCCTTTTGCGGGGGCGGTAACTGATATACTGCAAACCTTAGCCTGTCGTAGGATCAGCCCCCCATTGGGGGACGACAATAGCACTTTGCCAATCAGTGGGAGGCCATGACGTCTGACTGTTGGGTGAGAGCCATGGTCAGGTTCAGTTTGACCTTAGAGTTCATCTCCCACCCCCCTAGGTCCTTCCTCCATTGTCCCATTTCCAGTAAACCCCAGAGACAGTTGTTAATGCGTTCAGCTATTCAGCACCTCCTGAACATTGGAGCCATCCATGTGGTGCCCGCTGATTAAATCTATCAGGGATTCTATTCCTTGTTATTTGTCATCCCCAAGGCCTTGGGATGGAGTGTAGGGCCATCCTTGATTTAAAATGGTTGAACAGGTTTATTAGATATAGACATTTCAAAATGCATTCGTTACATACTATTTTGGAAGGGGTGCGTGAGGGCAATTTCCTTACATGATCGACCTCACGGAGACGTACTTGCATGTACTCATCCTACAACAGCACCACCAGTTTCTCTGTTTTTGTTATAATTTTTGTCACTACCAATACACGGCTTTGCCTTTTGGCCTTTCTTCTGCTCCCCGTGTCTTTACTAAGGTTTTGGCAGCTCTGGCAGTCCACTTGCACACAGTACCAGTCAGGGTACAGCTCTACCTTGATGATATATAGGTACAGTCGACCTCTCAGGACAGGGACAGGGCCGACCTCCACACCACAATATACATGTTTTGGTCCCTGGGTTTTCCATTAACGAGGCCAAGAGTCATTTCACACCTACCACCAGGATTCTCCACCTAGGGGCTTAGATCGACTCGAGGGCTGGACAGGTCTTCCTTTCCGAGGAGCGGGTTTCTAGTCTTAGACAACTGGTGACTGAGGTGGTGAGGGGCCGTGGGACAACGCTGGCCACTCTCTCTAAGCTACTTGGGAAGATGGTCTCTGCCATTGCTATAGTGCCCTGGGCTAGACTACATACAAGAGACCTGCAATGGTTCCTACTCCCCTTCCAGAAGAAGAGGAATAGCACCTCTCTGGTGCAAGTAAATCTTCCTGGGGAGGTTCGGCAGTTCCTCCATTGGTGGCGGTCTCCAGCCATAGAGAAGGGGTGTCATTTTAGGGTGACAGGTAGGATCACCATTACCACAGACACCAGCCTATACGGTTGGGGAACCCATATGGGGTCACATATGGCGCAGGATCAGTGGACCCAGGAGGAGGCCAATAGGAGTATTAACTGGTTGGAGCTCAGGGCCATTATATTGGCACTTCTGAGCTTTCAGCAACACATCATTGGTCAACATGTGCTGGTCCCAACATCACAGCCAAGACCCACGTAAACAGGCAGGGGGAAACCAGCTCTAGGGATCTCATGCTAGAGGCTAGTGTCCTGGGATCATGGGCAGAGAGCAATCTTTTGTCTATTGTAGCTGAGCACATTTCAGGAGAGGCTAAAGTTAGAGCTGACTGGCTCAGTAGTCCCTGGCCAAGGGATCTCCTCTATGCCTTCCCTCCAGTGCCTCTCCTCCCCAGGTTTTCTGCAAGATCATCAACATCTTACTTACCCCTTACTGGCCAAGGCAGCCATGGTTTGCCGACCTTCAGATGTTGTTGGTGGAGAGGCCCTGGAGGATTCCACCAGACAAGATTGCCCTCAGCCAGGGCTCACTGGAACAACCGGAGCCCCAGTAGCTTCAGCTGGCGGTTGAGCCGCTCACTTTAAGTGGGGGCGGAGCAATTCTCTGCCAGGTTCATTAACATAATACAGGCCTCCAGGAGGCCCTCGACGGTCCATTTTTACAATGCCACCTGGAAAATCTTTTGTAAGTGGTGCTTGGGCAAACAGGTTACACCAACGGACTCCACCATTCCTCAGGTCCTAGAATTTCTGCGGGACGGGCTCGATAGGGGGTTATCACCTAACACCATTAGGAGACAGGTGGTGGGTACCATACTTACCTGGGTGGCAGACAGGCCCTGTCATATCACTCTCCAGTGAAATGGTTCTGAAAAGGGACTACTAACCTGAGGCTGCTGGCTGTGCACCGGTATCCAACTTGGGACCTCGCCAAGGTGCTTGGGGCTCTAATCAAACCACCGTTCAAGCCCCTGCAGGAAATCTCCCTCCAGTTCCTTACCTGGAAGTTTGCCTTCTTGGTGGCGATAACATCCACCAGGAGGCTATCAGAACTGCACTCCCTTTTGGTCCGGGAGGACCTATGCAAATTCCACGCAGATAGGGTGATCCTCAGGCTGGACCCATCATTTGTGCTGAAAATGGGGTCATGGTTCCATCGAGCCCAGGAGGTGGTGCTCCCTAATTTCTGCCCCACCCCAACTCACCAGCTGGAGAGTCAATGGCACAACCTCGACGTGCGTCGTGCACTTAAGATATATATCAACTGCACATCAGAGATTAGGCAATCAGAGGCACTCTTTATTTCCTTTCAACCCTCATCCTTAGGCAGGAAGGTCTCAGCAACAGTCATTGGTAGATGGGTCAGGCATTGCATAGCTGCAGCCTATGAGTTCCATGAGGAGAGGGCCCCAGAGGGCATAACAGCCCATTCTACAAGGAGTGCTGTCACCACAGCGGCGTGGGCTATGCAGGTTTCTCTGGATGAAAACTGCAGGGCTGCGGCGTGGGCATCCCCCTCACCAGTCATTAGGAATTATAAGTTAGACAAGTTTGCATCAGTTCAGCCTGACAGAACACAACTGGGATGGTCGCCTCCCCACCCTTGAGGACAGCCGAGCTTGGGTATGTCCCATGCATGGATGCTATCTCCACCCTTATTGAGACAGAGGGTTGGTACCTACCTGATGCACTTCATAAAATGGAGATAGCATCCAGCCCACCCTTTAGGGCAACCGTTCCATTCTCGTGTCTACAATTTGGGGAATGTTATTGTGTTGATTGACTGTACTTTGTATGTTACACTTCTCTTAATCTACTAAAGCTGCTGTTTGGATAACATGTTGAGTCTGTCTTCTTTTCTTCGCCGGAAACTGAGTGGTACAAGGGCGGGTTATATAACACTTTTAGTAATCAGACTCAGTCCAATCGGAGTATGGACAGTGTCAACCCATGCATGGATGCTACCTTTTTAGAAGAAGTGTAGCAGGTACCAACACTCTTTCTTTACCGAAGTTACAGTATGTCTGTTGAGATTCTCAATCATCCAGGTCATAGTTGTCTCAAAGATGTTTTTTCAAAAGGCAACTGGGCTGCTTTTTTTCCTTGAGGAAGAAAAAGAAGACATTTTGTTTCTAATCCAAGAAGCTAAATTGAAGCCGGCAGGATGGTGGGGGCTATGGAAGGATGAGTTCTGATAGAATCATAATCATTACAACCTCCACCTCCCCCATCTTTTCAGAACTAATCCCTCCATAGCCTCCACCATCCTGCTGGAACTGATGAAGCTTCTTTGGTGAGAAGTAAAAAGTCTTCCTCAAGGGAAAAAAAACCCCAACAGTTCAATTGTCTTTTGAACAATCACCTTTTAGACTACCCAGAGATCCTTGATGCTTTCTGACTCTACTTGTTTTCTGGCAAACATTTCACTAGCATTAACTATGTTACCTAGTTTGAGTAATGAAACATCTGCAAAAAAAAACAAGCAGCCTCAGAGAGCACCAAGGACCCTTCATGTCAACAACTATTGCTACAATAAGCTACAAATATTTTTTTATTAGACTACCTAGAGTTATCCCTCCATTTGACCAGTCTTCATTAAAATTCCAGGTGTTCCATCTGGAGGGCAGCTGGTTGTGGAAAGTTGTCATAGATAATCCCATACGCTTTATATATCCCAAAGAAGATATATAATCTGTTCCAGGAAGAAATGCAGTGGTTTTATTTCATCAGGTTACCAAAAGGCTTTTTTTCCTTTTGGGTATGGCTGCTATCTTCCCCTAGCTCCGCAGCATTTGACCATGTAATCAGGACTGCAAGACAAAGAGAGAATTCAGGCTACATCTCACCAAAAGTTACCTCGGTGTGTAAAGTTCATTGGATTCAGTATGAGGTTTATTGAAACCTGAAAAGGATCAAATATTGATGCTCTAGGAAATAAGGTAAGTAGGGGAAAGATCATTTCTGAAAATATCTTTTCTTCAAATGATGGGTCAAATGAATTTTGACCTTTTTGAAGATCAAAAAGAAATAACGGGTTTTGACATATTGCATTTTAAAGTAAGTTCCCTAAGGCAGAATGGCATGTGATATTGTCAAATTGTTTACTTCATTACAATTTAGGCTTTAGACTTTATTAATTCTAATATTTTTAATATAATTTTATTAGATTTAAAAAACATAAAAAATGGAAAATATAGAAAGCAAAGTTGAGAGAGAGAGAAAAGATAAAGTGCAATAAAGAAGAAAAGGGAAAGAAT
This sequence comes from Natrix helvetica, assembly GCF_964273705.1. Taxonomy (NCBI): domain Eukaryota; kingdom Metazoa; phylum Chordata; class Lepidosauria; order Squamata; family Natricidae; genus Natrix; species Natrix helvetica. The sequence continues at coordinate 49,219,169 of NC_138554.1, read as the reverse complement.
AAATATTTAAAGAAACTACTTATGGTCTTCCTTCAAGTAGTTAGAAATAAACTTATTCTCACTCTTCTCCAAAGTTATTTCACATAGTTCACTTCTTCCCATATTTAATTCTTTACAATCAACAAATCCATTAAATCATCAAATAATTTTTATCCATTTTCAGCAATTTATGAAAAGTACTTATTGTTTATCCCTTATTAAGCAGGTCAGTTTTGCCATTTCTACAATTCTGTCATCTTCACAATTCCAGTCCTCTATTGTAGATATGACTGATACATTCTTGTGACCACATGTGGTTAAAAAAAACGTAGATAATGAATAGAGAACATAATTTCTGCAATTGTTTCCAATACCTTTACCAGCAGCAACCATAGGTTTGGGTCTATATGTGCACTGGGGAAGATATGTGAACTACATTCCCTCCCCTTTGAGTCACATGACTGGGAGGACAGAGTTCTAAGAGAACTTAGAATGGAACACAATAGTTGCCAACATTCCAAATCACCAATGGCATACAGCTTCTTCCTTAGGAACACATTAGAGCTGCAGTCTCCAACCGCTTAGTCACCAGGGACCAATTCCATGGAAACATATTTTCCTGCAGTCCTGAGGGTGTGTGGTTTAGCATGCTGCCTGCATCCCAAAGAGGAGCTTTGCTTGTTTGCACGGACCGTTTGCTGGGGGCCACAGGGCTGGGGACTCTTGCATTAGAGGACTAAAATTTTCCTCTACTGGCCTGGGCCAAATACTGTTCATTTTATCTTGATTTTTCTTTCTTTTTTCTCCTACCATACTAAATTTGGCCCTGTTCAATTTTGGAAAATTATCCTCCTGAGAAACATATTGACCCTTTTCTGCATTTTTTTTTCCTCCAACATTCTCTTGTGTTGGAAATAATAATAATAATGATGTAGAGAAAGAAATAAAACCATTGCTTCAGGAATTGTTTCCAGCCACTTTACAAGCAATGGACATTAAAGGCATATACATTTTCTTCTGTATATTGAAACAACACAATTCAATTGTTTGTGAGATCAGAGGCTATATAAATTGGTTTAATAAATAAATTGTCTTTGTTGTTTTCTACTCTCTGCACTTACCAACCATAATTGGGGCTAGCAACTCCATTGCTAAGTGATACAGTGATAAAGTGAAAAATTATGTGACCATGTCCAGTTTATGATGGCAGTTTATCAGTTCTAGCTGTATCATTAAGTGAATGACTGTAATTAATGTTAAGTGTGATGTCATATGCTCTGATACTGAATTGCAATTTCCTGCCAGTTTTCCCACTGACTTCACTTGTCGGAAGCTGGCAGTGGAGGTCACAAACAGTGATCTTATGACTTCAGGATGCTGCAGCCATTTGTGCACCAGCTGCTGAGTGCCCTAATTGCAATCACGAGGCTGTGAATATTAATAACTTTGAATGAATGTTAATAAGCAAAGACCACCTGTCCCTTTGTGTTTGTATTTGTATGTTAGGAAGAATAGCATAGGTTGCATTTGCTCTGTTCTGCGTCCTTTGACTGAAAAATGAAGAAGCAGAACCTTAGAATGGAACAATCAGTAACCTTCCAAGATAGGAATGGGAATAGAGCAGGGGTGTCAAACTCACGGCCCGCGGGCCAGATGCATCACATGCTGACCCTACTTCCACCCGGTCTAGCGAAGGGGGGGGAAAGTCCCAATACATCATGTGACGCTGCTGTGACACAGTGAGTTTGATACCCCTGGAATAGAGAGATTTTTTCCCCAAAATGATTATTTGCCCAATCTTAACCCAACTTTGAAACCTGACCTTTGCTTTACTGACTTCTTTCATATCAATTTTGGCCCTATTTTTTTTATTTTCAGAGTTACCCTGCTGAGAAAGGAGGGACAGCAGACAAATCAGGACCTGATTTCCTTGACAGAACTTCTTTCCAACATTCCTTTGGGGTGGAAAGAATGGGGAAGAAAACCAAGATTGAGATTAGGAGGAGGAGGAAGGAATACAAAGACTAGAAATCGCTTGCCACGTGTGTACATCACATGTACAGCTCAGTAACGTTACTAATTTTTATTTTCAAAATGTATATAAGATTGGCTTTAAAGGATTAGATACAAAAATATTGGGAATAGAAATACTGTAATCCCATCTTTAAATGAGAAGGTTACTCTCTCTGAGTTTCTACCATTTTTAAGCTTAAGTACATCTATTTCCATATACTTTTTATAATATATTTTAAATATTGTATTAAGATTCATATGCATTTTTGTATAAATTTCTTCTAATATGCAGATTCTTGTCTGCAATTTGTATAATTTTGTTTTGTAAGAAATTTTCTTCAATACAGGTATATTTTTACTATGTGCTATTTTTATCCTCTAACAGATATAGCTGTATTTGTGTGTATATGTTTATGTGTATGTATGTATATGTGTGTGTTTGTGTATATATGTGTACACACACACACACACACACACACGCACACAGACATATGTAAGAAATGCATTGCAAAATTCTAGGAATTTGTCATTTCAAGAGCCCCTAACTTGTTTCAATTTGTGCAATTTATTTATTTAGATAATGTATATTGCTGCCCACTCACTTTTGGTAATTCTAGAAGGCTTACGAAAAATGAAAAACCAAAATACAAAGAGTTAAAAAAAATAACCTCCTCCTTTTCCCAACAACAAGCAATCAAACAAGCCACTTGATGGAATCCAGCCCGCTCTGGGTTCTGCAGGCCCATTGGCAAAACCAGGCCTTGCAAAAGAGTATCAAAGTGGGGGCCAGTTCCAAAGGAAGGGACTCCCCACAGAAAAAGCCCTACTTCTGGGTCACATCAGATGTACTTTCTTAGGAGGGGGGACCCGCAACATTTCCTACCTCCCTGCTTTGGTGGTTCGTGTGGATATAAATGGGAAGAGACAGGCCTTCAGATAATCGGATCCCAAGCCATGTAGGGCTTTAAAAGTGACAACCACAACTTTGAATTGTACTCGGAAGTAAATTGGCAACCAATGTAGTTCCTTCGGGAGAAGTAACACGTGAACACACCTGGGTCTGCACAAAACCACGCAGGCAGCTGCATTTTGAACCAGTTGGCACTTCCGGATACTTTTCAAGGGCAGCCTCATGTAGAGCGTGTTACAGTAGTCAATGTGGGAGGTGACTATGGTATGAGTTTGAGCAGGGATTGTTGGTCCTAGGAAGGGTGTAATTGGCACACAAGCTGCAGTTGCACAAAGTCCCTCCTGGCCAGTACTGCCACCTGGTCCTTGAAGCAGTAGTCATGAGTCCAGGAGAAACCCCAGGTTACACTCCGAATCTATCTGGGGCATCCCATCCAAGACCAGAGATGGCAATGTAGAAATAGAGAACTGTAATAAATGAACAGTTTTCTAATAATAATTTCAAAAATATTCAACAGAGTTCTTTTTTATTTCAGGAATACCAGCAGTATAAGGAAAATAACACTAATAGAATGTTTGTGAATAATTGTGTAATTAAGCTTAACAGATTTTATTTCTTAAATTTTAATATATATTTTTAAAGAAAGCAAATATATCAAACTCATGAAATGTCGTAAAATCTCAATATTTCTTTGTGAGATCTTGTTGAAACCTTATGACATTTGAGATCATTGATAGAGATGCCTAGGCTATTCTTTGAAATTGAGAAAGGGTGCCCTGATTCTAAAAAGTGTGCCATTCCCTTTTATGAACTGATCGGTTATTAGTTTGGGTGATGTAAGGAGGGGCTGTAATGTTAGGCCACATACTGTACAGTGATTTGACAAGAGTGCAGTAACAAAGAGAAATATCTCCTTTCTGGAAAACGTACTGTATTCAATAGTGATAGATGTGTGGACAAAGTATTTGCACTGTAAGAAGTTTATAACTGTCACTGTATAGCAAGGAGCAAGTTTGCTCTGAAAAGGTTAGCCAGATCTCAAGAAGTTTTTGAGGATTCTATGATACAGTCTTATTTATACTTCCATATTACTGAGCATAAAATGAGAGATTTGCACCATTAACACTCCAAATAAATTCACATTTCTTATTGAATTTTTAGAATTATCTTGTTACTGTCTCTTGTTACAGTGAAAGCATTCAGAAACTTATTGTTTGGACATAGCTTATATTTTCCATGATGTAATCATTAATAAGGTTATCGTTAATTGATGTTTCATTTTGAACATATTCTTCTTTTTTTATCACTTCTTATTCTACAACAAAAGAGAAAAAAATATATCCAAAATAGTAAATTAAGCAAAAACAAAAAACGCTAAAGAAAAACTTAATCATTATTAAGGTAATTATATACAACTCTTAAACTACAAATTAAATCCTAAACAGATGCATTAATAATACTATTTCCCATAATGACAGAAATAATTCAATTCACATACAGAAAGTGTAGACTTGTATTCCAGGGTTTTAGGTCCAGTACCCAGAATCTTGCCAATGCAAATAAATCTACAGTTATTCATGCTTTGATATAGTCTAAATGTTTGGACTGTAATTTGACATCAGACAACATTAACTCTTATTTCTATTCCAAAACCTTATTTGCCATGTCATGAATATTAAATCAAAACGGTTCCAATATAGAATAGTCTCAAAATAATCTCTTTTGCAAAACTATTTAAAAATCATGTAAGTTAATGATCATCAATTCACTTTGTGGTAGAGAATTCCATAATCTATATAGTACTAAAACTCTCAATATCATGACTTTTAATGGGGCAAAATTGTATACCATAGGGCACTAATTTTAAATCAAGGCACTTGACATGAGCTAATTTACAGAATGTGTCCAAAATCCAGGACCTATGACTCCTGAGGGAATGAAATCTGGGAAAGTTGGGGCTGCTTCAGTGCTATTTGCTGCTGTAGCCACATGATACTCATTTTCAATATTCCATGATATGGGTAGTCCTTGACCTATGACCACAACAGAATCCAAAATTTCTATTGCTAAACAAGATAGTTAAGTGAGTTTTGCCCCATTTTATTATTTTTCTTGCCACGGTTATTAAGTGAATTGCTGCAGCTGTTAAATTAGTAATATGATTATTAAGTGAATCCGGTTTCCCAATTGACTGTTTGCAAAAGGGGATTATATGACCCTTGGACAGTACAATTGCCATAAATATGAGCCACTTGCCAAGCATCCAAATTTTGGGGATGCACTCCCAATATCTCGCTTCCATGGGCCTCCTCTGACATGTTTTCCCCATGTGACTTTCCTTATCCATGCAGCATCTCTTTTATATCCCCTCACATATCTTCTGCAACCTGATACACTCTTCCTAAACCATGCTGCTCCCTTTCTGAGAGGCACAGTACTCCTAATGCACCTCCACGCACTTCCCTAACCCATGTCTCTTCTATATACCTTCTTCAACATACTCAACACCTCTTGAGCATTCACAGACTGTTCTTGATTCATGTTGCCTCCTAGTACCCATCTCTGACCTGCGCATTACCTCTTGCACAGTCCTAAGCATTCCCAAGCACTCTTCCCAATCCACACAACTGTCTATACATCTTCTTGGACTGCTGTGTCACTCCTGACACACCCTTGCAATATCTTTCCATTCTTCTAGACTTTTGCCACACATCCCTCCCAATGCACAGTACTCAACTTACATGCACTTCTCACACAACCTCATGACCCCTATGAACTCTTCCTGGCTTGCACTCTTCCTTCATTCCTTACCCAACCTGTACAGCATATCTTGCATATCTCACGCCTTCCTTGCCTATGTGGTTATTCACACTCCTTTCTCCATCTGCACAGTATTTCTGATACAGACAATACACCTTTCCCAACCCATGTGGCACTCTTATGAATCCCCATGTACTATTCCTGACCTGCATCACTCTCTTCCTCACCACCTTGCATCAAGCACTTACTTACCTGCTGCCCTTGGACTTACAACTACCTGCTGGCTGCCACACTGACTTTCTCCCCGTAAACAGAGTAGAGTAGGAATAGAATAGAATATAATTCTTTATTGGCCAAGTGGAATTTATTGGACACAGAAGGAATTTATCTCCAGTGCATAAGCTCTCAGTGTACATACAAGCAACAAGTAATAAATCATGATCATAATAATCATAAAATACATTCATCATAAATCATAAGATACAACACTTAGTGATAGTCATAGGATACTAAATAAGCAATCAACATAAATCATACTAGGATAGAAGAATAGGATATATAGGATAGAAGGAAGGAAGGGAAGGGAAGGGAAAGAAGGAAGGAAGGAAAAATTTCTGATGTTCCCTATCAGCTTCCCACAAGGAAATTAAATGGCAGGAAGTTGGATGTTGCTCCTCTCCTCCTGCATTTTTGCTCACTTATAATCATACTCAGTTGCTTTGTGTAAATGGTCATGTAGAGCTGCTATTTAGGACATTTTGTCTGAATTATCCAAGAATATTATTGTAATGGGTTTAAGAAATGGGTCAAGATGCCTCCATAGAATCATTTCCTGCTTAGTAATAGACAGAATTTCTCTATGAGTACAGTTTGTAGTGTGTTTCTCAAACTCAGCAATTTTAAGATGGATGGACTTCAACTCCCAGAACTCTTCAACCAGGAGTTGAAGTTCACCCAATTTAATTAATTTAATTTTATTAAATTTATAGACCGCCCCCTCTCCCCAAAGGGACTCGGGGCGGTGTACAGACCACAGTAAAAACAATATACAAAATTAAATATTTTTAGAACCCCATAAAAACAGATTAAATAATAGGCTGTACAGTATAGTTAAAAATTAAAACAACCTAAAAAACCTACCCCTAAAAATTTAAAAAACAGGCTAGAGGGACACAAAACTAAAGTTAGGCCAGGTCAGCTAAGTTGAACAGGTGGGTCTTGAGTTTCTTACGGAAAGAGCGGAAATCAGTAGTTATTCTGATATCGGGGGGGTCATTCCAGAGGGTCAGGCCCATCACAGAGAAGGCTCTGCTCCTGGGCGTCGCCTGCTGGCACTGCCTAGTGGACAGCACCCTGAGGAGTCCCTCTCTGTGAGAGCGAATCGGTCGCAGGGATGTATGGGGCAGGATGCGATCCCGCAAGTAGCTAGGTCCTGTGCCATGGAGCGCTTTAAAGATGATAGTCAACACCTTGAAACGCACCCGAAAAGCCACAGGTAGCCAGTGCAGGCCGCGCAGGAGAGGTGTTACATGAGAGTATCTTGTACCTCCCATAATTGCCTGTGCGGCCGCATTCTGGACCAACTGCAGCCTTTGGGTGCATCTCAAGGGAAGCCCCATGTAGAGAGCATTGCAATAGTCCAGTCGGGACGTCACTAGCGCATGGGTGACTGTGTGCAGGGCGCTCCGGTCCAATAGGGGATGCAATTGGCGCACCAGACGCACCTGGTGGAACGCCCCCCTGGCCACGGCCGTCACATGGTCATCCATTGACAGCCGGGCATCCAGGAGGACGCCCAAATTGCGTGCCCGCTCCACGGGGGCCAGCTGTTCGCCCCCGATGGCCAGTGATGGAACCCACTGGTTGAACCAGGGCGCCGGTAACCACAGCCACTCCGTCTTGGAGGGGTTGAGCTTGAGTCTGTTACTGCCCATCCAGACCCTTACGGCCTCCAGGCACCGGGACATCATTTTGACGGCCTCGTTGGGGTGGTTGGGGGTAGATATGTACAGCTGAGTATCATCAGCGTACAGATGGTACTCGACCCCGAAACCACAAATGTTCTCGCCCAGCGGCTTCATATATGTGTTGAACAGGAGAGGCGAGAGGACCGACCCCTGTGGCACCCCACAAGTAAGCGGCCTCCGGGTCGACCTCTGCCCCCCATCAGCACACATTGCGCTCGGCCAGAGAGGTAGGAGGAGAACCACCGCAAAACGGTACCCCTCACCCCCAACCCCTCTAGACGACGCAATAGGATACCATGGTCGATGGTATCAAAAGCAGCCAAGAGGTCTAATAGGACCAGGATGGAGGAGCAACCCCCATCTCTGGCCCTCCAGAGATCATCCACCAACGCGACCAAAGCCGTCTCCATGCTGTGGCCGGGCCGGAAACCGGACTGGCGCGGGTCTAGATAATCAATTTCATCCAAGTGGCATGGGAACTGTTGTGCCACCACACTCTCTACAACCTTCGCCAAAAAGCAAAGGTTGGAGACAGGATGATAGTTAGCTAATATAGCTGGATCCAGGGAAGGCTCTTTTAGGACGGCTGGCAAGAACCCCTCTCTCAAGGAAGCGTTGACTAACTCCTGGAGCCAGCCTCGTGTGACCTCCCAGGATGCCAGTACAAGCCAGGAGGGACACGGGTCCAATAAACATGTAGTGGCTCGCAGTCGCCCACGCAACCTGTCCATATCTTCGGCAGCAACAGAGTCAAACTCCTCCCAGAATGGTCCCTCAAGACTCGCCTCTGGCGTCCCTCCTAGACCACTGCAAGAGACCCACTCGCTGCGGATCTGAGCGATTTTGTCCTGCAGATATACCCCAAATTCCTCTGCTCTACCCTGCAAGGGGGCTTCCCGCGGCCTCTGTAGAAGGAGGGAGCGGGTCACCCGAAACAGGGCGGCAGGGCGGTTATCTGCGGATGCAATAAGAGCAGCACAATATCGATGCTTGGCCACTCTTAATGCTACAAGGTAGGTCCGTAAATAGGCTCTTACCTGTGTTCGGTCAGATTCAGAGCATGAAGATCTCCATCTACTCTCTAGGCGTCTCTTGTGGCACTTCATCCCCCTCAGCTCCTCGGTAAACCAAGGGGCCTGGGTGGATCGCTGCCAAGGAGAGGCCGCAAAGGCGCAACCCGGTCTAAGGCCCCGCCAGACGCACTATTCCATGTGGCCACCAGGTCCTCCATCCGGGAGCGGGTCAGGACTACAGGAAGTGGCCCAAGCTCCGTCTGGAACCTATCAGGTTCCATCAGGCACCTGGGGCGGAACCATCTAGGACATTCCGGTTCTGCCTCCCCGCGATGGGGAGTAGCGCCCGGGAAGTCGAGCCGGAGAAGTGAGTGATCTGACCATGACAGGGCTGTAATAGCTAATTCCCCTACTCCCAGATCACTCCTCCACTGGCCAGAGACAAAAATAAGGTCCAGTGTGTGGCCTCCCTCGTGTGTGGGGCCCTGAATTATTTGGGTCAGGTCCATGGTTGTCATGGAAGCCATGAACTCCTGAGCCACCTCGGATGATTCCCCTGTCGCCCGGCAGGTTGAAATCCCCCATAATCAGTAACTTGGGGGTCTCAACCGCATCTCGGCGATCACCTCGAGGAGCTGAGGTTGAGAAACAAAGGAGTATAACTTCAGGCAACAAAGCTAAGACAGAAAAAACGAACAACTGGATAGCTCTATTTTTCTTTCACCTAATAAGATTTTATTTATTTATTGAATTTATACTGCTGCCTGATAACCCTTGGCGATTCAAGGTGGCTTACAGAATATAAAACCACATTTAAAACAATAAAAACTAACAAAAAGAATCAAATAAATTAATATAGTACAATATAACAAAATCACCTCCAACCACCCACCCCAGCGACAACAGATCACATGAGCCATTTAATGGGCTCCATCCAGCTCTGAGTTCCCCAGGCACACTGGCAGAACCAGGTCTTCAGAGCCTTCCGGAAGAGTGAGAGTGAGGGCCATTCTAATCTCTGGAGGAATGATGTTCCAGAGAGAGGAAGCCACCATTGAGAAGATCCTACTTCTGGGTCCCACCATGGAAGGCTTTAAAGGTGACAACCAGCACCTTGAATTGCACCCGGAAGCAAATTGGCAACCAATGCAGCTCTCGCAGGAGAGATGGTACATATGCACACCAGGATCTGCACAAAACCATGTGGGCCGCTGCATTTTGCACCAACTGGAGTTTCCGGATGCTCTTCAAGGGCAGGTTCATGTACAGGGTGTTGCAATAGTCAAGATGGGAAGTGACTAGGGCTTGAGTGACTGTGAGTAGGGGCTGTTGGTTCAGGCGTAACTGGCATACAACCTGCAGTTGCGCAAAGGCCCTCCTGGCCACGACCGTCATCTGCTCTTTGAGCAGGTGTCGTGAGTCCATGAAAACCCCTAGATTATGCACAGGGTCTGTTTGGGGTACTGCCACCTCATCCAAGATCAAAGGTGGCAATTCTCCCTGTGCCAACAAACCCTAAGCCCAGAGCCACTCGGTCTTGCAAGGGTTTAGTTTCAACCCGTTGCTCCCCATCCAGGCCCTAACAGCCTCCAGGCACTGCGAGAGGGAGGACACGGCATCACTTTACTCACCATGGGATAAGACATACAGCTGAGTATCATCAGAATATTGGTGATACCTCAGCCCATGGTAATGGATGATCTCACCCAGCCACTTCATATAAATGTTGAACAAGAGCGGAGAGTACTGAGCCCTGCGGAACCCCGTAAAGCCGTGGGTGAGGGCTGGATCTCTCCCCTCCTATCAACACTGACTGAGAGCAGCCGCAGAGGAAGGAAGTGAACCAGGATAGCACAAGGCCTCCCACTCCCATCCCCTGAAGCTGTCCCAGGAGAATACCATGGTCAATGGTATCGAAAGTCTCCGAGAGGTCAAGTAGAGCAAGGATGGACGCACTCCACCATCCAGGTCCTGCCAGAGATCATCCAAAAGTGTGACCAGTGCCATTTTTGTCCCAAATCCAGGTCTGAATCCTGATTGGTAGGGGTAAAGATAATCCATTTCATTCAGAAATCTCCGGAGCTGCCGTGCAGCCACCTTCTCAATAACCTTCCCCCAAAAGGGAAGATTGGAGACAGGGCAGAAATTATCTAACCAGGTGAAGTCCAGTGATGGTTTCTTAAGAAAAGGGCGGACTACAGCCTCCTTAAAGTGCTGGGGCACCACCCCCTCCTATAGGGAAGCATTAATCTCCACCAGAGTCCACCTCTCTGTCACATCCTGGGAAGCTTTCACAAGACAGGAGGGACATGGGTCTAAAACATAGGTGCTTAGGCACATACTCCCTAGGATCCTGTCCACATCCTCGAGAGCAACAGGGTCAAACTGTTCCCAGATAACCGGGTGAGAACCTGCCATGGGCTTCCACCAGACCAACAACCACGCCGGCATCTAACTGGGAACGCTGTCAAGTGATTTAGTCTTTCAGAAAATCCTCAAAATCCTCAGTACACCCCTTCAGGTGTCCAGTAATATTCAAAATGCAAAACTTTTCTTCCAGCTGGCTGGAAATTTGGGAAACTGTAGTCTAATGTAAGAATAGTAAATTGGGAAGTCTTAGACTTAATAAACTAGAGATACATGAACCATAATACTAAACATAATATTTTATACAGATAGTCCTTGACTTACAACCACAACTGGGACCAGAATTTATCAAGCACTCAATTTCTGATCCCATGATCATGTGAATACTGTGAATGCTTGTTAAGTGCAAATGCAGGTTGTGATTTTTTTCACTGCATTTCTAGCTTTAAATGGTGGATAAATGTATAGTTGTAAGTTGAAGACTATCTATGATGCTATTTTTCAAATTATACCTTGGAGAAACTCAGTATTCTTTGGAAAATATTCAAAAGATCATTTGTACTTCTCATCACGCTTATCCTAAACACCACAATGGACCTTGTTCTAGAGCAGGGAGGAAATTGTTTTCCTCCAGCTGTTGACAAAATGCTACCTTCCTTATCCCTAGATAATATAATGGAAATCATAATCAAGGATAATATGTAACTCTACCTGTTGCTGCTATGTATTCTTAATTCTTAATTCAGGAATGAAAATGATGGGGAAAAATGGGCTGAAATATGCCTTATAATATTTTTGTCTCCTTGTTTCTCTGCCACATTGCATTATCTATCAAACATATATGCCATCCATAACAGAATGAAGAAAAAGCTGCTAGAAGGCTTGAAAACTACTGAAAGACAAAACCTTGATAAAAAAGATTGTTGCCTTACTTTCCATTAAAGATGTTTGAGTAATGTCAGTCCAGTGTCACAAGATTAAATTGAATGCTTCTTTTGTAAAACTTAATTAAATAGCAATGCTGTGTTTTAACTTTTTTTAAAAATTAAGATTTCCTTCATATGGGATCCTTTTCTGAATATCTAATCACCCTATAAGGAGGAGGACTTTAGGGTTTGTTACGTAAATTAAAATCAGCTCGAGGTCAGTATTCTAATAAAATTTATATCTGTGCAAAATTATAAATGCCAGGTGCCAGTGTGCACATTAGCCAGAAATATGATCTTTCATTCCCCATCTTCTACTGATTGCCCTCCCAACTTTTCCTCATCCCACAGTTTACTTTTCTGAAGCTGTCAAGCCTGGCTTTATCAGACTTATTACAATAACACTCAATGACCTTTCCCTGCTAGTTAGGAAAGTCTGAAATGGTATGAATAACCCCGAGAACGGACTGAAAAACAAATGAAGTAGAATGGAGAAGAGGAAAAGGAATGTCTCAGAGGAGGGAACGTTAAGCAAATTAACCATAAAACTCTCTAAAATGCTGCCAAGAAGAAAGGAGCTTGAAATTATGGTGCACCTGCTCTATTACCTGTGGTTATTTCTAGTCTCCTTGTATGTGTGTTTTGGCGGCTGTGATGTCAAGAGAAAGAGGCGTGGCAACTTTGGAGGCAGGTAGATAAAGGATTCAAACTAAACAGGATTCCCCAGTTCTGAGAGTGGAGCAACAGCGGAAACACAAGTCATCAGAGTCAGGTAAGCTTGTTTATCTCTCTTTCTCTTTTCTCTCCTTCTCTTCTCCTTTTGCTTCTGTTTTTCTTTCATAAATCTGGAGTTAGGAAAAGTCAGATTGAGGATAAGAGTGGGGAGTGGGGGGGTTGCCTGTGAACTGAAAGACATGCTGCCTGATCGTATTATTTACTGAGGATAAAATCTACAAACTTGCCCAAGTTTTGAGTATGTGCAGATAGAATTGTAGTCCAAACCTAATATCTGTAATGTAAGATTCTGAAGGCTTTTGTATTTGAATTTGTTTTATTTTTTTCTTGTGTTTATTCACATTCCTTTCAAATCTGATATTTCTTCTTTTTCTCTGGATTTTTAAAAAAGTTTTTATAAATATATACATAAAACCACATAGAGTTTTAAAGTTACTTTTGTAACTTCCTGTCTCAAAAAACTCACTCTCTTCCTACTATTTGTTTCCTGTTAAGATTGTAGTCTTCCTTTCCTGTTTACATTTCTGGAACAAAGATGAAAACAGGAGGAGTGGGACAAAGGAAAATGACAGGGAAACTGATTATTATTCAGTAATCTCAGTTTCAGTATACTGTTATAGTTCGGAAAATTGTACTAGGACAAGAGATAGGAAAATATGTGGATCAATATGGCAAATTATACTATGAGCATAATTTCCAGATTTGTTATATCTGAGCCTTCTGACAATGCCTTTTAAGTATTGATAGAGCACACTCTATCAATAAATATGCATGTTCAATCATGTTAATTTGAGTACTAATTATAATTTTAAAAACCCTAAAGCTTTTAACTTTTTGGTGAGTTTAAAAGACTATTGTAAGATGCCCTGAATCATGTTTAGAAGGGAAGCCTACAAATTGTACATTAATAAATTCCCATCCCCATTCTTATTCTAGTCCTTTAGCTCAGTATTTCTCAATCTTGGCAATTTGAGGATGTGTGGATTTCCAGTTCCCAGATCCTGGGCTAAGAAGCTGAGAAACACTGCTTTAGATGTAAGGACTACAACCTCCCAAAATCTAAGCTTTCTTTAAGGAAGATTGGCTAGAGGGATGCCTGATTTGAAAATATAGATCTTTTTTATATAGTATTGTTAGATTGCAGAGGCAGAATCTTTCAGTTCACTTCCCAAAAGAGGCTCTTGTCCAAATATAGAATTGCAGGAAACATCGTTCTATACTTCTATCGTTCCTTGTAACTGAGATTCAAAATAGTCAAATAGTATAACTTAACCATGAATTTATCTGCCTGTGGCACTGACAACATATAATATTTGGATATATTAACAGATTTTTTAAAGGTAGTGATTGTTTATTATGTTCGGAGTCATAAAATGGAATCACCTGTAACTGCATTTCCAAATCAATATTTGTATTACTGCAGATCGGGGATTTTAGAAAAGAAAAAAACTATTGTTAAACAGTGGAGTCATTCCTTGCCATTCAAGTGCAAACCACTGCACTTTCAGTGTGACGTCAGGTTTCTGTAATATAAACACATAATAAGGTGTTTCTGTCTTCAGTTTGTTGCCAGGTTCTTCACAATAATCTGCGTAATCTAGGATGCTACAACCTTCTAGTGCTACAAATCAAACCCCATGATATAACCTTTTTGCCCTTTTTAATTTTTTTATTAAAAAAATATGTGGGTTCTGGTGGGAGGCCAACGTTATGTGCTCTTATTCTATATCCACTCATATAAGAATCATGGGCCATCACCATTTTAGGTCCTAAACAAAAATTGTAAGGAGCCAGATTGTCTTTCTTGGCACTTTTTCAACATGCTCACTCACTCTAGCTCTTCTAAAATATTCATTTATCTAACTATTCAATAGAAAGTGAAAAGACGCAGGTGTTAAACTTAAAAACATGTGGCTCTCTTACTAATTTTCCACTGGTTTATTAGAGCCCTTCTACAAACAGGAATAACACAGCTTCTTGGATTGATGTTACCTTTGTTTTTTCCTAATGTCACTGTGGGACTTCTAGTGATCTTCACATGTTGTGATTAACTTCAGAAATTAACTGTTTCTGCTGTAGGTCCTGGAAAAAAATCATTAAAACAGAGCTATGGTATAGCATTTCTTCCAAAATTATAGAATGGTGGATGTAGTCATTCTTTGGCAGCTTTTAGGCCACTCTGAAGGTTTCCCTACAGTGTGTGTGTGGGGGGGGGGGGGTCTCTATTTTGTTTTTTATTTTTATCCTTTTTCAAATAGCAGACATGAGAGAAAAACAAGAATGGGGGCAGTTTGCTATCTAATTGATGTTTTTAGCATTCTGTTGCCCAGCTGGAGATAACATGCTAGCTCAATGGGGAAAAGGTAAGAACACTTTTTAAAAAATAGTTTTTGATATTTTGTTTGTATATAATACTTCGTCCCTTGGAATAACGCTTCACGATTTCTTTAGCAAGTTTGCAATCTCTGGCAAACTCCCCTTTGTTTAAAGTTTTCCTAGACTTTTAGGCAGTATGCCTCTCATAAAAGTAAATAACAATTTAGACACATTATTCAAAGTTTATGGTTGCATGCATTGAATATGCTACATAAGTTACAAAACCAATTATATTCTGAGATGGCACTGAAGAAATAAGATACGAAAGCTCAGAATTAAAAGTCCGAGCACAGTTGATGTGGGACTTCCTAGTGGAAGAGCCTCCATTGGAGTCATCTGGTTGACCATTAAATAGACTGGAACATTTTTATTTCAAGTATTATATTTACACCCTGCCTTTCCTCCAGGAATTCAGGGTGTGGTAACTCGCACTCTCATCTCCATTTTTTGTGTGTGATTGTACTCTTATCCATCAGATTAGGCTAAGGGAAAATGAAAAAGAGTTGCCTAAAACCACTCAGTGTCTGAAGGTAGACATGTGTCTGGGTCTCTCCCTTGGTCCTGGCATAGATAGGTCCATACTGACTGTGTGCCATGTTTCCCTAGGTTATTCAGCAACTTCAGGAAGAAAAAGCTGTCCTGTTAGCAATATTGAAATAAAATTCGGTCCTCATCCTACTAGACATTTGTACCTAAGACTACAGTATAAGTAGAGAAAAGCCATCCTGGCTTATGTTGTAGGCATTCAGTGGTTTAAGCTAGCCCTCTAGATAGGTAGATAAGTAGATAGGTAGGTATCCACCATTTTCTAATCTTCAAATCCATAAACCATCCATTTATTTCTTTCATCAAAAAAGTTTATAGAGTTTCAGAAATTTGTTTCGTTTTGTTTTCTCTAAACAGGTCAGTTTTGCCATTTCTGAAATTTTCTCAACCCATTCACCTACTGTGGGAATTTCATTATTTTTACATCAATGTGAATACAATAATGTTGCGGTTACCATAGACAAAATCAATATAACACAAGTCTTTTCTAATTCATTGTACATAAGTCCAAGTACAACCAATTTCAATTTCTTTGCAATATTAATCTTTATTTTTTTTTACATCTTTGTATGAATTTGTATCCAACATTTCTCAGCTTTCTCACAAATCCACTATGCTCAAAAGTTCCCTCATGCTTTTTACATTTTTAACTGGTTTGAAATACCTTTGCAAACTTTTGTAAGTTCTCTGTTGTCATATACCAACAACTCATCATTTTATTAAAAAGCTATCTTAAATTAGGACACAATGTAAATTCAATACTAGTTACCCACATTTTCTCCCAAATGTCCATCCAACTATGCAAATGAAACCATGAAAACTATGTCCTTCTGCAATCATTTGCTTTCTTGACTTCATCTGAGTCCTGGGTTTTTTTCCCCAGTGGGAAGAGAATTAAGCGGCTCAGGGGACTTCTAGTATAATCTTTGACTCAATGGTGGTGCTGCCAGCTCCAGTCTAGGGGCTGCCAGTTGGCCATTGGCCAATGTTAGAAGGACATGACTTGTTGGCCTTGGAGAGGAACAGAATGTTCTGTTAATAAAAATCCAGGTGGAACCCAACTCTTGCCATCAAGTTTAATTAGTGAAGACAGAGCACAGAGCAGGGTGACTTGTAGTGTTTGAGGGCTGCCTGACAAAGGGATCCCTTCTTTGTGAAACTTTCCTGAGTAGGCGACCTCTGCCATGGCCTTGCAAGCTGTCTGTCATTTCTGGAGCCATGATAGAGCAGGGTTAAACTTTAAACATATTAACTGGATCCTTAACTTTGAAGAATATTTGGATTCTTCACCAGAGTTAAAAAGAACAGTATATGCCACCCTGTAAAAATATTATTAGGATTAGACCTACTATATAATATATGCTAATTTCCCCCCATTGTTTAAAACATTTTAAAAATAGCAATGATAAAACTTTAATTGCTAATATGGTAGAAGGGAAAATAGAATGGAGAGTGATCATGTTAAATACAAGTGCATTTAATTAATTCTAAATCAAATCAAATACAGCTTTTGTTTTGTCTCACAGCTGCTTTTGGGAGTGAAGCCCCCAGCATTCTATTCATTCTGTTGGAAAATCACATACACAGGTAAAAGCTCTATTCCAGTGTTTTACACATACACTCTCTCACACAGACACACACCCTATCTCTCACTCTCACACATATTGTTAGACACACTCATTTTTTTCTTTCTTACATACACTCATATACACACATCAAATTTATTGGAAAATTTAATAATAACTAATATAAACTAAAATAGAAAAGAAAAAGAAAAAGTGCAAAAAGAAAAACAAAAGAAAATGTAAAGAAATGGCTTCTGATCTTCTCTACAGCAGTTATAAGTGCAATTATAAATTTTTCCTCTTATTTTATGGTTGCAACATATAATCTATCCCGTCTAATCATCAAAGCATAAATCATAAGTTCATTTTTACTTATGCAAAAACTCCATAAGGAGTTTCTAGTCATTAACAAATGTAGACATTGCCTTTTCTCTAATCAAATAAGTCAATTTAGCCATTTCAGCATGTTTTGTCAATTTCACCAACTATTTCTTCATTTTAGGTATTGCCAAATCATTCCATCTTTATGCATACAATAACCTTGCTGCAGTTTTATATGAAAACAGTGTTCCTAATTGACTTTTCTAATTGTTTATTCTTTAGTACCAGGAAGAAATGTTTTAGTTTCAATTGATGTTAATCTTTAAAATCCTCTGAATATATGCTTGCACTCAAAATTTTGTAGCTTTTTCACAAGCATTACTTATTTACATTTCCAACATAAACTTGAAGTACCTTTATACATTCTTGATATATTTTGGTGTCATATACCAACAGTACATTATTTTATAAAAATATTTTTTAAGATTATATTTGTACATAATGTAGATTTCAATCATTTCAATCACATTTTCCTATTGTTCCATTTGTATAATAATCAAAGTTTTTAGCCTATTTTATCATACATTCTTTAACCTGTTCTTCTTGTTTCAAATGTCACTAAAAGTGTATACATTTTAACTTACATGTTCATCCTTTGTTCACAATTCCATTTAAAATTCTGTATTACATTATTCAATATAATGAATTATTTTGTTTACTTTATTCTTTTTTTACTCCAGTGTTTCTTAATACAAGAAGCTAGAGGGGAATTCTGGGAGCTGAACTACACCCATCTTAAAATGGCTAGGGTTGAGAATTAGTTGCCTATTCTGGGATGCAAATCTACGTTGCAGACAATACCGGTTTAAAGCAATAACAGTCTGCCTTTCCATATCTGTACTGTATGTAGTGAGTAATACTGCTTTAAAATATTTATAAATGCATGTACAGAGACAGTATTCTTTTAGGTCAACCATATTTATATGGCAAAATGGATTCTGCTGTAGAATTCTGGGTCTTGATGTCTTTTTGCTTACTTATATGCAACACTGTTTTACTGCTTTAAATCAGTACTGGAGGGTTTTCTGTCATTTGCACATTGGAAATTAATTATTTTGCTCTAGACTTTCTATGAATTTTGAATCAGATCTTAAAATTCAGTTTTCCCTCTACTGTCACTCATTCTGTCTCTGTTTCTTTGCCTCATTTTTTCTTTTTGCCAACTTATTCAAAATATCAGTAAAAAGACTAGAACTTTTTGTATCCTCTCACTAAGTAGAAGCCTTGCTTTTTTAATTCAGGTAATTGAGTTTGCTGCGTGACGTCACCATGGCTTTGATTACACATCCATATTCTCCATTAACGTCTCAGATTGGTCCTCTAAGTTTTGGTGTTCAAATAAGCAGTTTGGAGATGAGGCTGCTTATTATGCCAGGGAAGTAGCATAAGCAGCCTTATCAGCAAACCAGATCCTTGCCCTTTTAGTTAGTTTATAATCCAGTAACACAATCCATGAAAAAATTGTAAAGCTTGATTTCTCTACTTTCCATGCCCCACCAAAGCCATTAATTTCTCTGCCACATCAGATACATAGGGATTACATATCTAGTCCAAATTAAAATAAAATGACAATCATTTTATGCCATGTATTTTAATGTCTAAATACTACATTAACGTGTCAGATCATTTTGGGCTGAAAAAAGATGGAAGGATAAAGTGATACAGATTTCAAGGGCAGCTTATTCCACAGGGAAGTAGCTGCTATTGAGAAGACGTGGTTTGGGAGTATCCCTCTTTGATCTCTCAAGGAGGGAGACATCATGGATTGAACAAGACTGCTAGATTCTCTCTGAACAAGATTATTGCCATGGGTAGTATGGATGCAAGTCATATTGAGTTCCTATATTATGGGTAATTACAAATACATTGAACTGTACCAGAAACAAATTGGCTATCTACAGTATGATACTGATGTAGTATCATTGTAGTGGCTCCCTCTATCATAGATTGTAATCCCTACTTTTTATTTCACTTCAAAATGTTCTGGCACTGCATATGATTCTTCCAAATAATTTTTAGTTTTACTTATGCTTGAGTATTATAAAAGATCTGGACAAATGTCTTTAGACTTTGAAGCAGATGACCTGAAAGTGTAACATAATAAATGAATGATTAATCATTAGAATCAATTATCAACTTAATTTTTCAAACTAAAATTTTAAATAGCTACCTCCTACAGACTTTTTAACACATTCCACATCTGGAATGTTCCTGTGGATACGGATATAACATGTCTGATCTACAGCATCAGATCAGAGGTGGGTTGCAAATCCCGGCACTACTGGTTCACTCGTGCTCGCATGCGCAGAAGCGTACGGGTGGGTGGGCGGAGCATCCTGCTGCTACCACTACTGGTTCACCTGATCGAGGCCATACCAGGAGCAAACCACCTCTGCATCACATATATATTTTTGTATGTTAGTGGCCTTTTTAATTATTGTGTTCTGAATATACATTTGTTCTTTGTGGTTTAGACAAAAGAATGTGAATAAGGCTTCTTTTCCTTGTAAAATGTAGGAAACCTTGGACCAATAGTATCTTTTAGCTCAACATATTCACAGGTTTGTCTAGGAAGCACAGTGCTATATACTAAGCAAAAAGGTTTTTTTTTTAGATGTAATGTTATTTAGATTACAGGTAGCTTTGTGTTGATAGGATTGATTTATGGGAGTCCCTTTGGAAATGAAATCAAGTGGAAAAAAACTTGAATATCTCTTTGAAAATATAATGATCAAAAGTGAGATGAAACTGTATGTGAATTTTTTCTAATTGTCCAGGAAAAAAAAATTATGAAAATAATTATCTCTCAGAAGTTTTGCAAAACAGAATTTTGTGGAAATTTGATATAGAGTTCACTTGATTCTTTTTGGGCCGGGGGAAAATCACTCTATTACTGAATGTTTATTAATGTATAAATTGTCCTAATTAAGTTTAAGTACTGTGTTGAGTTACAGCACGGAAGTAAAGAAAATGGAATTTTATATATCGGTGGTTGATGTCCACACAGGTATGAACAATACCTTCTTCAAAACCAAGTTCCAATGTCTCTCCTATAGGTTACCTGCTAACATATGAGATAAAGTAGCAGCCAACACTCATGTAAAGCAAAAATAATACTGTCTCCAAAAATAGTAAAACTATCATTCTTTTAAGTTGCTAACTTACCAAAAAGGCAGGCAGAATGGGAAGAAAGAATGAATCTTGCTCCCTTTCTTAGATTCATGGGGAATGGCTATTCTAAATAGTTCAAGTTCACTGTATGCCTGACTGTTGGTCATACCAGCTATACCTGATACCACATTTCATGATATAGAAAGGGGAACCATGTGTTAAGAAGCTAAAGTTTATTCGCCAAAGGGCATGGTAATGTCAATCTTGGGAACTGAGTCCCTTCTTTTTTGGAAGGATAGTTCGTTTTCAGTAAAAATTGATGTATTAAATCATCTATTGTTTAGTACATTTACAGTAATGCTGATTTTTTTAAAAAATAAGCAGAAATTACTGAGAAGTGATAATTTGCTGTCCAATATTTATTGCATGAGTTATTGCATAATTATACCAATCAAATATAGACCAGGGATTACCCAACTTTAGTATATAGTACCCTAAGCAAAAAGACAAGTCCTTGCTGAAAAGTACAAGGCTTAAAGTAAAAAAGTTGTAATAGACAAGAGCCAAGTAATGAGGTATGAATGTTGGATGAAGCTACATTAGAATAATAATAATAATAATAATAATAATAATAATAATAATAATAATAATAATAACAACAACAACAACAACAACAACAACAACAACAACTTTTATTTCTAGACCGCACCCTTTCCTAGGCAGGACTCGGGGCGGTGTACAGTCATTTAAAACCATATACAAATACATAGACATGAACATAGACATAGACATAGACGTGGACGTAGACGGAGGAGGTAAAAAATATACTGTACAATTCTTAGTTAAAATACAAATATTAAAATTCCCTTAAAAATTCCCCAATAAAATGTTTGCCAGGAGGTGGAAGATGGAACTGTCAATCAGCTAAGCCAGCTAGTCGGAACAGGTGAGTCTTGAGCTTCTGTCGGAAGGAGCGGAGGTCATTGGTAATTCTAATATCGGGAGGGAGGTCATTCCAGAGGGTTGGGCCCATCACAGAGAAGGCTCTACTCCTAGGTGTCACCCGCTGGCACTGCTTGGCGGATGGCACCTGGAGGAGTCCCTCCCTGTGAGAGCGGATAGGTCGTAGGGATGTATGAGGTGAGATGCCGTCCCGCAGGTAACTAGGTCCCATGCCATGGAGCGCTTTGAAGATAGTAACCAACACCTTGAAACGCACCCGAAAAACCACAGGCAGCCAGTGCAGCTCGCGCAGGAATGGTGTTATGTGGGAGTATCTTGATCCTCCCATGATAACCCACGCGGCCGCATTCTGAACTAGCTGCAGTCTTCGGGTGCATCTCAAGGGGAGCCCCATGTAGAGAGCCCCATATATAGAATGGCATCAACTGAGGAAATGAAAGTCACATCTAAGAAACAGAAAAAAAGGGTGCTGAAGCCAGCAGTTTTTTTCTTTCTTTCTCTCCAGCATGTTTTACCCTACATGATGATTATGCTGTGATTACACCCTCTATCTAATCACTAGAACTTTGATCGTCTTTATTCTCTCTATTTCTTGCCCTCTGTGAGTTTGCTTTAAGCCTCTTGTGATATAATTTTCTTTTGGGATAGGTGAAAGGGCAACTAATATGCTGGGCTCAGCTTTGCTGCCAAGTTCAGATCCAATCATCAGGATCCTCATGAAATTACTTACTCTCAGACGTCAGTGGCTAATGACTTGCGTGCAGCTTTTTTATACAGTGTGTTGGCAGGAACCAATGTGCTTTGCTGGCAAATATGAAGTGGTAGGAAAATTCTTTGTGGGAATTACCGTTAAGTGTGCTGAAAAAATCCTTATAAACTCTACCATCCTCATAATGTTTCCCAGTAACCCACAAACAGGAACCATAATTAAATTAATTTTAGGGTTAGGGTTATATATATCAATATTTTGGTCAGAGTAATATATATTAGCTTACAAATGCATAGTTTTGCAGAAATGCTTGTCAAGTTTTTCTATTTGATGTAGAATGAATAATTTAGTAGGTAGGCGTATGCATCACAAGTACAAGAAGATAAAAATAGTTCGTGCCTGATTGGACAAGGGGAATCTGGCATCTGGTTTTTATAGTGGCCAACCAAAAAGATAAATAAATGAGTGCCATTGTTATTCAGCAATTCACTTTTAGTGCCATTTCTTTTTATTCACCACCATTAAAAATCTAGCTGATCACTAAGATTATCATTGTAGGTCCATACGCTGAGATTACTAGGATGTCTTTTGCATCTTGATCAAAATTTTGGTTTACAGTTGCTGTGTTATCAGTATATTCATGAAAACCAAACAGCCTTTGGAACACTTTGATGGCATTATATTGGATTTAGAATAATTCCCTCCAAATAAATTCCTTTTTCCTTGTTAGATGTTTTTGAATCTTTCATTAAAACCAACCATAGGTAGAAACAAGAAGTACTGGGAATGAAAAGAGAGAATGCATAAGTATCCTACTAGGAACTTCTGAGTAGACTTACATAGTATTGCATTGTTACCTTGCAGAACTATGCAGAGTATAACACTTATGCTCTGTCATATAAATTATTTGAAGTGATTTATTTTGGCATTATCAATGCTATGTCAAGTCTACAGAAC
Source organism: Natrix helvetica (assembly GCF_964273705.1). Taxonomy (NCBI): domain Eukaryota; kingdom Metazoa; phylum Chordata; class Lepidosauria; order Squamata; family Natricidae; genus Natrix; species Natrix helvetica. Next base: position 49,195,891 of record NC_138554.1, on the reverse strand, counting down.
TTGTGATTAAAAAGGTAGACTATAAAATAGGAATATTTAAAATTTAAATCTTGTTTATGGCATTTAACTCCTTATGTCCTGTTTGGCACTTCAGTCCTATTTTAATTACATAAATATTGATCCATGACTAAGCACAGTTAATGGTTTTTCCAAGTCTTGATCTGAGGTTATATGAGTCACCTACAATGTAAGACTGATGTAGAAGGAGTAAGCAGAGTAAGTCTTAAGTATATTGTCTTGCTTCATCCTTTCTCTTCTTCTCTTCCTCCTTTTTAGAAGAGAAAGGATGAAGTAAGACAATATACTTACGACTTCCTCTGCTTTCTTCTTCTGCACCAATCTACATTGTAGATGACTCCATATCTGGCCTGGAGTTCAGCTGAATGATCTGCAGAACAGATTTCAAAAGTCCAATTTCTTCTGTCCGGTAATTCTATCCAGCAGATATTTCACAGCTGCCTTTGTTTAGGAATTCTGCACAAACACAAGATGTACTTTAACACAAATATTTGGCATCTTTTGTTATTTGTGTGTTGTGGTTTCAGCTAATTATTGGGTCAAATAGTAGCATTGGTTGTTATAATGTAGCCATATGCCATAAGGGTTACTAAGTCATGATGACTGAGTTTGAACAACACAATAAGAAAAAGAAGAAGAAAAAATTAGTGTACTGTAATAATATACCCAGTCCCTCAGTTCAGTACAAATCTAAAATGAGAGAGGAATAGAGTCCTTCAGATAATTATCTGAGTTGAGGAAAAGTGACTTTCAACAAACTTCTCTACATACTTACTTTCAAGCAGAACAAAATCCATTGTTTTCTTTCACCTCTCTTTTATTATTTAGACCCTTCAAAATATACAAACTCTGAATCAAATTTATAATGAAAAAATATATTAATTTTCAGCATAAAGATATGGGGAAAGTAACAGCTGTACAAATTAAAGTTTTCAGTAAAGCCCTTTTTAAATTTGAAACTGTTCTCATTGAACAAGGGCATGGATTAGATAGTTGCCTATACAGTTAGAGATTGTATAACTAGTGGAGATAGGAGTAACAGATGTTGAGGACAAAAAAGAATAGACTCAGCATCATTTTCGGGATTGAAATTGGAATACACCAAAACTGATGTAACTTCCATAGCATATTTTTAATGTGTTTTTCAACAAAGTATTGGAATAGATAGATGATAGATAGATAGATAGATAGATAGATAGATAGATAGATAGATGATAGATAGATGATAGATAGATGATAGATAGATAGATAGATAGATAGATGATAGATAGATAGATAGATAGATAGATAGATAGATAGATAGATAGATAGATAGATAGATAGATAGATGATAGATGGGGGGAGTGAGTGAGAGAGTGTCTTCTAGTTATAATACTGGAATAGCTGAGCAACCTTTCATTAATATTGAATTTGAGAATGCTATGTTTACCCTATTATGTAGCCTTATTGACTATGCAAATTGCCTTGGATTCTCAGTTTTATTATTATTTTTATTACTGTTCATATTCCTCAGTAATCAGACATATTGCATTTGGCCACTCAGCATCTGAAGACTAAAATGTCCTAATGTTAATTAGATTTTTAAAAAAATCTTTATAAATTTCATGAGCACAAACTCTTCTCCAACCACATGCCCACTTGTTCCACATATATTGGAACAATAACTCCCAGAATTCTAAACCAACCTGCCTGCTGATCTAAGATCTTACATGTAAGATCTAAGCTACAACCTGTTGATCATCTAGCCTTATTCAAGAATGACATTAATATTTGCTCACTTGCCTTTGGGCTCATGCCAAAAGGCCAGTACATATTTCCCCATTTCTTCCTCATTGCATTCTGTATGAGAAATGCCCTGTGTTGTACAAAGAAAACAAGGAAGTAAATAAAGATAACAAAAGCAGTGTGAGTTCAGTTGTGAGTTTCATGCAAAGGTGACCCATAAGTGTCTTGATTTCCTCTTCAAAATTTCAAATTCTGGACAGTCTGCTTCTCTCTTTAACAGAAAAATTGCCTATGTAAGTGTAAGTTGCTGCAAAATTGCTAACTTTAATTATCAACAGTTAATATGGGAGTTTTTTTCTTTACACAAAGTAGTTATTCTACTATTGATTTACAATCTTTCTTGATTCAACAACCACTCAGAGTTATAAGTACAACCAGCAGGAATCCCTAGTAATGCTTTCTTGGGACACATGTTTTCTTCAATCCATCTAGGAGAAAAGGTTTTAAAGCAATATTTTAAAATGTGCTGAAAACTTTACAGGGTTTGCTAGAATGTCACTTTCGTAAGATTCACTCTTCAATCTGGGAAATGGAAGATTTTGAGTGTTCAACACTTTCTGAAAGTGTTTGAGATCAGTAAATGATAAAGATTTGATGCAAAATTGCAAAACAGTTCTAAAGTATAGTGTGAGTTATTGGGAAATAGTGGAGAGAGAGCAGAAGAAAGGCTTGTTAAATATTATTTAATTAATTTTGGGTTGAGGTGACTTTGTTTGGGTCTAGGTTTACTCAGACTAGTTTCGTTCAGTTTTTATAAGTGTTCCCTGGATATGATTTTGTTTTACATAACATCCAGTTCATGGATTGTATCAGTGGTGGGTTCTGGCCCGGTGTCCACTACATGAACGCACACAGCACGTGCGCACAGGCCCGCAGCGTGCACATACATCCTTACCTCTTGCGATGCCTCCGTGATGCTCCAGCTGCTCGGTGGAGTGTCGTGCAGGTGCCGTGCACTCTGTGCACGTGCGTGGAAGTGCCGAATAGCTCAAATACAGGTAAGGAGTTCGGGGGAGGGGAGGGGAGCCCTCTGGAGCACCGCACCGGAACGGTACCCGGTGCTCTGGGCAGGCACCGGTATGCCCGTACCGGGACGTACCTCCTGCAACCCACCACTGCATTGTATAAGCACTCATAGCTATTTATTTTTATAAATATCTCTTTGTGATCCAGTTGCTCAGTGACATTCATAAATTTCATTAAACTATAATATGACGTATTTGATTATATCCAAGAATAATGTGGATTCAATCATATCCTTCAATATATGGTTTATGGCTTTTCGTGTTATATCAGTCTACAATGAATTATGTATTGTCCCACCATTTGAAATCTTGTGAGATTTTGTGTAAGATTGTAAAAAAATATGAGATATGGATAAGCTGAGATTTTGAATTTGTTTCATTTTTCATTGCTTAGTTTTATAATGTTGTGGGCACAATTTCTGGACATCGATGAATATCCTGGGGCTGACAGTCACTATTTTAGTGAACCCTGAATTAGATGGCATGAATGCTTCCAGTATTCTCAAGGTTGACTCAGCCTTCCAGCCTTCCGAGGTGGGTAAAATGAGGACCCAGTTTGTTGGGGGGCAATATGTTGACTCTGTAAACCACTTAAAGCACTATGAAGTGGTATATAAATCTAAGTGCTATTGCTATTCTTTGTCCATGTTCTGTAAAAACTTCTATATATGTTCCTAAGTGAGCAGAAGGGTGAATTTAATTAAAGTGAAATGCAAGAGTCCAGCCTACAATCCAAATGTATGCACACTTTACATCAATACAGACTCATTCTACAAAAAATTGATCTTTAAGAAATTCTGTGTAATAAATGTATAAATGTATGTGCAGGAACATATACTGCCTTTCCTCCAAAATATCCTCCGGTGAACATTTTTCTGTTTATTATCTCTATGATGTGTGGGTCATTTTTAGGATAGGAATTGCCTAAAACCATCCATTGGATTTATGATGTGAGAATCGAAGACTATTTTATGTTCTTGTGTGATATTACTGAGCACCATGTGCCTTACTTTCCAAAAGCCTGTCTGGCTATTCAGAACAGGGGCAGTCAGAAGATGTGTAATAAATTACACCATAAAAAATAATGATTGTGCCTTTTATTGCTTTTGCACTTTGGGACTGAAGGGTTAAATAACCCCTTTCGGTGCCTTGCTTTCTGCTATAGCTGCATCAGCTTTTGCTGACTTGCAGTCTTTCTCTAGTTTTAGATCTGTTTTTAAAAATAGCTGCTGTCCCAGCTCATGCTGCCCTCAGGGGTACTAATGGGCAACTTATCACAGCCTGAAAGTATTGAGTATTGTGCCTTGCTTGGATCTGTGCCCATCTCAACCTGCCAACTCCCTGCATGGTCTTATCTCTGCTTCTTCTCAGCAGGGGTTATGTGTTAACACTTGAACTTCTCTTCTTTGTAAACTAAGGCACGGAGTCAGTGTGGGAAAATTGCAGCAAAAAATACTCTGCTGTAACATTTCTGTGGCTCACAGTGACATACCTGGGCCAAATTAATCAAACAACTACGTGCAAAGAGGCATGGTCTAAATGGTTTTAATCCCGAAGTGGATTATCTTAAAGTTGGGTAAATATCTGGAGGTGTGGGAATGTTAAGAGATTATTAGATACATCAAAGAATAAAGTGCCTTCAACCTAGTGGTTGCACTGATGTCTTTCAAATAGCAGGACATGGATGGAAGAAAGAATATTATAATTTAGAATGGAGAAAGAATTAAGTGCTATCCCTCCCATGCTTTTCCAAAGCAGATTTTAAAATTGCTCAAGGGATGTGGGAGAACATTTTCACATTTCTGTCAAGCAATGTGTGCAACCTGACCAGAGACCTCTGAGAATGAAACAGCAGATTGGCCATTCAATAAGTTGCAACTAACTAAATGTTACTAGGCATCCCTCCAAAAGGTTTTTTTTTTAAAAAAAAAAAAAACATCAGATGAGTGATTTAAAAAAATAGTAATTTAGTAACTAAGACATTTCCTACTAGTTAAACTGGAACAATTCTGGAATATGGTGGTGGAGGTAGAGTGGCTACATCCCAGCCTCTCCCCTTACATGGACACACACACACACACACACACACACACACAATACATAGTTAAATATGGTATGACCTTGACACTGTTGGGAAACTTGATCAGCCGTGAAAAAGGCCTCCTGAAAGGCACAGAGCCAAAGACAAAAGTCAAATAAAATGTGTTTGTCCCATTTCTCTGGCTGGTTTGCTTCCTCTGCAGAAAAGGACTGAATGCTTAAAAGCCTGGTCTCTCAGAACTTGGGCTGTCCCTTAGATAGTTCAGTTTATAAAATTCTTCTCTCCTTTACCTGGGAATCTAAATCAAATTGAATGGGAGAGCATGTGTTCCAAACAGGTATCATTTCCCAGGCTACAAGGCACAAATTGCAGTATGTGAAAGAAGTGATGAGAACAAGCCTTAAGGAAGACAGAATTTAGCAAGATTTTGTTCTGATTTTCATGCTGCTTTTACTGTCTTCATACTTTACTGTTTCCCAGAACCTGTAGCATTTATTGTATAGAGCTGAAAAACAATGCAGGTAGTCCTTGCTTAACGAGAGCCTTGTTTAGTAGCCATATGAGGTTACAATTGTGCTGAAAGTTACTTTATGACTGATCCTTACCCTTATGACCATTGTAATGTTTTGCGATCACATAATCATTATTTGCTTTGCATCTGGCTTCTGACAAGCTGATTCAATAGAGAATTTGGCAGTAAAATCGCATGGCATGGTCACATGATGTCTCACTTAATGATTGCTATGAATGTAGGGTTGTTAGTCCCTGGCATTCATGTGATGTCTCAATTAGCAACTGTGTTGTTCATTGATGGAGTTGCTGATCCCAATTGTGATAGTAAAGGAAGGACGATCTGGTATTAATCAGTTTGTAAATATCTGCCTATGGATAAAAAGCCAGATGGCTATGCAAAGCTGAAATTGAAAATGAGACCAGGTTAGATGGCTGCAAGACTTTGAAATAAGATGCTACTAAAAACAAAAGTGGATGATGAATCATATGTAGTCTACCAGTCTTTCTTTCTTTCTTTCTTCTTCTTCTTTTTTTGCAACACCCTGCAGAATGGATGGTTTGAAGTGATACCAAGCACTAGTTCCTCGTTAAGGCAGCATTTCATCTCTTAAGGCCCCTAACTTTCTTCAATGTGTATAGTACTGGCCAAACACAACTGGCAATTGAAACCCTTGACGTTTTATGTAAAATCCCGGGTTGCCTTAAAATGACAGAAGTTGTGTTTTATCATGTAGAGAGTATCATATAGAAAGTAGAGATATTGACCTTGGAATGCTAAGGAGAGAGATGCAAAGCAAAAGTATTCTCTGGTAACAGAAAAAAATATGTCCATTCAGCTAAGCTTATATGTTCCAAGGAAATACTTTATGCATCTGTCTTACCTATTACAGTGACAAGAGCTCAGGAAAATATCTTGTTTTCACTTTGGAGCCTGAGATTTTTATTTCAGCCCTAGAAATGAATCCAGGCTTTTTTATGAAGGGCACCTGTTTTTCCATTGAATCAACTGCCTCCCATACATTCCCTTGTGGTTTAGCAAAAATGAAATAAAATTTTCAGGTCTCCCATTAGCACAAGGTGACCCAAGAGTATTTTCATTCCTTTTTTGGGGTGGTGATGGTTAATTTATTGATTAAAATAATTGTGGAAACATTCTGTTATATCAGGTGCTCAGCTTTTCTTGAACCAAGGCTGTCCTTGGCCTTTGAGTGACATATTGAAGGCCATATACTACGAGGCGGTAAAGATAAAAACTAAAATTTATTGAGTATATCTTAAGGTAAGATGTATATTCAAATCATGAAACCTAGTTAATGTCTATCCATATGTTTAATGGATTCCCTCTACTGTTACATCAATTGCAGTTTGACATCAGGATTTGATAGGCAACTTTTAGAATCTAGAATCTTTTGCCTGAAGTTCTAGGAGTCCAGAATGGGTACCTGTTATGGTAAGGGTACTAATCTGTTGGGGATCTGGCAATGGCTAGTTGAAAGAGAACAAAGTGAGAGAAGGTTTTCAAGGATCTCAGAGCTATCTGGCAGCTAAGAAACAAAATATAAGGCTAAGCTAAGTCTTGGATCATCACTATGTTCCTAGGTGAATTACAAAAAATTAACACAATAAGTAAGCTTTGTCCATTTTTTGCTAAGATAAGGAAGCTCTCCCCCATGAAAAGCATCTTTATGTTTTTCAGTACTGAGAGATTGCTGAATGCAAAGAACACAGCTTCTGTTAGAAAACAATTATTTTTACTTTTTCTTGATTTGCCCACAGACCTCCATTGTGGGCAATATTTTGGACTATGGAGAACTGTTTTAATGCTACAATTCTGCAATTTTCTCTGAGCTATGGTAAGAAAGGACTGAAAAATATGAATTAGCCAGATTAGTTGGCTAGAATGGGAGAAATACCAGGGTAGATGAATTTTCCTATTACGGGGTTGCTTAAATAAGCTGTTATGCCCTGTTTATGTTAGAAGGTATCCAAACATGGTTAAGATAACTTAATATAATTAGAAATAGAAACTTATAATATGGAATTATGGGATATATTTGCCATCCTCTGATTCATTTATTCATTTCTATGTGTACACTTTGTAGCAGGTAATCCCCAAGCCTGTATAGCAACTTCCTCCTCTGTTTGCCAACAGCTGTCCTATCTCTCCCTTCCCCCACCGCTACCCAATTTTTACAGCTCTTTCTTCCTGCTAGCCAAAATGAGCTGTCCTTCCTTGCAAGTGTCCCAGATACCGACCCAGTTAGTTGTTACCAGGGAAGGGTTATTCAAGCATCCTTGCGTGGGAGATCATGATGCTAAACTGGTTTGACTGGAAATGAGGAGGCATAGGGACCTTGAGGTGTGTTGACTCTGTGTATAGTGAGCAGAAGAAAGGGGGAAGGAAGGGGTTCATTCTTCATGATTTGGTCTTGATTTCTCTAAACATCTTATGTCCTGCTGCTACCATCAATCCTTTCAAATATGACCTCCATCTTTAACCTCAAACTTTAAATGGGGTTTTCATGTCTCTTTTTCCTCCTCTGGTATCTCTTACTCTTTTATTTTTCTTATTCTTTTATTTGTTTACTTATTTTACTTTCTAATTTCATACTGGGCATCCCTCTCTCTGTCTGAATATTTTAGGATGAGTCAGACAGAGAAAAAAGATTGCTGGTGGGAAAACAAATATCCAGCAATTTCTTGAGTTGCAGGATGGGACACTGCCGCTTACTGTTAGAAAAGCATATTTGGTGTTAGGCATACAATTAAGTTTCATATAGAACATATTGTTTTATTTATTTTTGTGTTTATGTATATGTTTATAATTTATTCAAATTTACTGTGACTAATTGTTTCGTTCTTAAAGTGGTCTCAATGAGACTTAGATAATACAGTTTTAGCAATCTCAGTGAAGTTTTAGAAGCTGTGCTAGGTTTTTAGTAGGAATTAATTGTAGTTTTAGTTCTCAACTCTGGCTGTTCATAGATTTAGACAAGAATCAAATTGGTATGTTATTATAAGTTAAGACTGATATTGCATATCTGGTGAAAAGAGTAAGGTTCTACATTTAGGCAACAAAAACAGAATGCACAGGTACAGTATAGATAGTACCTTGCTCAGTATTAGTAACTGTGAAAGGGATCTTGGAGTCCTAGTGAACAACCATTTAAATATGAGCCAGCAGTGTGCAGCAGCTGCCAAAAAAGCCAACACAGTTCTTGGCTGCGTAAATAGAGGGATCGAATCAAGATCACGTGAAGTGTTAATACCACTTTATAATGCCTTGGTAAGGCCACACTTGGAATACTGCATTCAGTTTTGGTCTCCACGATGTAGAAAGGATGTGGAGACTCTGGAGAGAGTGCAGAGAAGAGCAACAAAGATGATTAGGGGACTGGAGACTAAAACATATGAAGAACGGTTGCAGGAACTGGGTATGTCTAGCTTAAGAGAAAGAAGGACTAGGGGAGACATGATAGCAGTGTTCCAATATCTCAGGGGTTGCCACAAAGAAGAGGGAGTCAAACTATTCTCCAAGGCACCTGAGGGTAGAACAAGAAGCAATGGGTGGAAACTAATCAAGGAGAGAAGCAACTTAGAACTGAGGAGAAATTTCCTGACAGTGAGAACAATTAATCAGTGGAACAGTTGCCTCCAGAAGTTGTGAATGCCCCAACACTGGAAGTCTTTAAGAAGATGTTGGATAGCCATCTGTCTGAAATGGTATAGGGTTTCCTGCCTAGGCAGGGGGTTGGACTAGAAGACCTCCAAGGTCCCTTCCAACTCTACTATTGTATTGTATCTGACTCAGTGTGTGTATCTCTGACCTTCAGATACAGTACGGATTTTTAACAATCAGGGATCAGATGTTTGTTGGGTAGAAGGTAGCAGCATTGGGGTTTATTTTATTTATATTCCAGCTTTATTATTTTTATAAACAACTCAAGGCAGTGAACATACATAATATTCTTTTCTCCTCCTACTTTCCCCAACAACAACAACAACCCTGTGAGGTGAGTTGGGCTGAGAGAAAGTGACTGGCCTGAAGTTGCCCAGCTAGCTTTCATGCCTAAGATATAGGACTAGAATTCACTCTCCTGGTTTCTAGCTTGCTGTTTGAATCACTAGACCAAACTGGCTCTAGGGTTGTGAAGATAACATCTTAAATCCTTTTTAAAAATCTTTTTACATAGTTTGGTTCAGAACAATCATTTTCTTTATAATACTATGTTCCTTAATCTCTGCTGCTTGTGTGTTGATTTTATTTGCTACTTACAATAATAAATTATCGTTTATAGATTTTTGTACCTCCACCATTGTTAGCTAAGAGATTTTTTTCAGTGATAATCAGCCACACAGTCAGCCAAGAATAATATAGAACAGAATCGAATCATGCTTTCTTTCTTCTCCATTGCAAGGACTGAGCGCCACTACTAAAGTTGTGAATACTCTGCAAGTCACATGAATTTTCCCCCAATGTATTCCCTGTTCAGACTGCTAGCCAATGAAGTAATTCATTTTCCTCCATGATCAAGTTGGCACTTCTGCTGTTTATGATGGTAAACCCTTTGTAACAAAAAACCTGATGATGTAAATACACTGTTTGTATTTTATTCCCATTTCATTTTATGCCTTTAAAAATAACTTATGTTTCTTCTGTAAAATATGTATTAGATATAAAATATTTGCCTAATTCCCAGATTTTGCAAAGTCATCATCTCCTGGGATCCTCAAATCTAACACTCTGCTCTATGTACAACTCATAGCGTTGATTGCAGCTAATACTACTAGCAGTATAGCTGGGTTCTTACGGCACATAAATTGGATAATCTGAAAAAAAAACCTACATAGCTCAGATATAGTGAGTAGTTGGATGACACACCACCAGGAAATCCTAGATGGTAGGTTAGAAGAAGTAAAACAAAAACAAAAAACCAATCTTAAGAAGGAGTGGCAAACCACTTCCGTATTTTTGCACACACACACAAAAAATCCTACATGAGATATTCCTGTAGTTGGTACAAATTGAGCTAACATGAAGTTGTAATGTCATGTGAAGAGAACTACCAGAATCTACATAAACAAGTGCTAGGAATACTAGTGTTTTCAGTGGTTGCATTTGTGGTTTATAAAGTGAGATAGATGTTTTTCTAATCGTAACAAGTAAATTAGAATAAGTAACACCCATTGTGACTGATCAGACATCTACTGTTGAGTCCAGAGATAGAGTGGCTTGTTTTTTCCTGAACCCCTACAAGTCTCCAGGGAAAAAAGGAGTCTGGAAGACAGAGTGCAGGTATGTGAAGGCTGAGACATGCTTGAGCGGGTATGAGAGGGTGCGGTATGAGATCTGAATCACCATTTCACATTCTGACTCACTGGTTTCTTTTGATAGAAGGGAAACAGATCGGATAATAAGGTAGACATGGTTTCTACATCCTTCCCTAACTCCCCAGCCCTTCCCCCACAAAAAAATGACAGGGAGTGTAATTGGTCAGTGTCAGATCAGTAGTAAACGAAGCAAGATTTTTAGATGCATGTTACAGTATTCATCATGACTGTCAGTGAATGACTTCTCCTATAAAGATGCAGATATGCAATTTTGATAAGCAGGGTCAAACCAGCATCGTGAGTTGATTCATACCTAGTGACTGGTCTGGTCCCGCTGGAATTGAATATGAGGCAATATTGGCGCCTGTAAGAAGAAAAAAAAGTAGTGATGATAATAATAGCTACCTTTTAGTAGAAAACAAGTGCCAGAGAGTTTGGAGAGAAATGTTGGTTGCCTACTACTCATGTTTTGAATTAGGGCAGGCTTGCCTGCAAACTAAAAACAATTTCTCTTTTCCTGTCATTGCGACTCCAGTGCTCTGATATCCACACAGTTACAATGCAAAGGTGCAGAATATAATTTGCAAAATTTTAACTAGTTTAGTCCCCAACCTACTAGAATCTTCTATCCTATGTCTCATTATGTTCTTAATCTGTAAGGTTACTTCCTGTACCAGTTTTACAAAGCATAATAGAAGGAATTCTCAGGGTGCCTTCATGGTTATGTGAATTTCTCCTATAGATTTCACATCTTCGAACATCTTTTTGAAAGTCCCATAACATTCCCTACTTAGGCCTAGCCTTTGCTGTTATGTCTAGGAAGAATAAAACCTATTGAATTAATTTCAGTCATTATACGTTGCTGTTTCCCTACAACATGCACACATACCCATTTACACAAATATACTGATAATTATGTTTGCTTATGTTTTTGGTGATATGTAAGTTTTCACTTTTTAATCAGCTAAACCTTTAATAAGTGGCAGAGTACAAATATGAACACAATAGCTGTGCTCAAAACCTAATTCCAATTTAACAAAAACAGTTACTGTGTTCATGTAACATGTTATACCTAACCAAATAATCCCTATTATGACTTATCAAGTTGCATTTAGTCCTCATACTAAAGCTGGCTTTCCACAACATGATGAATTACAAATGATCCAATACCATTTTAGCCTATCCTAACACCATGTGTAAACCCAGCCATGATACAATATGAAGAGAGGGCAAACAAATGGTTTAATTGCCCCCAATTTTGCAATCCCTACTATGTTTTAGCAGTAAAATCAGGGCAGAGAGTTTAGCATTCTTTCTATGCTTCTTCATTTGCCGGCATTATTTGCAAAAACAAAGGAGGGAGGGAGTTTATTCAGATAATTCAGAGCACACATTTAATTATTGAAACTCTTTCCCTTTCCCTTTGCTGTTCTATAGCCCTACTTCCTGGAAAGATTTTAAACCAATGCATGTTTAATTGGGAGAATCCCAGTTAAATTAGGGCATATGGTAATGTTCTCACCCTCATCTTTTCAGACAAATGATGTATTTCTTGCAACTTTTACATCTTTCACATTCATATGCGACCATTTTTCATATGAAAAATTCATATGCCACCATTTTTCTCAGGAATTTGTGCATTAGAAATCAATTAAAAACATGCCATTTAGGATATATTATTCCTGCAGAGTGGGAAACTGTAAGTCCTAATCTGTGAACCTGATCCTGTTTTCAGAACATTTTCTTAAGTGCAAGCTGAATTGCGAGTTGAATTCCAGTAATTATACTATCTAAAACTTGCTTAAGTTTAATTTATGCAGTGGGACCAATTTAACCACTGAGTTACCTTTAGATCATTATTCATATGTATTTGTTCATTGATGCATTGTTGACCTAGTTTGCTAATATGCCTGTGCCACTTCAAAGTAGAGACTAGGGGGTGGGGAGAAGATATAATATGATTAAATGCTTTGTATGCTCCTCCTCCAGATTTCACCAACATGCTTATTTCTCTTGTTGAATTTAGAGCTGCTTGGTCACGTGATCTCTCACACCCATGGAATCTGAAGTGGTATAGTCCAGGATGTGCTATTGTTTTGTTTTGGAGGAGGCCAGGGCCTTTCCTTAATCAAAGAGTCTCTGATTGTTTAGGCTCCATTTGGGAGAATGAAGAAATCTACAGATTTTATCTTTGTCCCTTTCACACTTCTTTTTATCAGGCAGACTTATAAATAACCAATGTTTATACTTTGGTGACAAAAAAGTGTGCCCATGCAATCTGTGTTGAGAAATTTGTGTAAGGGGAATAGTTTTAAGAATGCCTTTCAAAAGCTCAAAAATAATTTACATTGATTTTTGAGGGCAAATGTATCTGTACAGAATTGCTGCATAAAGTAGTAATTTTTGTGGTTTTACCAATGAAGCTCTTGGTAAATTGGGATTCTGCAAACCTACTGGTCAAGAACTTATTTGTTTGTTTGTTCATTCATTCATTATATCGCTCCTTTTTAATTTTTACAAACAACTTGCAGTGAACACATCTAATCCTCTTTCCGCCTCCTATTTTTCCCCCTAACAACAACCTTATAAGGTAGGTTATGCTGAGAGAGAGTAATGACCCCACTGGTTTTCATGACTAAGGCAGGACTTGAATACAAATAGGCTGCTATTTGTAGTTTTTCCGCTGAGAGGGCAAGCATGAAAGTCTTTGATTAGAAACTGACAAAATATCAGTTCTTAGGAGGGTTTCCCATGAAGAGACAATATTTCAGTGTCCCCATACTTCTCAGCTGCTCTTTATGAATGACAAAAGTGATTCAGGTTAAGCAAGATTCCATATGGCTGGCCAAATTTTCTTATATCATCTGTGGTATAACTGTGGTAGTTTACAACAAAGACTTTTGTGGAGTACTTTATCAAAATATACCCAGCCACTTTGTCACTCTCGTGAGAACATTAGAGCAGCAAACATAGTTTCACCATGAGGCACAAAAGTGGTTGGCAAAATACAACAAAGGGTGTGTGAAATTAGACTTTCTGATAACTTCCGTGCCACCTGAATTGCTTTTTGAACTCTGTCATCATTGCTTCTTTGACCCAAAGAACTCCTGACTCACTTTCACCTGATTCTGATAATGAAGTCATGGGTGAACGAGAAAAGGAACACTAGGGAGGTAGATTTTTTAAAAATTTTGCTGAGTAGTAAAAACATATGTATATCTGAATCAAAAATGATAAATAGAAATGTGACTGTGAATTAGGCATTTTTCCATTAACCTATCTGTTGCATTTGGGGAGGAAATACCTGCAAAGAGTCTGACATTGAAATATGTTTATCTCATATGAAGCCTTATGCAAACTGGCACAAGGTTCTAAGGTTAGTAGTGCTTGGATCCACTTAGATTTATAGACCCCATGTGACTGAACGTCACTGATTTCTTTTGACACAGATGATGTCCTCAGTGTATGTTCCTTTATTTTTTCAATTCAATTTTGCATATTCTCCATTTTCCAGACAGTTTTTATCTGAATGATATTTATAATTCTACACAGTTTTACCCAGGCGTACATCCTAATGAATTCAGTAATACATCTTCCTACTAGATCTGTTGCCTAATATATTAGATTTAATGGTTGTTAAGCCTTCGTCAAAAAAGCACAGCAGATTTGATAAAGTATCTACAAAAAGTATGATAAATATCACCTGAGAAATTGAGTAGAAAACTATATTTCTTCACTTTTTCTGTATATCAAAGGGGCTGAAAACATCTTCTAAAAATTAAACTCTGGGAAAGAATCTTGTATATTACAAGGTAGGTTTTTTTGTCCCCAATCTAGCCTGGTTTACCTTTCAGAAGTATAGATTTTAGTTCTCATTATTGACAACAGTAACCATAGTAGCTGGATAATTTGGATATTGAAGATCATACATCTGGAAAAGAATCAAGCTGGGTGAGGCTATTATATAATTTCATAAATTGGTTCTTGCAATGTATCTGTTTTCAGAAATATGCCTGTAATTTGGACCTTAGTATTATTTCATACAGCAGCACTGCATTATAATGTGCTTGAATGGACTGGGCAGAGTTTATTTTAGGAGGAGAAAAAGGTTACCTAAACCTGCTTGTTATATTCTTACTCTTCTGTCAATGCATTGTTGCATATGTGATCACCTTATACCACTCTCCCATATTACAATAATCGTTAAGTTTATATTAATGCATATACTGGATATTATATTTTTCAATGAAGTATAAGCAAAAAAGCCAGAGCCAGATGGCAGCAACAGCTTATATTTGGAAAAACTGCTTATAAATCAGATTATATTTGGGAATTTGTGTAAAAATGCCAGTTTGGTGTAGTGTTAAGTTGTTGGCCTAGAAACTAGAAAACTGAGACTAATAGCCCTGCCTTAAGCATGTAAACTGGCTGAGTGACCTTGGGCGTTTCATTCACTCACTCTCAAGCTAACTCATCTCACAGGGTTGTTCTTGTGGGGAAAATAGTGAGGAGAAGAAGTATTATGTACATCGGTCACTTTAAGTTTCTTATAAATAAGGTTCGTTTAAATCAAATCAAAATAAATAAAAAATATTGCTGTGTTTTAACGTAGTACACATTGGGATAGTTGCATACAAAAACAAAAACCAGGTGGTGGGATAGCCATATAGATTGTCCTGCAATTCATGTAAAACACTATATTCCACATACTGAGGAAATAAATGATCAGAAATTGAAAGATAACTGAAGTTAAATAAAACAGAAATTAAATGGCTATGTGTTGTTCTAAGCCGTAATGTGGGTTACTTTGTTTTGGCACAATGTGATGAGTTTATAACTTAATATATCCATGTTACATTATTCAAGAAACCATGGTTAAAACAAATCTTGTTTGTTTTAATGCAAATTTCTCTTGCATATTGCCATCTTATACTCATTATTCACAAGAATGAATTGAGGCTTCTATTCTCCTTTGGGACTTGAACCAACTGTACAATTAACTGTGTGCCTCCTGTATGGTTTACCTCATCATTATAATATTTGAGTTTAAGGGAACCCATTGACAATACTCATATCCAGATATTCTAGAGCTGATATTATTCTGCGAAGTTAGAGGAGAGAATGAGATGGATTCATTATGTTATAGTGTATGCTATTTTCCCTTGTCAACTAGATCACTGACAATTGTCTTGGTGAGATTGCTGGGTTATAACTCCATTTATTATGTTCCTGCAGTGCTATCAAAATTAGTTCCAGGAAGATAACTTTCCTTGGAACTTTACCAAAGACAGTAACAATGCATTTTTCAGCAGCACAAAGAATGTGTATGTCACTTTGAGAACTTGAAGGCGATTCATATGTTTTATAAATAAGCAACTTTTGAGCTGAGTTTTACTGTCTGATTTAAGCTACAATGGGATGATATTGGGGGGGGGGGGAGAAATGTGGTTACTTGTTTCATTAACCATCACCATTAACCATTTCACTAACCATGCACATCTTTTTGCCCTTTGAATATGAAGTGTTACACAACCTTAGTGTGAGCATACACTATATTGCCAAAAGTATTCGCTCACAACTGAGTCTGATTATGTGGATGGGTGGGCGAATACTTTTGGCAATATAGTGTATTTAGCTACATGATCCTATCACTTCCCCAAAACAGCAACTTTTAATGTAAAAAAAAGAAAAGAAATGTGATAATGTTTTGAAGAATTGCTTTAAAAACAACTTGCATTTACTTTTCAGAATCTTGTTCTATCTGAATATTTGCATCATCTTAGTTTAGAAGAGTTAATCAAATTGTTATATGTTACAGATAATGACATGGATCTTGGAACTCCCCAAAAAACCCTTAACAGGATGTTGGGCAACTCTTATGAGGGTGACCTGCCATCTGATCATAGTGCAATCCTTTGCAACGGTGAGCAGAGCAACTTTCCGACCCACACTGATGTGATCAAGCGTTCTCAACCTCTGTTCATCGAAGCAAATAGGTATGTTACAATGGAGAAAATCATTGTGATATCACAAAAGGCTTGTTTTTGTAGAGATAGAAATCAGCGGTGAGAAAATTTAGTGTGACCTTTTAGTTTTCTCTGGAATCAATATCAGTGCCAGAAATAACTAGTCATAAAAAATTATTTCTGAACATGATCAGAGTATAAAATACACCAAGCTTATTAATGAATAATGTAATGATTCTGCCTTGTGTTTTCCACATAATTGAAAAATAGGAAAAATTATGGGAAGTCTTGAAATCTGCTTTCTATATTTTGAATTAATTATTTTGCAGCTTATGTTTGTATCTCATCTAGAAATAGAAAAAAATGAAATGTGGTTCATATGCTAATAGTTTTTTCTGTTTTAGTTGTAGAACAAGTGAAATAGATTTTTATTTTTATTTATGGTTTATTAAGCTTATCACTTTATGATCAAAATGAAATATTGTTGTTGTTGTTGTTTATTGGATTTATATGCCGCCCTTTTCCCAAAGGATTCAGGGTGGCGTACAACATTAAAAAAATCACATATTACAAAAATTGAAAAGGAAATTAGATAGAGTATCCAAAAACAAACCCAATTAATACTAACAATAACAGTTTAAAAATTAGATTAAAATTAACAATTAAATGAATCATTTATTTTATTTTGTTCAGGCCAGGCCGGCTTGCTGGAAAAGCCAACTTTTTAGGGCGCCTCAGAAGGACCGGAGGTCGGGGATTATGCGAAGCTCCGGGGGCAGCTCATTCCAGAGGGAAAGCGCTCCCACAGAGAAGGCTCTCCCCCTGGGGGTCGCTAGCTGACACTGTCTGGCCGACGGCACCCTGAGGAGGCCAACTCTGTGGGATCACACTGGACTGTGGGAGGCTATTGGTGGCAGTAGGTGGTCTCGCAGGTACCCTGGGCCTAAGCCATGGAGCACTTTAAAGGTCATAATTAGTACCTTGAATTGCACCCAGAAAACAATCGGCAACCAGTGCAGGCCACCTAAAAGGAGCGTAACATGGAGCACCCCATGATAACCTGTGCGGCCGTATTCTGGACCAGCTGAAGCATTAGAACCAAAATTGATAGGTAGCATGCAAATCTTTTGTTTGACATGATAGATAATTTTTTTCTGTGAGAATCATACTAACTTTAGGATAATCTGCTGAGTCTGCATGCCAATGACCATTGTGCCCTCGGGATTTGTCAGAAACGAGTTCCTACTCTACTATAGTTATGTTATATAACAAATATGGCAAACCCTTTGCACTGCTTATTCCTTTCTCTTTTAGTATTAAACCGACAATGGGCCACACAGTTTATGGATTGTAATTTTAGTATAGTTAGACCATGTATAATTGACACACTGGATTTTATCATAGATTTTAGTTGTTATTTATTATTTTATACTATAATTTTAAACTGTATATTTACTGAGTGTTTTTATTTGTTCTGGTCTCTGGTCCATGACTATAATGAACTAAGTTGAATTGAACATTGGGGTCAAAATAAAAACACGGTTGGAATCAGCTATTCTGCTACTCATTAGGACAACTTTCTTGTACATTCTTGATCTAAAGTTACTTAATTTCATTTTAATTCTGAAACCGAGGATCAGTTAATTTTGAACTGGGATGCTAGACCATTTGCCATGCTATGTAGGGCATTTTGAATTCCTTGGTAACTGCTCAGATAAATCTGCACACCTTGTCTCTTGGGGTGCCTCAAGACGCTTTGGTAGATGTGCAAACTTTCATTCTCAGTAATGGCCATGCATACAGATTACAAACCTGAAGTAACACAGAAGGATTGGGGAAGAAAAAGCCAAAAGAATTAAATATTTGCTTTCTTGTCTGCTCACAGTACTAGTGGCACACAAAAGTGGATATAGCAAGTTTGCTGAGTCTACTAACTATTGAATGAGCTCTTTGTGAATAAGTGCAGAGTGATCTAAAGTCTGGGCAATAAGTGTTGAATGTGATATATTGATCTGAAATACTTAATTATATTGCAAGAGATGAGTTCAGACTTCTGGTAGGAATTATCTGACTCTTCTCTGCAGCTTGCTGCTTGTGAGATTAAAAAAAATAGAGTGTATCAGAAAAAAAATAGAGATTTCCTGGAGATAATGAGTGTCTCATCTACATTTGGTTCTGGCTACAGAATAACAGACTTGGAAAGGAACCTGGAGGTCTTATAGTCCACCCCTCTGCTCAAGCAGGAAACCCTAGCCTAGACCAATTCAGACAAACAATTGTCCAATCTTTTCTTCAAAACCTCCAGTGTTGTACAGCACCCTCATCTGTATTCACCATGTTTCTATGAGGAACAGTTGATTTTGAATTATGGGCCTAGACCACTTGCCATGTCATGCAGGGCATTTTGACTTACTGGTAACTGCTTAAATAAATATGTATACCTACATCTTGCCTCTTATGATGCCTCGGATACTTTGGTAGATGCGCAATAATAGCTATGCTATGCACATAAACAACATGATTAGCTCTGATGGAATACAAACTTAGAAAAAAAGCCAACAGCAACAACAATAATACTAATAATCACCAGTCAATGGTATTTGTAATGCATTTTTGAATGTTCGGTTGACTGAGTTTCATGTTTAATGAATAAAGTAAATAATAATGACATTATTAAATAACCCAGATGCCCTATTAATAGCTAACTTACTTATAACAATCTTTCCATTCTTTTCCTTTAGAAAAATGAAGGAGGAAAAGCCTCATACCTTATCTTTGCCTTCTATCCCAAACCCTTTTCCGGAACTCTGTAGTCCCTCAAACTCACCTATCCTCACCAGCTCCACACTGGGGCCAGGATCACAGCATGAAGGTGGCTCTCATGTAAGTGTATCTATTTGCATTTGGAGGAAGGGGAAGATGGCCCAGGTTCTCCTTGGTGGTCCAGCTAGGTGGCAATTCCTATTTGATTTGATTAATCTGGGAAAAGCTTAGGTTCCTAGATAATCCCAGGATAAAGACTAAACTGTAAACCAAGAAAATATTTCAGAAGAAGACCATGAGTATTCAAGAAAATTTCATGCAGATATGCACAAAATCTTTAAGGATTGGATTCTTAGGAGAAACCTAGAAGAACTTTACAGGTTTGAGGTTTGTTCGTTTTTTGCAAAGCTGGAATGAAACAGAAGCATAGTAAAGATGCCTCTAAAGATAGCCTAGAGGATCTTTCCCTCTCATCACAGCCACCCATAAATTTAGAGTAGCCACTGCCAAATTCAGAGAACCTTTTCCCAATGTAGCCTGTACAGATGATTTATTTCAATTCCACAGGTTCCAAGTGATATGGTCTTTGATGAAAGGAACCAGTTTTAGGGAGGTTGTTTTTGAGTCTTGCAATTCAGAGATGATAAAAAGCGTACCAAGGTACATTTTGGCAGGATTACAAAAAAAAAGGGGGGGGGCAGTCATATATACAAATTAAGTGAAAATTGCCTACTGGCGCACAGTAAGAATGATTTATAACTAAATAACCTGACAAGGTATTATAATTGGCTAGATTCACACGTTGTGCAAATGTGTTTCTTTTTATTTTGTTTCATGCAACATATGAATTCAGACACTATTTTTCATCATCCATTTTTAATTAAATAAATCCTTTAGAATATCAATTTGAGTTTGAAACCTGGAGAGCTCTTGTAATATTTCCTTATCTTTCTTTGTTTGTTTCAATTTTCAATATCCTTATAAATGCCGTAATTCTGTTTTCTTGATAATTCTAAAAGCTCCCTGAAATTCTTTGTTAAGTTTCATCTTAACACAGTGAGTTGCAAATTAGCTAACCATGTTTCAGCCAGCCATATTGCAAAAAAATCAGCCAACCATCCATCAAAATGATTATTTTTTAGAATATCATTGCAACATAATCTGACTCTAAATTGCAGGGCTTGCTCTGTTCTCAAGAGCTGACAGTTGAATCTATAACATTCAGCGTTATCCATTGTTTTCCCCCTTCCATAAAGTATGGACAGAAGAACAGTCAAGGGAAAATTACAGCTTTGGATTCATGGGACAAGATATGGCAAAGCTGTTTCCCTTAGAAATTGTTGCCAGGATTCTCAGGTTTTGTTTAACTAGCCTGGGAGCATCGGCTGGGAGTCTTTAATTATGGGATGGAAGGCTTCCAGCTGCTTTGTAAGTGTTGGAGTCCACTTGATGTCTCTTTGGTTTCTTATCTAAAGATATGCTTTTTAAAAAGGACTTTGATGTGAGGCAGAGGCAGCTAACAAATCATCTGATAATCTACTATCAGCTGGTCTTCTAGCCTACCTGTGCCCACATCAAAGACATTTTTAAAAGCATCTTATTCTTGCTGCCTAGTTATGATTGCTAATAGGTATTGTAACAATATATGCCTTTATTCAATAAAATAATCCATATTTGTATCACAATCAATAGCAATACTATGATGAACTATAAGAGACATCAGAATAAAAAAAGAATAAGAAAGATAAGAAAAAGCATCAAGCCTATATTCACTTACTGTGAATATGTCACTATCATCTCTGTAGGACTTTCTAGATGTACCCCAAAGAAGTATTGCTTAAAATTTAAAATTCATTTTATCTCCATTATAAGATTCCCAGTCAATCAAGAATGCCATTTCCATTTTAAATTTAGATTATTTCATGGAGAGAGGATAGTCTTTCTTTTAATTTTACATAGTAATTTTGATAACTAGAGCATCCTTTCTCAGACTGGTATCCTCAAGTGTTAACATGTGAAGAGTTCTTGAAATTATATTGTAACTGATTAGATTTATTGCTTTCAGTGAAAGTTATTGATCCAGCGGATCATTTCAAATTTTAAATGATACTTTAGCTCCATTTTATATGTGGGAACTGATTTCATTTCCCCTGCCTTTAAAAGTGTTGGAAGAAATGTCCTTCTGGGTTCAGGTCCAAGTGGGGAAAAAGACACCATAAACATGGAGGCTGCTTGGAAAGGTGATTTAATGGTGGACACTGGTCAGGCTTGAGGTCCTGAACAGTAAAGGGGGATTACATGCTTCCAGATGTTGGGTGAAGAAGAAAAGAAGAGTGAGATGCTGAAAGTTCCTGGTTTTATGCCCTCTCTGGCCTCTGATCCTGATCTTATATTCTGATTGGTTGTCAGACTCCCATGGGGCCATGCAGGGGCAACTCTCTAGGCTATTTTGAGTCCAAGTTTGGTTGAGCATTCTTCTTCTCAGGTGCTCTGTGGTGAGATGGGTAAAGGCTAATACTATCATGCCTTAATCCCATCACCTTGGAGCTGAAGGGGGGAACATCTTTGTTATGTAAAATAGACTGGCTCAGGTATTTTAATGGCCCATTGACAAAAGTGGAGGCTATTAAGGGTGAGTCTGTTTCCTACCTAAAACATATTTCTCCATTTCTTATCCAGGAAAATATAATATTCTGCTCTTTCAATGTTTCTCAGGATATTTCATTTTTCTAGGAGAGGGGTGGGTACTAATTTCCTAAAAAAGGACATACTAACTAATATTCACAGGAAACCATATATCATGTATTGTAGTACAGTAACTTACTATGGAATATAGGAGAGCATGGAAAGTAGCAGCCACGCTGTCTGTGATAAGAAGCCACAGATTGAATTTAGAAAGCAACACTGAAGATTTTTTTTTCACAATTCAGAAACACATTAATTTCACTCTCTATATTTTTATTTCCAAGTACTAAGAAACAGACAAGATGAAGCCACCATGCATTATTATTCAAGCAACCACTGACCATATATTTTTATAAACTAAACTCTTCTTGCTTTCTCATCTGACCCCTATACTTTTGTATTAAGAGAAGTTTCATTTGCAGTCTTCAGTGCAGCAATGGGAAAACAGTGATTCTCCAAATATTTCTGCAAGTATAACTTTCAGCAACTCCAATTTTGAAGAAGCAATGGGAGCTAAGTTTAGTAGCCTTCTGGAAGTTACAGGTTATACCCTCATCCCCCTTAACCCATGATGATTTTTTAAAACTGCAAACTATAAAAACAAAATAAAAATACCCTTTACTCAATGCCTTCTGTTGATCAAGGTGTTATTAAAGTTGTAATACCCTATGGCAATAATTTGAAAATTATTATTAAAAAATAAGTTAGGTGTACTATATCTGGGCTACAAAAAGCTGATGCCCACTAGAAAGCAGCCAATTCACACAGAAAACTCTAAATCCTTCCTGCCATCCAGTGATGTTACTTATTTTTATAGCTTATATGTTATAGCCCTCATAAATAAATACATTCTATAAGTGCCTGATCTCTCCTTTCTAAAGATTAGTGCTTAGCACTAATGGCAAAAACCATTTTATTTCTTATTTGTTTGCTGTATTCTAAATGTTTCTCAGCCTGCTTTTGCATGGATCAATGGACATTGGTTGCCTATTAACCTCTAGCCATCAATGCTAATTTAAACAATAATTTTCTAGATCTTGGTGCAATTAAAGGCATACCTTTAGCTAATGTAGTAAACTAAGACATAGCACCCACTACTTATGTAGTATAGCTTTAAAATCTAATATTTATCATGGAATTTAAATTACTTTTTGTAGCTGCCAAGTTTTTGCAAGAAGGATGCCTTTCATTTTAAATATTTGCAAGGAATGTGCAGTGTTGCTGTTGTTACAGGTTTGGTGGCATACCTTTGGGAACTTGTGCAAAAGCAACTCACCAAAGGACTATAGCTATCCCTTTGGTACAGCTGTCACTGGTTTGGAAGCAAAATCTAAATTTATTTCACCTAAAAGCTGGACGATAATGGGAATTTTTTATAGAAACAATCAGATCAGTGGTGTATAAATACTGTTTTGCACATGGCGTAGTGTTACAAACAGAAACATCAACAGAAATCATAATAGCAAAAGCAGCATTAAAAATTAAATATGAGATTTCCACTGGCCGATGCCCAAGAACACTTCGCAAAAACACAGTATGATAGATTTTATGTTTGTGTGGATTAACAATATAATACTTAAATATAAGAACAAAGGGGAAAATATAGGAATAATCATGCAGGATATTTATCTAAGGGACATAAAGGAGATACACTTAATTTCAAAGGACTTGTAATATTTATTGATATTTTCAGGCTTTTTGCTAATAGGTAAGGATGATCTTGTAATATAATAGCAGAATGCTTGTTTCAAGAGCTTTATATGTGTTGACAGCAATCCTTAACAGTTACAGTCATGTAAAAGGTAAAGGTTTTCCTGCCAGTCATGTCCGATTCTAGGATGCAGTGTTTATCTTCGTTTCTTGGTTGTGTGAGCCAGCGTTGTCCAAGGACATTTTCTGTGGTCATGTGGCCAACATGGCTATACACCAAAGGTGCATGGAATGCTGTTACCTTCCTGCCGAAGTGGTACCTATTAATCTACTTGGATTTGCATGGTTTTGAACTGCTGGGTGGACAGGAATGGGAACTCTTCCCGTTGAGTGGCGCTCAGGTCTCGAACACAGGCTGTCGGTTTTCCAGCTGAAAAGCTCAGCATCTTTAATTGCTGAGCCATCATGCCTCCTACAATCCTTTAAGTTGGCCAAATATAATTTGCATCTGAGGCTGATAACTAAAAGATCTGTATCAGAGGTGGTATTCAGCCAGTTCTGACAAGTTCTGGAGAATTGAAAGCAGAAATTTTGAGTAGTTCAGAGAACTGGCAAATAGGCTGGCCCCGCCCCCACTGCCACCAAGCCTCCCAGCTTCTTTTGTTGACCTGAACAAGAGAATGGAGCTGGAAAGCAGGCTAGTGGGGTGGGAAGGGAATGGAGATTTTGTAGTATCCTTCCCCTGCCACGCCCATAAAGACATGCCCACCCTCACACCATGCTCACAAAGCCAAGCCCACAGAACTGGTAGTAAAAAAAATTGAAACCCACCACTGATCTGTATACTTGGTGAAAATTAGCTACCATGTAGCTACAAAATTTAGAGTATGCAGCTAGTCTCATTGAATTACTACTCATTTAGCAACCATTTGAAGTTATGATGGTGCTGAATGAGGGGACTTCTGATTGGTTCTCAATAGTTGTGGCTATTGTAACATCCCTGCTCTGGCCATATTATCATGATTCAGCCACTGGACAATTGGCTCACAATTATGACATTGCAGTAACTTGTAGTCATGTGTGATTGCCAGTTGTGACCTTCACTATTGGTTTCCAACAAGCAAAGTTAATGGAGAAGCGGGTAGGAAGTCACAAATAGCAAACATGAGATTGTGGGACCGTGATTGCATGGATATGCTTAATGATGGCAACAGGGATATTCTTACATCTGGACCATGGAAGGAGGAGTGGGGAATACATTAAAACACTGCTATTATGATTTTTCTCATCAAAACTTCCAATTAATGGTAGTTTTCTATCATATCTCTCTTTCTCCACCTCCCTCCTTCCCTCTTTCTCTCCGTATGTTTTGGGGAAAACATGAGACAGAGAAAATAATAATGATAGTCTGATAATTCAATTATTGGCATTTTGAACATGGATTCTTACTAGATAACTAGAATCCGGTTCTTTAGAGGGACTAAATACCCTCCTTTATTAACAGTTTTAATACAAAAACACAAATATAGAAAAGTTAAAATGTAAACGATATAATTAATTGGACATAAAATATATTTAAAAATATGCACTGAGTATTTACACGATTCAGAAGAAGTTTTGTTATTTTTCTCCATCTTAAATAACGGGAATTTGAATTTACTTGTGGAAGAATCTTTAAAACACATCCCATCTTATCCCCTTTTTTTAAGAGCTTAAAATACAGGTGAAACTCGAAAAATTAGAATATCGTGCAAAAGTTCATTTATTTCAATAATGCAACTTAAAAGGTGAAACTAATATATGAGATAAGACTCATTACATGCAAAGCAAGATAGTTCAAGCTGTGATTTGTCGTAATTGTGATGATTATGACATACAGCTCATGAAAACCCCAAATCCACCATCTCAGAAAATTAGAATATTACATATAATCAATAAAACAAGGATTGTACATAGAACAATATCGGACCTCTGAAAAGTATAAGCATGCATATGTACTCAGTACTTGATTTGGGCCCCTTTTGCAGCAATTACTGCTTCAATGCGGCGTGGTATGGAAGCTGTGGCACTGCTGAGGTGTTATGGAAGACCAGGATGCTTCAATAGCGGCCTTCAGCTCTTCTGCATTGTTTGGTCTCATGTCTCTCATCTTTCTCTTGGCAATGCCCCATAGATTCTCTATGGGGTTCAGGTCAGGTGAGTTTGCTGGCCAATCAAGCACAGTAATCCCACGGTCATTGAACCAGGTTTTGGTGCTTTTGGCAGTGTGGGCAGCTGGAAAATGAAGTCAGCATCCCCATAAAGCTCGTCTGCGGAAGGAAGCATGAAGTGCTCCAAAATCTCCTGGTAGACGGCTGCGTTGACTCTGTTCTTAATGAAGCACAGTGGTCCAAAGTCCTGTTGCTCCTTGATCCAAAGTCCTCTTTTCTGATTGCCAAAAGCACCAAAAACCGATTCAATGACTGTGGGATTACTGTCCTTGATTGGCCTCTCCATTTCTTCCTCCATACTCTGGGTCCTTGGTTTCCAAATGAGATGCAAAAGCTGCTCTCATCAGAAAAGAGGACTTTGGACCACTGAGCAACCACTGTTTTATTGATTGCATGTAATATTCTAATTTTCTAAGATGGTGGATTTGGGGTTTTCATGAGCTGTAAGCCATAATCATCACAATTATGACAAATCACAGCTTGAACTATCTTTCTTTGCATCTAATTAGTGTTATCTCATATATTAGTTTCACCTTTTAAGTTGCATTACTGAAATAAATGAACTTTTGTACGATATTCTAATTTTTCGAGTTTCATCTGTAAGTCTTAAGAGGTTTTTTGAATATGTTTATTTAAAATAACAATAAAGAGAAAATCTCAGTATATTTATAATGCATTTCACCTTCATCATCAGGAATTGGAATACAAGGCTATCAATAATTATGAGAAATTGTTCTGGATAATCTCATTTAATAAACTGTACAATATATACTCAATTATCTTTAAGCATAATCTGTATAGCTGAATTCTGTTACTTAAATAATAGATTTACTCCCTCTTGTGGAATAACAAGTGTAGCAGATATGTTTCAGAACTGATTCATTCATAAAACAAAATCAGTGTTGGTCATTTGACATCATTTAAACATCTTGTTTCCATCAGTAGCCAACCAGTACCAGCCATTAGCCATCTTGTTTCCATCATGTAGGAGGAATGTAGGAGATAGGAAAGCAACATCCTTCCCTATTTTGCTTGGCTGTTGCCTTCATGCATGATAAATGGAAGTATGTAAGGCTCAGATAGGTCATTTTGATACACCTGTAAATCAGGTTGTAATAGCTAATGATAAATGAGATTTCTGAAACAATCTGGACATTTGAAAAACATAGTATATGGATAAACAAAAATATTTTCCCCTAACTTTCTTCTGCTGAAGAATTTATCCTTCTCTTTTCTGAATAAACTGATAGAATTCTCTTTGTTGCTGAGGGCTCTGGGACTTTTCTTGGTGCAATAGTTTATTGCAAATTCGCTATTCACTGAACTTGATAGTCATAACTATTCAATGGACAATCATGTAATCACCATCATAGCTAAAGACAAATAGATGTGTCTCTTTTGGTTCCTTCAACTTTCATATTTTTGAACCACATATTCATACGTTTT